>NC_048307.1:77736293-77778924 GCF_013100865.1 Trachemys scripta elegans | reverse complement strand
GGGGGCGGCGAGAAGTGGTGCGGGCGAGCGATGTGCTGGCCGCGGCTTCTCGCCACCCCAGTTGGCCCGGGATGGCAAACCGCAGCCAGTGGGGGCCGCGATCGGCCGAACCTGCCGCGTCAACAGGTAAATAAAACTGGCCCGGCCCGCCAGGGTGCTTACCCTGGCGAGCTGCGTGCCGAACGTTGCCGACCCCTGGTCTAGTGTAAAGAAGTTAACTTCTACAAGCGTGGTTCCACTTACTGTCCTGTGATAAGAGGCTGCATTTTGGCAGGGTAAGAAGCAGGGCCGTGCTGCATTTATCCTTCCACTCTTTGGCCAAACACTTGCAGATAGAATTCAGCAAAGAGGGAGTTACTAGATCGTAAACTTCCAGTTAAAAACATTTTCTTTGTCCGCATTGTACCTTGCCCTCCTTCAGAATCTGACCCTACATCTGAGCTGGAACTGGGAAATTGGATTTGATTCAGGAACAAAACCATAGGAGTGGGTTTGTCAATAGAGTTTGAGTCTCTGCTTCCAAGAAAAAAAAATGAATCCAAGGCTTTGGTTTTGGTCCATCATTAGTTAAAACGAAGAAATTGCTGACCATCATCATCTGTCCTCACTGTCCCTTTCTTACCTGAAGAAGCCTCCCCTCCTTCCAGGTTAACAAATACAGAAATCGATGTAGTCAAGCATATTTGGGCCTCCCCTCCCGGCTCCAGAAACTCACCCTAGGCCCTGATTTCACCCACATTCATAAGCACTTTTCCTCTTTAAAAATGTTAAATGCCCAACCTGTCATAGTATATTTTTCCAAGCCAGCTGCCACTGATTTCAACTCCAGCTTCTACAGACCCCTAGACTGGCATGTTTTTAGCGGCAGCCTCTCTGCTAGATGCATGCTTATAAAGGTGAGATTGTCTCCAGTAAACAGCTCCGTCATCTCCACAGCAACTACCTGTCAGCCACGACTTACTTCCTGTGTGCTGTGATTTGCCAAACTCACTCCAGGATTAGTTGATGAAAGTGCAAGTTTTGTAAGCTATTGTTTTTGATGTCCATATGAATTATAGAAGTTAGAGTTGGAAAAGACCCCGGGTTAGATTGTTCCCTGCAGAAAGCTTTCCAGTCTAATTTAGGCATGTGTCTTTAAAAGTGTACTGTTGGAAAATGAGTTTTTCAATACAACATACAACAAATACTTTAAAGCAGGGGCGGGCAAACTTTTTGGCCTGAGGGCCACATCGGGGTTCTGAAACTGTATAGAGGGCCGAGTAGGGAAGGCTGTGACTCCCCAAACAGCCTGATTCCCCGCGCCTCCCCACTTCCTGCACCCTGACTGCCCCCCTCAGAAACCCCGACCCATACAACCCCCCGGCTCCTTGCCCCCTTGCAATGCCCGCTACGAAAGTGCCATGCGGATACCTGTTCTCACGTTCAGGTGACATTGTAAATAAGAAGCTGGCAGCATTAGCTCCCATAAATGTAAACAAAATTGTTTGTCTTCGTGATTGGCTGAACAAGAAATAGGACTGAGTGGACTTGTAGGCTCTAATGTTTTACATTGTTTTGTTTTTGAGTGCAGTTACATAAACAAAAAGTCTACATTTGTAAGTTGCACTTCCACGATAAAGAGATTGCACTACAATATTTGTATGAGATAAATTTAAAAATACTATTTCTTTTGTTTCTCATTTTTACAGTGCAAATATTTGTAATAATATATATATATATATATATAAAAAAATATAAAGTGAGCACTGTACACTTTGTATTCTGTGTTGTAATTGAAATCAATACATTTGAAAATGTAGGAAAACATCCAAAAATATTTAATAAATTTCAATTGGTATTCTGTTTTTTAACAGTGCGATTAAAACTGCGATTAATTTTTGAGTTAATCGCTTGAGTTAACTGCGATTAATCGACAGCCCTACCTGAAATCCTTACTCCGTTTACTGAAACAGCCTTACTCCACTTCGTTTTGCAACATCGTGATCAGAAACACATTCACCATTTATTGAAAAATACACCTGTACCGTATCCAGAAAGCTGTCATCAGCTAAATGACATGCAAACCTCACTCCTCAGCTGAAGGCTCTCTAAGAGGTATCTGGTTCTGAAGATAACAGACCTTTTTTGTTTCACTGTAATTTGTCTTCATAGTAAGATGTTCAAGCCAAAGGTTTTTTTTGAAGCAGAGGTATCTCTTTTCAAGTTGCTTATTACTTTTTTCATATAGAATTTCTAGACAATATTAAAAGCAAATTTGGATTCATTAGCTCTGAGGTTTATAGGCAGAAAGACACCCCACACCCGAAGAATTCCATTTGTGGATTGGTCTGAACACACCATTTCCAAACTGCTTTGATACCAAGCCATAGTCTGCAGTGTTTCTGTTTGATATCAAGTCTCTCCATGCAGAACAAGCAAAGGAGACTGGGTGATGACTCTCTGCGCTGAGCTTTTAAAATAGTTTCTGAGCAGCCAAATGACTCCAGGATTATAAATTATTTTCCCCAGCTGCTCCAGTACGAACAGTCCCAAGAAAATAAGGAGCTGGGAGGCAGAAGGAGCAATTGCTAGGAACGAAGTGCCCTTAAGGAGAGGGAGTGAGACTGATCCATACAGAAAGTGGCTGTGATGTGGATGTAATTGAAACTTTCACACTGTCCTTGCAGATATCTCCAGCTGAAGCAGTTTTGCTCCTGGAGACTGGGCCTGCAGTATGTTTGGTGGATTATAACTAGACCTAGCAGAATGTGGCAGTGCACACCTGGCAGACAAGCTCTTTCGGGTTGAAAAAATACATATTCTGCACGCTTGTAAGCAAAAAAAGGGGCGGCGGTGGGGGGGGGCGGCGAGAGAGCTTGCTTACGTTTGGTTTGGGCCAGCGCAATCAGCTTTCATCTTGGTGAGTCAGTGTAAGAAATGCATCCAGTGTGGACATCCTCTTTCCTTGTGCTGAGTCAGCAGCCCTTCGTGATGGACAGCCAGCCCTAGGAATGCCGGGAAGAGTGAAAGAAATGGCCTAAAAGTGGCTTGCCATGTAGTATCTGTGCTGGCATCTGAAGAAGCCTCCATGTGCTTCCTCAGCTATACAGGCATACATGGTAAATACCAGTGGTTCTCAACCAGGGGTCTGGGGCCCCCCTGGGGGGCCACGAGCAGGTTTCAGGGAGGCCGCCAAGCAGGGCCAGAGTTAGACTTGGTAGGCCCAGGGCAGAAAGCCGAAGTTTGCGTGGAGGTAAAGCGTGGGGCCCTGACCCCTGCCACCTGGGGCTGAAGCAGAAGCCTGAGCAACTTTAGCTTCACGGTGCCCCCTGTGGCATGGGGCCCTGAGCAATTGCCCCCTTGCTTCCCCTTAGCACCGGCCCTGGCTTTTAGATGCAGAAAACCAGTTATTATGGCACCGGTGGGCTGTGAAGTTTTTACAACATGTTGGGGGGGGCTCAGAAAGAAAAAGGTTAAGAACCCCTGGTTTATACCAAGCTGAGGACAATTTAACATAAAAGGGGACATAGAGCATGTGTCCAGTGCCTCTCAAGCACTTCTCTGACTCTTCATCTGCAGGGGCTGTTCCACTCGTTACCCACAATTATTCATTCCTCTTTCTCCTCGGATTCTTGTTGTCTCCCCATGTCCATCTCCACACGTGCAGAATTGTCCCAGGATAGAATGCATCCAGCATTCCTGACTCCTGCTTCTGTCTCTCGGTGTCGGGAGCATAACATTTGTTTCTCTGTTGTGCGTAGTTGGAAAATATATTGGCACCGCTCTCCCCTCTGTGAGCACTTCCCTTGTTAACAGGTTTGGTGTTGCATGGCCTTGTCTGGACTTTACCCTCAGAAGTGACTTGGCTGATTAGAGGCATCCATGGGACTCGTTATGGGGCTTTTTAAAACAAGTTCCCTGGTATATCTATACCCATGGAGCTTTCCCTAAGGCTGATAGCATCTGGGCCATCCAGCTGACACTTACTGAATCCTTGGCTTTGCGCTTTCTGGTGGAGCAAACATTGCAGTTTCAGCTTTTCCAAATCTGAATCGGCCTCATTCTCACCCACGTTGGGCCATTCCAGGATATCGAACGTGTAGCAGACATGCTGTAATCTTTGCTCTAGTCCCTCTAACTCCCGCAATGCTAGCTGGGTGCTTTCTGCAGACAGGACTGTGATTGGTTCACAACAGTCCTGCCCGTCAGAGAAAGTCGCAACCTACGTCTCCTCCTACCAACCCACTAGTGCTCTGGTCCATTCCCACTCACTGTGCACTGTCCATCATTGAAATCTCTCCTGTGGAGGGGTGGGAAATTGGCAGGAGTTTAGTGACACCACAGGTTGCAATCGGTCACTGCTGCCCCAGCTTGACTTGGGTGAAAGAGAAAGCTATGTCAGGGGGCGATAACTGTTTCTTGTTGGTGATGGGGGGTGGAGAGCTTTGCAATGGGTAACAGCTTCCCAGAAGATGTTATCTTAGTCACTAAGGTAGTGTATAGAGTCTCTTGCTAGTCCTGTGTTTGGCCGTGCACCTCCCGGTACATCCACAACTGAGCCATGATCGTGACCAGAGCCTTATGAACTATAGACAACATCTGCTAAAGAACAGGAGTACTTGTGGCACCTTAGTCTCTAGTATCAGAGGGGTAGCCGTGTTAGTCTGAATCTGTAAAAAGCAACAGAGGGTCCTGTGGCACCTTTGAGACTAACAGAAGTACTGGGAGCATAAGCTTTCGTGGGTAAGAACCTCACTTCTTCAGATGCAAGTAATGGAAATCTCCAGAGGCAGGTATATATCAGTGTGGAGATAACGAGGTTAGTTCAGTCAGGGAGGGTGAGGTGCTCTGCTAGCAGTTGAGGTGTGAACACCAAGGGAGGAGAAACTGTTTCTGTAGTTGGATAGCCATTCACAGTCTTTGTTTAATCCTGATCTGATGGTGTCAAATTTGCAAATGAACTGGAGCTCAGCAGTTTCTCTTTGGAGTCTGGTCCCGAAGTTTTTTTGCTGTAAGATGGCTACCTTTACATCTGCTATTGTGTGGCCAGGGAGGTTGAAGTGTTCTCCTACAGGTTTTTGTATATTGCCATTCCTGATATCTGACTTGTGTCCATTTATCCTCTTGCGTAGTGAAGACCTTAGTCTCTAAGGTGCCACAAGTACTCCTGTTCTTTTTGCGGATACAGACTAACATGGCTGCTACTCTGAAATCTGCTAAAGAGAAAGCTGTCCTGGGCTTGCTGGGGTTTGCTGAGCTAGGAGCTGCTCTTGCAAACATCACAATTAGTATATTATTTATTTTTCTCTTTATAAAATCTACAAAATCCAGCCACTGAAACAATCCATTCATATTAATGTTATCGGTACAGCCAGCTGTGTATGAAAATTGCATAACAAAGATCTGCTGCTTCTTCCCTGCAGGCAGGTAATAAACATCACGGCAAAGGCAATGGGAATGTATAGTATCTGAGAGAATGGCTAGTATGGATACTATGCAGAGAAGAGTCCCACAGAGCAGGAGGCAGACGTGCCTGGGCCACGAATCTATATGCTGCATGAGGTACACGCTGCATTGCCAGCAATAGACAGTGGGCTGGAGTGGAAAGCTGATTAATCCTTGTTGGTGTGAAAGTTTGAAATTGTTTTTTTATAAACAGTGTAGGTCCAGTTTCCAGCCTATCCTTGCTCTGTGGTCAGTGAAGGGGAAAAAAGGCCCCAGTTGGCAAGTCCTCTCCTCAACTCCAGGAGAGGGCGTGCATCGCTCCATCTCTGGTATTTTGAAAGCATCCATTGTCCCCATAGGCAGGTGTGTAGCCACTGTGTGGTTGTCGAGCTCTTCACCTTTCCAGGAGGAAATCCATTATTCCACCTCTGCCCTAAACGGCGTTGGAAGGGGCTGAGAAGAGGCATGTTCTCCCTAGATGAATTGGGTAAGGGTAGTTGGAAGCAGCATAGTAGCATGAGAGGTCACCCTGATGGTGGTGATCTGGTGGTACTGGAAATGAAAGAGGTCCAGGAAATTTAGATGCCGAAGGGGTCCTTGGAGGAAAAAAGTTTGGGAGCCACTGGCTTAGATTGTCAGAAAGGAGGAGAGTTTCCCTTCAGTGAAGAGTTTCTACTTGCAAACATAACTGTTCAGAAAGGTCAGGTGGACTTTAGCTGTCCATAGCACTCTTCTGCTGGGCTACCCGTTACTATGTTCCTGGCAGCCGACTCTTTCGCTTTCATACTGCTGCTTACCTGCTGCCCTGGGCTAGTTCTTAGGAGAGCCTCCTCATGGGAAAAGATCCCAAACTCAGTGCATGTCCATTCTTCAGAGAGCTTGCAACTTGCTTCTGCTGCATCTAGATTCATAAGCATTCCACTGAAATTACATATTGTAAGTGCTTGTAGGAGCTTCCTCAACCATGCCCCGAGGTTTGCGGGTACCGGAGGCACTGCCCACCCTGCTGTGGATTGGCTGCCTTGCCAAAAAGACAAGGATTTATCATCTGAGACGGATGCTATAGTGGGGATCACATGAGCCAATGTCCACTGAAGAAATGGACAGCAGTTAAGACACAAGATAGCGTTGCTGGGGAGAAGATCACAAGATGTTTCATCCTGTTCTTTAGGACCCCTGATCCAAACCCTATTGAAGTCAATGGAAAGACTGTCATTGACTTTAGTAGGATTTGGATCAGGCTCTAGCAGAGAGACCCAGGACTGGAAGAGCAGGGGGTATTTTTGGCAACTCTGTAGAGTGCCTACCAAGCCTGGCCCTAGTGATTGCTATATCAGGCTTTTGCATCACAAGTTGTACATGCTGCCTTCCAGCTTGCATGTCAAAAGACCTCATTCTTTTGAAATGAAAAACCTATAATAAAGGGCAGGATCTGTCATGCAGCTGAATAAACCATGGCTTTCCATGCTGCAATTCACCATAGACATGTGTGTTCTCACTCTCTGTTGCTGACTTCTTGGCTGTTTGATGAGTAGATAACCATATAAAATGTCTGGTTACTTCATTATTGCAGAGTGACGTAAACTTGGTTAGGAAAACAAGCATCAGTAGTCATGGCTCCCTTAAGATGGTGTCTCTCTGATTTAAAAAAAAAAACAACAAAAGCTCAACCATCTCTCTTGAAGACCTTGGTCCCAGATCCCATACATACAAAATGGCTCTTTTCTGCTAATTAATAAGGTTTAAATAGGTGTCAGTTCCCTCCAGCTTCCCCAAGGCACCTCCTGACAGGTTCCATTGATGAGTTAAGTGCCTGTATTTAGGTGTAAGAAACAAGAGGTGAAAACCCTTTAATTAATTCAATGGTCTGAACAGTTGCTTTTCTTGCAAGCAGATTGCTCGTGTTCTTCCATTACCTCCATCCCCGCTCCACTAACTCCGTGTGCTGTCCCTAGATTTTTTTCCCCTTCCACCTGACTCTCACTTGGACTCTCTTCTTGCCACTCCAGCTGTTTCTGCTTCTCATTGATTACTTTGTGGGTGCATCCTTTTCCTGAGCCACTAACGTGTCCCCATCTTGCACTGCCTTCCCCAGCTCCTATTATTCTTCCAGGCCTAACAAGCTGCCCCTAGCCAGCATCTGCCTCTGCCATGTCTTTATTCTAACCCAGTTGGGAGTCTTGTAACTTGCCAGATTTCAGAATTTTATAGTGAAATGTTAAACATATTGAACCTGGTTCAGAAGTCATCATTTTTCCTGTGCTATAGCTTCAGTTTCAAACACTAATACAAATTCGTAAAATTGAATAGACTTGGGACCGCTCAGAGCTTGATAATGGGATGTAGTTTCCCGCTTCTAGATTGCTGGTTCAAATCCAGCTCAAGTCAGTACAGGCTGAGAATTGTTGCCATCTCTCCTGTTTGGTGATTAAATTGAGTGTGATGATCCTGGCTCAGATCCCAGTGAACAGGCCTGCACATCACAAAACACATCACCACAACTGGTACCTTTATGGGCAAGAGAGAGACCAAGGATTGGTTGGGCTATGGAGACGGATCTCCTTTCTTACCCTAGTGATGACCACTCCACATTGAGAAGCAGTGTGTGTGGGGGGGGGGGGGGGAAGCTTTGCTCTGCAATTGCTCATGTTGTACGCTTCCTATGGATAAGTAGAGGGTTTCATTCCCGATGCTTTCCATCTGGCACTGCTCCCCTCTTACCCCACTCACACGCTGAAATAGACATGGAGATACACTACAGTCTCCCCTGTGTGTTCTGTGGTGGTGGTAAACCTCAGGTCCCCAAGGCATCATTGATTTGCAGCAATATAGTCCAACCCAGGATCTCCCCAGAAATCTCATGGGATAACATGACGACTGTGGTTAACATCAGGTACTCAGTGTGAGGTTATTGCCACCTGGGTCTTGGGGTTTTCTGGAGGAAGGGCTTGGAGATCCTCAGTTTTGTGCAACTTGCAGTACTGCACACAGCTCTTGGCACTCTGCTGCGATCTTGAAGATAAAACCCTTATGTTATAAAATGTAGGGAGACAAAATACACTTTCCGATGATCAGTCGAGAATCCATCGCGGAGCCAGCTTTGCAACCGGAGGCAACGGGTTATTGGGTGCTCCCCCACACCAGCCTGACGCTCCTGGAGCCCCTGCCTCGCCCACCCCATGAGCCGAACTCTCCCAGAACCCCCTACCCCACCCTCTCTTCTTACCTGACCTTCCCTGGGGGCGAGCCCTCAGCCCTTGGGTGGTTGGTCTGCCCCACTTCCCAGATCCAGCTGGTTTCTGGAGCTGAGAGGAGCTGCCACGCTGGTCTTGGCAGTTGCTTCCAGCAGTGGGAGCAAAAGGGGAGGAATATCACAATCTGATTACATTGTTAGTAGTTTGGTGACCTCTTGGGGCCCCGTTTCATTGTCCTTTTTAGACAAAGAGAAATCTGAGGCGAATGTCCTTAATGCAAGAAGTTAAGTGAGTATAAGGCAGAGATTTAATAAATGAATAGGAAGACGGCTGGCTAGTCTTGAGTGTTGTTTATTTCTAAACCTAACCAAGATCTAGCTGATCCTAATTTACTTGCCTACAAATGGAAGGATTCGGTTTTGCATGGAGACGACATGAAGAAGCTCTGACTAGCACCTAGTTGAAGCCCTTGTTTGAAGCTGACAGTGTGTGGAAGTTCCTGGTGTTTGCCCCAACTAATTTTTCCAGCCTTCCCTTGGTCACAGCTTCCCACTTAGCCCCCACCCCCCATCAAATCTTGTACTTGCTGACAGTACATTTCTATCGTTTTTTCATCTCTCCTCCATGTCTCCACCCTTGCCATGTCAGAGAGGAATGAGTGGAAATAATCATAGGGAGTTCTCAAATAGCCTATTATCAACTGCAAAGTTACAGCTGTTCAAAAACATGTAAACCATCACTTATGTTAGTTCCTCCCACTGACCCCCCAGCATTATTTTAAGTCTCAGATTCCATGCTTTTAATAGGAAACCTATTGAGAGCCAGAGTGGTTCTGGTGAGCACTTGTGTGCACGCTCTTAAGAACTTTAGGGTCTGATCCAAACCCTGTTGAAGTCAGTGGGAGCCTTTCCACTGGCTTTGATGGGTTTTGGCTCAGGTTTTTAAAGAATAACAGGAATCTTTGGAAAATGCACCAGGGACAAACAAGATGTGCAGTTGAGCTCTATTAACTGTCTAGAGCGGAATGTCGATGAGTGACTCGAATAAAACAAGTGCATTCGTTTAGTATTGCTACGGGGAAAACAAACTCACATTAATCACACTTAGAGAAATGTGGTTACATGATGGGTCGGTGGAAGAGGCCAGGCATAGAACTTTGGAGTCCTGCCTCGCACTCCTCTGCTCTGACCACTTGCACAACACTTCCCCATCGACTGTAGTATGTAACACACAATATGGTGTAGACTTTTGAGAGGTGTTGGTTTTGCAATAGGATGGAAAATTACATGTCTTTAATTCCTAGTTCCGTTACTTTTAACATGTGGTTCTTGCAGAGCAAATGACTGTAAAATAGAAAAGTTGAAGTTTTGTGATTCCCGATGAAATTTGCTCAGTTATCATTTTTGATAATTGCCCGTCCTGGGATCTAAAGGTCAAGATGCTTCTTTCTGGGCTCATGCATCCTCTCCAGCAATAATTATTCTGTAGGCCAAACTCCGCTACCTGGTGCAACCCTATTGTCTCCTTATTGGTGTCATAGAGGCCCTGTTCAGAATCAGCAGGGCCAGCTCCAGGCACCAGCTTGCCAAGCAGGTGCTTGGGGCGGCCACTCTGGAGAGGGGCGGCATGTCCAGCAATTCGGCGGACGGTCCCTCACTCCCACTCCGAGCGAAGGACCTCCCGCCGAATTGCCGCTGCAGAACATGATCGCAGCTTTTTTTGCTGCTTGGGGCGGCAAAAACAGTGGAGCCGGCCCTGAATCAGCCCCTCATTGTGCTGCACTCTGAGCAAACCCAAGAGCTAGGACGTGTAACTGAAGACCGAATTTCGCTCTGTAATTTGAACTTGGTTAAGCAATTGTTTGCTGATGCATGAGCCAGAATTGAATCTAGCTCACTCTCACAAAGCTGTGCTGGTTCTGCAATGCTAACAAGAATAATATGTAGCAAATGTTTACTTTTGGTGATAAATTAGCTAGATGTGACTCTGAGTACACACAAGGGGCAGAGCAGTTGAGTAATACGGTGCCATTTTAATAGTCACTTTTCATACTGAAACCACATTTATTATCTCTGTTTTAAAGGGGTTTCTGTTCATTTAAAAGTAGAACCCCTTCTGCAAAATATTTCCTTGGCCCAATTAACTCCTTCTAATTCCCTGTGAAGTCTGAATAGCAGGTAAGATTAGTTGCTTACAAAGGAAATGCAAAATACCGAGTCAGCACTTGCACTCCTGATTAGTTATGAACATACAGAGCTTCCCCCTCTTCTCCCCCCCCCAATTTATTTCTGTTAAAAAGAAAGTAGAGCTAGTCATTAGTGAAAAGAACCAGCATGGAATTATATTTACTACGTGTTTAGGAATAGCTCTTCCCTTTGATGTACTTGGGAACGCTTGAACTAGTGTGTGAGCATGTGGGGTATGCCGTAGTACTTTAGGTCGTTTAATCTGTTCCTCAAGTGAGTCCTTGTAAGGTAGAGTAACTGCTGGGAAAAGTTTCCCAGTGCCAATTAAAACAGTCTCCAAAGGTGTCGTGGACTTGTATTCTCCTAGCAAACCAGCGCTGAAAGGCTAGAAGCAGTTGCTTTGGAGCCATGAGGCCAGATCCCGAGCGGGTGTAAATCACCCTAGCGCGACTGACTTCAATGGAGCTCCATCAATTTACACCAGCTGAGGATCTAGCCCTTTGTGCCTAGAACTTGCTAAACAGCTGCTGTTTAAAATCCAGGATTTCTCCATAAATATGTCAATTTCAAATAAATAAATTCCAGAAAATATATGCAAAAAACCCCAAACTTTAACGCGATCTTGGTTTTGAATTGTTCTGTATGGGGATTTTACATATACGCTGCAGAACCGAAGCTGAAATGAATGAATTTTAGCCTCTACAATTTCCTCAGAGAAACTTCCCAAATGCAATCAGTTTTTTTAAAATACATTAATAATAAAATCAAAGACGGGAATGTCCTAATTAGTGACTGCTACTCGTGTTTTCTGCCAAAGAAACGATCCCATTTTCAACATATGCTAAGAATAAATAAATACAAATTAATGAGAGAGCTAAAATATATCTTGGCTAAATGGCTTCAGGTGAAACCTGGTTCTTCATACATTGTAGCGAAAAGCTGACCACATCCTGGCTTAGGCAAAGTGTTGTCGGGAAAACAGGCTTTAGTAAACAAACGTGTCTGCCTTGATTGAAACAGCCTACTGGCTCCCAGGATATCAGTTTAAAGGATTGCTTGTGCTACCATATGTTTTGCTATTTCAGGGCCAGATTTTCACCTGTAAATGATGGTCCACGCTGGAGAGTTTGAGGATGAGGCCAGTGCAGAGGGAGGCCCCAGGAGGGATTCTGGCCAACTTAATCAGAATCCCTCCCTGGGAGCTTCCAGTTGTGCCACCTATGATAGTCATACTGTCTCCCTTCTCAGGGCACCCAGCCACTCTGGACAGTGCAGTGGTGGGCAGAGATTATCCCCACCCCCTTCCAGGTTGCTGGCCTCTACAGAGGCACTAGTAGGAACCAGTTCCTGCACTCACCCAGGCTTGGCCGAGACTCACTTGGCCCAGACTCAATGGCTCAAGTGTAGGGAAGGTCTTTCACACACACACACAAAGTCCCCTACAGGGTTGGGCACTGTGGAGCCCTGGATTTGATTTGGCACAATATCCTGGGTACAGTTGCATGAGAACCGTTTAGAGAGGGACCCTTATCTCTCTAATACGCTGCCAAAACGGGCATTCCTCTCTCTTTGCAGCCATGTTGCATGGTATACGCCACTCAAATTGTCCTATTTATTCCTATTCCTTTCCAATAAGCTAGCAATGATGGACCTTTTGCCTTTGTGGCAATTCAGTGATTTAGCAGACTTTACCCAGGTGAATGGAACTCGGAAAGGGCCAGATTCTAATCTCAGATAAGCAGTACATGGATCAGTGTGTTTTAGACCAGTGGTTCTCAACTTTTCTGGGAACTTTCGCTTAGCCTCATGCAGTCAGGCTATGATTAGGAGGTGGCTTGAAAAGCAGATTGGGCTAAACAAGACTTAAAAAATAAGTGCTTTGTGACGGATCCGACATGGAAGGTTCCTGGGTTTGACCTTCCATGGTCACCTTGGTCAACTCTGAACCGAACCTGAACCTACCATGATAGATGCAGACATCTAATGTACAAATGGAAAATCAAGGAGTCCCTGGCATGCGGCTCCCTACGACAGACCATCAAACATATCCCCACCTACTGCCCAATTTATAAATATGAAGGAGGCATCACTGCAATAAATTCTGCTACTCCTGATGGAACCATCTGGCTCTATCAACATCAGGTGAAATTGTAGTTGCTGCTCTACACCAGCCATACGAAAGAAGAAGATTCTTGCTTTATGAAAATATACTGGGAATGTATTGACTTGTGACCCAGATGGGGCAAAGAATGAAGGCAAACATTCAGCTTACTTTTCTAAGTCAATATTGCAGAAGATCGCCATGTCTCTGTGGGGCTAAAGTAACCTTTCCTATGTTATTTACTTGTTTCTTTTATCACATTAAAATCTTCCTTTCTCATTTCCTAAGACTGCAGGTTTTGTAGGGGACAAGTTGCAATAGAAGAATACTGCTGGCTCTGCCCTCATAGTTTGTGTTAAGATGTATTTGTATTTATTTGTTTGTAGAGGTAACATGGATAAACCATCTTGGGTGAAATCCTGACTTCCATTGAAGTCAGTCGCAAAACCTCCCTTGTGTTCAGTGAGGCACAGCTTTCACCCTCTGTTTCTGAAGTTAGAGTTGCTACTAGATTGTTAAATGATTGGTGCGTGTCAAACAATGTGCTTGACATTAACATTTTTCCTGTGTTCGAAACCTACAAAGGTTAAAAAACATGCATAACCATGAGCTTCTGATTCTAAAAATTATGCTAAGTGTAACATTGTTAGAAATAATAACATCCCTGGAGATAAACCTAAAATAATACTCAGCCATGTAATTTTCACTTTAAGCTAAAAATAGCCTAAATGGTGGTTTAATCTAAGCCATAATTATCAAACTGCTGAAGCTGGTTTCGGTTAATCAGAACTGGAAATGTATGCTGCATTTAGGTTTTGAATATTTGAATCCCAAAACTGCAGAGAAGCAAAGGCAGGGGAATGAGAACTGAATATAAAAACAAATAGGCAACTCTGATTTGTAGAGTAATGTTGCATATTGGGAGTCCAACATCATGATCGGAAACAATGGCCATCTTGCTGTGTCCAGCAAGCTTATACAATAAGATGCACTTCTCCTAAGGAATAAACTGATGATCATCTGAGATTTCAGTTATCAACTTGCAGTTGCCAATTCTGAACCTAATGCTGATGACTGCCACTTTGCCCAGCTGAGTGACACTTGTTTGCAAAAATCAAGAGGCACCGTCTGCAAAAATCCATAAACCAATTCTCATCCCATTTTAAGATGGGTTTAGAAACCAAAGGAAGGACATTAAGATTTTAAAATGTTACTTATCAAATCTTATCAAAACAGGCTGGAACTTGTTCTCTCTCCCACACTGGTTGGTAACATGGTCTAGTAGTTTGAGGATGGGATTGGAAATCAGGATTTCTGGTGTCTGCACATGGTTGTGCCACTGTCTTGTTGTGTGAACTTGAACTAGTCACTGATCCTCTCTTTTGCTTGATGACAGGTTTCAGAGTAGCAGCCGTGTTAGTCTGTATCCGCAAAAAGAAGAACAGGAGTACTTGTGGCACCTTAGAGACTAACAAATTTATTAGAGCATATATGCATCCGAAGAAGTGGGCTGTAGTCCACGAAAGCTTATGCTCTAATAAATTTGTTAGTCTCTAAGGTGCCACAAGTACTCCTGTTCTTCTTTTGCTTGAGTTTTTCCTCTTGTAAAACACTGTTAATAATACATGGCCTCACAGGTGCATGGTGGGGGGAAAGTTTTTGTGAAGCCCTTTTGAGATCCTCAGGTGAGCGATATTTTAATTTCTCAGTTGTGGGTGTAAATATGTGTAAATGTGCATTATTTGTTGAGATGCACTACCATGGGCCAAATGCTGTTCACATTTACATTGGGTTGGGGCAGGGATTGTGTCTTTGTATGCGTTTGTACAGCACTTAGCAAAATGGGGCCCTGATTCTGTGGGGGGATGTCCAGGGGCTGCTGAAATAGAGATATTTAATAATACTGTAAATTTGGAGTAACCCCTTTTATGTCAGTGGAGTTACTCCAGATTTGCACTGGCACAAGAGCAGAATTTGGTTCCATGTTTAGTAATAATTGTACTTCGGTATTTGTTGACCTTACTCAACATGGTTTTAGTTAACCTCATTCACTAGTTCTGGGCAAGTAATACAAAGTTTTCCACAAATACTCCCTTTGATATTCTGGGCTTCAGCCAGGCGACATCCTTTCTGCGCGTTTGTTTTCTGTGAACCCTTGAATGACTGAGTTTTACGGGGAAGCATATTTCAGGTTGCATGACCATTCCCAGAAATCACTTTTTGCATCCGTGTGTGTAAGAATTCAGCCAGATGTACTTATGGGTTCATCTAATCAGGGAACAGAAGCAGTTCCCTATAACTTCTCAGCGCTCTCTCTCCACTAAAAATCACTGTTGGAATTTAGAATATTTCCAGCAGACCCCATAGTGAAGTGTTTGCCATCAATCCATGGAGCAAATCAATTTTTAAAAAAAATTTGCAACTAAAATAGGTAAATTCAAGGAATTTGTGATCCGCTTATAACCTAGAAGGTAAATTAGTTGGATAAATTATTAATCGTGCATGATTTGATCAGTTCTACTTTCCACTGTGTTCCCCATAAGATAATTAGAGTGTCATTACAGGTGCAATGGGAAATGACAAACCCGCAGAATGGCTTTATCTATGTGGTTTTGTTTTTGTTTTTTGTTTTTAACCAAACAGCATGGGGATGAGCCATGACGATGATCATTTGTCCTGCGCAGGAAGATCTCACATAATGTCTGGAGAATGGGTGAAGGGCAGGAACCCTAGTGACCTTTCTTGGTCTTCCTGCAGCCGTGACGACCTTGAAAACTTCCTAAAGTAAGAACGTGATGAACAGCGAAAACCCTGTATCTCAAAGAACCGGGATCGTATTTGAAATTCAAATACAAAGTCAGGGGAGGGCGGTGTACAATCGCTGTATGGAAGGTTGAATCTGTCTCCTTTGTAGTAACCTTGTACCTGGAGCGTGCAGAGAATACTGGCAGAGATGCAGCAAACTCATCTTCCCCAAATTTCAGCACACTGATAGCTTCTTGAAAAGAATCCCAGTTCACTTCCACTTTAGGAATGAATCCTGTAATGACAGGACTCTGTTAGGTTGTACAGGAGGAAATGACCTTAAAAAAACCAACCCACCCTATTTGACAGGTTCTGCCAGCCTGCCCTGCTAGAACAATTCATTTTACGGAAGCCAGAGAGAACTCCTTTCCCGGGGAGTTAATTCTGTGTCATTCTCTCCTCTCTACGTGAGCATTAACCTAAACAGTTCACTGTGAATGCCTTTTCTGCAGCATCCAGTGTTTTTAGTTTATCCTTTTTAGCAATTCAGAAAGAATTCTAAGGCAAGCTGATTACCAGTTCATAGATCATTATTCACCGGAACAAACACCAGAGTGTGCTGGATCTACTTGACTATCAGAGATGCAGCCTCCGTACTGAGCAATGAGTTTAGCAGTGATCAGAGGAAGAGGGAGAGGGGCAAAAAAAGAGGTTAAAGTGTCTATCCAGAAAATGAGAGCTCCA
Organism: Trachemys scripta elegans; assembly: GCF_013100865.1. Taxonomy (NCBI): domain Eukaryota; kingdom Metazoa; phylum Chordata; order Testudines; family Emydidae; genus Trachemys; species Trachemys scripta. Next base: position 77,762,530 of record NC_048307.1, on the reverse strand, counting down.
GTAATGTTGTGTTAAAGGGACACTGTCAAGATAAAAAACAAGGGTCTGATTCTGAACTCTGAGTCTGTCAGCCTGTTAGTTCCTAAACTACTTGGTAGTGACCCTCATATACATGGCCTAGTATCTTTCCTCCTTTCCATTAGTTTTAAAAAAAACCTTCCAAGATGCTATTGGTCACAGTTTCAGGGTTAACTGCACCTTTGACATACACCCCTGCTCTTCCACAAGGGCACCCACCTAAGGTTTCAGGCTCCGAGCCATCACCTCTCTTGGGCGAAGATCTGCATCTCTCTCCCTCCAAACGGGTTTAGGCTTGCAGTCCCTCTGCACCTCACTGACTTCCCCAGCAGCTCTGACCAGGGTTCAGCATCTGTGGTTAACCTTTTTTCACGGGCTACAACGGTGTACACCAGTTACCAACCAGCCTTCACAAAGCAAAGTGTATTAGGGAGAAAATGTACAAAAAACACTAAACGAACCTACACACATGCTAAAAGCTTACCAGAGGTCACCCTGAGCTCCAACATAAGGCTCTGGGGGCTGTCTGTCTTTCAAAGCCCTCAGCTGGGTTTGTGCTGGGTTACCAGTTCATGTCAGGTTTCAGATCAAGAACCATAACAAGTCTGGGACAGTCCAGCTATTTCTTTATACAGTCTGGGCCTTTGATCTGTGGCCTCCTGTAACAGGCAATCACCAGTCAGTGGCCCTCTCCTCAGGGCAAACTTCAAAAGGTTTGGTTTTTGCATAACCAGTATTGTGGAATTCGCATTAACCACCCCCAGGGCATTCTCCAGGAAACCCACTTAACACTCACCATCACAGAGGTCTGCCTGTCTGGCACTTCACAGTATATTAGAGAGTGTGTCCTGGGGCCAACACGGCTACAACACAACTGCACACAACATTTCCTTATAGTCATTTGAACACCGTACATTTCCCAGGTCTCACTTCTGTCCCACTATTCGCTCTCCATATTGAGTAATGCGTCAAAAATACCACTGCATGACCTCACCTCATGCATCTCCAGTCTGCACCTGCCCACAATAGCAACCTGACCAGAAATATCTGCAGGTCAGAATCTTTGCTTAAAAAAGGATATTCCTGGGTGGAAATCTCTCAAAAGTACCAACCCTTTAGACAAAGACGCCATAATCTCAAGTGAAAGGAAAGGCGCCACCTTCTCTGGGCAAGTGATCTACCTGCCCAGTTTCAAAGTTCCTCCCCTTAAAGGTGTGTGTAACTCTCATACTCTTTAGGTCCAAGGTGAGCACCTGTTTGCTGGTAACAGACCCCCGAAGCCAGTATGCCGTGCGGCTTCCTCAAAAGCTGCCAGGGATGCACTACAGCGCTGATGAACAGTGCCAGATCCTATTCGGGACCAATGCCACTTTCTGTAAGAATATGGAGGTAAGGCTTCTCCTGGGTCCCAAGGGCGCGAGGGTGGGTAATGGAAGCAAAGCTGTCAATTGAGAATAAAAAGATTCCGTACCTCCAATTGACATACAAAGTGGGATTTTCAATGGTGCTCAGTGTCGGCCTGGCCTGGCCTGGCCTGTGGGGGAGGGATAGCTCAGTGGTTTGAGCATTGGCCTGCTAAACCCAAGGTTGTGAGTTCAATCCTTGAGGGGGCCGTTTAGGTATCTGGGGCAAAAATCTGTCTGGGGATTAGTCCTGCTTTGGGGTTGGACTAGATGACCTCCTGAGGTCCCTTCCAATCCTGATATTCTATGATTCTATGAAAACAACCATGGACTCAGATGAAAGAACAGAGTTAGGCCAACGCTGAGCACTTTTGAAAATCCCACCCACACCGATGAAGCTAAAACCCTAGATCCAGGTCCTGAGGTCCTTATTGAGTTTGTATTCAGTTTTCACTTGGGCAAAACTCCCATGGAAATCAGAGTGCCAGAATCCTGAGCAAGAGGCTGTTCTCATGATATTTCCGGCCCATCTGGAATTGGGATGTAGCGGAAGTCTCACACGTGAGCCTCTTCCCACAAGACTTCCCAGCTCTGCAGACTGGAGAGGTGTAGATCATTTGGATTAACATTGGGACTTTTGGGTTTGAACCCTGATTGCAGACTATTTAAGGGCTGCTGGTAGGAGCCACCTCTGACTGTAATGTGAAGCAATATTCATGTATGAGCCAATTGACCAACCAGTAGGTGCTCTGTATCTGCTGAGGAGGCTGTGTGAGCCAGTAGCGAGTGGATGGGACTGGGAGTCAGGATTCCTGGGTTCTGTTCTCAGCTCTGCCACTAACTCTCTGTATCACCATGAGCAAGACACTTAACCTAGCTGCACCCTACTTTTCCCTATTCCAGGTAGGGATTATAATTGCCCCTGTGTGGCTATGTGCTAGGATAGCTACAGATGGAAAGTGCTAAGCATTGTTATCGAATTGATTATTTTATCACCAGAGCCATTTGGTGGTATTTTACCCTACATTATGTTCTACAAAGCCCGAGTTTAGATGGCAAGAGTGAATCGTGCATTACTCTCTTATAACTAGGCAATATTAAAAAAAAATGTTTGCTTTGGTAAATCATTTCCCCCTCTCCTCTCCCCTGTCCTGTCCCCTCGACTAAAAATTCTGGCACTTTAATCTTATAAAAAAAGAAAATAATAATCAATTATAACTGAAGTTTCCAAATGAATAAAGCTGTCGAACACATGCAAGTGCTGGGAAAGAACTCTGAGTTTCACATTTGCTGTTTTGTTTACTTTGGATCTGGCAACTAAGTAACACAGAACATGAAAACAATGAGAAACAAATCTGGGTAGGTTGTGTTTTTTGGATCAACCAGGGAAATGCAGGCCATCCGGACTACTGGACTGGAAGCAAGCTTTTAAAATGTGCATCCTTCGAGAGTACCCTGGGTATAGTCAGGAAGATGCAGGTACCTCCAAATGAACGGATATGATGCTGCTTACCCAGCTTTTGGTAGATATTTGCTATGTGCATTGTTGCAGAAAAGAACGGTCATTCCTGGAGGTTTAACCCCCACTAGGAAGTGCCATTTTACTGCTTACAGGTCTGCATTTCTCATGCTGAAATAGCATATCCAGAAATACAGTGTTCTTGAAACTCTTCATTCAGAGTATGTTTGTCAGTGTACCACACCAGCCGGCAGTATTCTCTGTTAGCAGGTGTGTTGGTCCTTCGGGATCTTTACTAGTCTTAGTGTTTCTGAAATCTTTAGAAAAGAAGAAAAGAAACCTTAATCCATATTTAGAATAATTTCTGCTGAGAAGCCTATACAATCTTTGGCTGAATAAAGGAAGTTGCAAACACTAGTCAGCTTAATTATGTATCTGTAGGTATTTCGGATCACGAATGTAGGGTGGGAGCGCTTCAGAGTTCAATGCTGATGTTCAGTGAAAATATGTGCCATTAACTTTACACATCATTAAACCATGGTAATATTTACACGCTGTTCAGCAGCTGTGAGTTGGTGTTTGCCTGCAGTGAAACTAAAAAAAGTTCGTTCTAGGAAGTGGTCAGCTTTAATTTTTAAATCCTGGAAGGTTTTGTTACCTTCACCTTCGTCTTTCTCGTGCCTCATCAACAGAATGCTTGTACTGTAAGTCTCTAAGCTGTCTGCGGAAATATGAACAAAAAAAAATTGGCACCGGTCGTTGGCATTAGTTATAGAAATTATTGGCATACATAGCTGTCTCCTCTTCTAGCCAATGGTAATGTGGTATTTTAATTCAATAAAGTATTATTAAAAAATCCAAATGTACAAGTAATAAACATTTGACAGTAAATATTTGTTACAAAAAGGAAATAAACTTCAGGAAATTAGCCTGCTCAATCTTTTTATGACTACACGCGTCTTCTGTCTACATTCCTATTTAATAAAGAGAGCTATATTATGACATTTCAGAAAGAGATAGCTGAGCTCCAGAATTATGTTGAGCAAACTAGAAGACCTACATTCAAAAATTCCCTATGATAGGGAAAATTTCCAGAGGACAGTAGATGAATCCAGACTCTAACCATCTTTAGGAAAGGCTGCAAAATCTTCCTGTTTGATTAAAGCTTTCTGCATGAGAGGCATTCAGGTCCTATAGTAAAGAGTAACAATATAAGTATCAACAATAGCTAAATAGAGCCTTAGAACATTCCACCCCACCTGTATCACTTTGATTTGTCACCCTTTCCCCCCCCCCCAATACCTTCCAGACTCTCTAGTATTGGGGCAGCAGAAGTAATGTTACTCCCAAGCCCTGCCAACAACCCAAGCTGCACTGACCAGAGAGGCCAAAACGAAACTCCACTCAAAATAGATCTTCCTGCTGCGATTGTCCTGCTTCCTTCGTGTGCGCTTTGTTCAGCAGTGAAACCGTGAACAAAGCTTACAGTCCTATGCTGCCATCATTAGACTTCAGACTCCCATTAAAATAAAATGTAGCAGCTCCTCGTTCTTTCAGAGCTATTGTTTCTGCTGTCTACAGACTTTGGCAGTCAGCCTGGCATCAGTTTGAATTTTTAAGATTTTCTTTGGTAACCATGTGTGTTAAAGGCTTGGGCACCTGTCTCCCTTAGGCACGCTTGATAATCTCCGTCTTAATTTATTGTTCTAATGAAAGATTCTGGCGTGCAAACTGGCAGTCTCTAGCAATAAGAACGTTTGCCAAACCACCATGATCTACTCTGAGCTCTCCGCAGAAATCACAGCACAAAAATGAAGGCTCGTGAGGGAGCCACTTTGGGTATGTCCACACAGCAAAAATAGACACACGGCAGCATGTCTCCGAGCCTGGGTCAACTGACTTTGGCTTGCGCTGCTGAGCTAAAAATAGCAGAGCAGATGTTCCCGCTCAGGCCGCAGAGCTGGGTCCGAGAGCCTCCTCTCTCTGGGTTTCAGAGCCTGGGTTCTAGCCTGCGACCGAACGTCTACATTACTATTTAGAGTCCGCAGCGCAAGCCTGAGTCAGCTGATTTGAACTCCGAGACTCACTGCCACAGCTCTTTCTTTCCCCGTGTAGATGTACCCTTCATAGCTATGTCTGGGTTACATAGATCCAATCCATTTGCAAATGCCGGGAGAGTTATGGGGAAGTCTGTTTACCTGGTGCTCTCCATTAACCCTTCTTTCTGTAAAGTCTGAACATTGTCAGGGTATACACTGCACAGAATCAGGTGATAGATGTGTCCAGGGCCCCACGGTGAAATCCTAAGTCAATGGGAGCTTTGCTGTTGACTTCAACGGGGCCAGGATTTCACCCCGGATGTTTTCCGGAGTTACTAACAGAATAATCCCTAATTAGCCCAAGCAAGGCTGGGTTCTGACATAAATCAAATCTGGTTCTGGAATTTGCCATGTCCCTGGGACTGATTCTCATTTCACTTACATTGGTGTAAACCAGGAGTAACTCAGTTGAAGCTAATGGAATAACACTGCTGTAAAACTAGTGGGAGATCAGAATCAAGCCCTTGTTTATAGCATAGTGCTGCTTGGTGGAAGGACATGTGGCCCACCTAGAATCTGGCATGGTAATGCTTGTTTTATAGGAATAAAGCTACTGTCATATTACCAAATATCGAACTGATTGAGTGAGTGTTTGAAAAGGGGGCCTGTGGGGATGACAGTGTTGCACTGAATAGCCATGAGATACAGACAGCATGATGTGCAATAGGAGATAAACAGGAGTCCACCTTTTAAAACTCATTGTATCATCCAGCCAGGCATTGGTGCCTTACTATGTTGTGTTCTGTCCACATACATCCCAGGTTTTGCAAAGCATTTGACAGTCTGGCCTGACTGACCGCCACTTCCCAGATCCGCTCCCATGCTTGTAAGTCTAGTATTATGGGTAGAAGGCCCTGTGCAGAAGACCAGCAAAAAGCATAGGTGTTACTCAAATCCCATATAAGCTGTCAATATAGGATTTAAGTGGTGAATAGGCCTTGTGCGATTTTCTTTATTATGCTGTCCACAGAATGGAAGGCACGAAAACCTTCATGGCTGCATCTCTCACAGTTGGGATAAAGTGTCTGCACCAGAAACACACAGAAACACATTGTTCACAAACTCATGTGAAAATACACTTGTGTGTTTAATCATGAGCACTGGGTTTATTTTTCAAGCTGGCATGCCTACTAACAGAGGCTTTTGGGCTGACATTATATTTATGGAAAAAATGTGATTTGTATGTCTTATATCCAGTGTTTGGCTTTCCGTTTTATATGCCTTTTGGCTTATTTATTATTAACGCATTTTTGCGGGTTTTTACATAACCATTATCTTTTGGTATTGTTTTGAGTCAAAACTGCGCTTAGACTAAAATGGCATGTAGAGATTAACATTGCTACAAAGAGATTTTCTGCTTAACAAGGGATGCTATTAACTCAAATGTAGCCCAGAATTGAGATTTTGAGTAAACAAGCTTTTAGAAAATCTGAGACCTGTAGGAATGGTGCCATCATTTCCCTTAAATTGCAGTTGCTTTTAAACAAATAAACTTCCTCTCCAGCATCCACAATTGAAACATTGCAGCACTGAGAACCTGAGAATGAAAATGACTGTAAGAAAAAATGAAACGGACTAGCCCGTTTCCATTATCAAGCTGTACAAAATGGAGGAAGAGCACAAATAGTGTCAGTAAATTGGATCTTAAAAATCCTTTCAGCTTTCGTAATCAAAGGCTTGTTGGGAAACATAGGTAAACAAATTTGTGTGACATCAGTGGGACTATCTGTGGTCCTGATCCTGTGAAGAGATCTATGGGATTGAACCCCCTGCGCCCCACTAAATCAATTGGGCTCTGTGCGGTTGCAGAATGTGCCTGAGGAGAGTCAAATGCAAGTTCAAGACTCATGTTAGTAACTACTACGGTATGTGGTGAGTACCGATTAAAAACTCGTACTAAGATTGTAAGCCAATTGTATCTCTGCAATAGCAGGATACAAATCAGCCTCTGTACAGGCGGAGACTGTGTCAACAGATGTGTCTGTAAAATACATATATACTGTGGGTATGGTATAAATTATAAATGTAGTAGTAATTATTAATAGCAGTGCAGTAAAGGATGGGATTGGTTTTGTTAAAACGTGCAGGCTACATGCTTGGCAATTGCAAAGTAAAATGAGAAGATTTTCTTTTTTAAAAGTAAAGTTAATAATTTACCTAATTGCCCTCCTATATCTTATAGTTTTCCTAATGTGGGTTGTTAAAAGCACAACTATTTTCATTTTGCCTGTTTTATATGAAACAGAAGCATCCTATTTCACGGCTTCTGTACATTGCAAGACAGACCATTTTCCCCCCTTCTTTTCAGTGGAAATACTTTGTGTTTTAAAAAAAAAAAAAAGAGAGAGAGAAGCAGAATGCCTGCCCGCCTGCATTGCACTGCACAGCCCAGTTTACAATTATTGGAATGCTTCAGAAATTTTTGTACGTGTTTCATTTTGGAAGGCTGTCAAAACGCATTCTGGTGCAGTGGTTTAAAATATCTATATATATATATATAAAAAGAGAGGGGAACCAAAATCAAATTATAAAAATACAATGTGTCAATTTAAGAATATAAAAATAATAAACTCTTAAAAATAATAGAGGCGCATTAAGAATCAGGCACTCGAGGGTTTGGAAATCCTTCATTTTCTTATTAAGACATAAGGTTGGGTGTTGGGGTGAGGGAGAGAATTAGTGTAGCCTTGTGATGTGGCGTCTACAGCTGAAGTCTGAACTTCAACTAAATTAGCCAGAATGCTATTGAATGTCAGCCTGCAAACATCGTATAACAAGCCGGCTCTCAGACCTCTCCCATCAGCCTCTGGGTACTTCCCATCTGCAAAAGACTTCAAGAGAAAACTCCCATAATCTTTCCAACCACATCTGAACATAGATACATACACACAATATTTATTTTTACTATCCTTTTTCTCATTTCCCATGGCCAAGAAATTTGATCTGTGACTTCACTCTTTTAATTTCCCAGCTTTTAAGGGATGTTTGACAGACAACATTGCCTCTTTAATAAAAAAAAAAAAAGTGTACTCTCTATACTGAATGCAGAACCTAAGTGATTTTAGAGTCGAATACTGCAAGGTTCTGGGTGCCCAAAGCTTCCATTGAAACCTATAGGAGATGAAGTTTCTGGGTGTCTTGCAAGAATGGGGCCATAGGCTTTGTGTCAGGGTTGCAAAAGCTGCATTAAAGCGGGAGCCGTCAGGTTGGCTGTGGGACCCTACCTACTGCCCTTTGAACAGACTGTGCCATGGGCAGGTTTGTTCTGCACAGGATACGGGTGCCTGAGTTAGCAGATATAAAAGCATAGCCCATGCCGCTGACCTGGCCCTAGAATGCCCGTGCTGTGGCTCTGGTCGCAGAGTGTGGATTTTGGAGGACTGTGACATCCTAGTTATGGGACTGATAACTCTTGTGTCAGCCATAGCATAGAGGGTGTGTGCTTATAAACTGGACTGTTTTTTGGGCTGCATATATCTATTCTAGTACAACCATTATAGTTTTGACACTGGTCAATTATCTGCAGCCCCTTTAACACACACCACAATCCGTAGAGTAACACAGAAATCCTCCCCCATTTCATTCAATGAATTACTCTCTTCCTCAGTCTTGTGCCAGGTCCATTTGCTCATCTGGATTCTGAGCTGGTAAAGATATGGACGTGATTGCTTTAGAGACATGAAGTGAGTGAGATAATATCTTTTATTGGACCAACTTCTGGAGGTGAGAGAGACAAGCTTTCGAGCCATACAAGCCAAGCTTGTCTCTCTCCTCAACAGAGGTTGGGCCAATAAAAGATATTACCGCACCCACCTTGTCTCTCTAATATCCTGGGACTGACCGGGCTGCAGCTACACCGCACACAGCATTGCATGATGTATTTAAAGAGGTATAGCATGTTATTCCTCTCTAAAGAAATCATGGCAGTATCTTTCCACGTCCTCTCACTTAAGACATTGAAAACTAGATTTGACAAAGCACAAGAACAGGTATGGTGTGAAAATAATTCTGCACTGACAGGGAGATGGATGAGGTTGTCTTTTTCATCTTTAATGCCTATGGTTCTATGAATTCTGAGTGCTTCTCTGAGATGTGATCTAAGGCACAGAAAAGATCAGTTACAGGTCCAGGCTTCCTAGCCATAAAATTTAGTTTACAGACTCATTAATACTATCTTCCCATGTTTTGATTTTGTTGCATTCATCTCTGGCATATAAGAAATAGAATAGAATTAGCTCCTTGCAATAAAATAGTATCTATGGTACATGAATATATTGGTTTGAATGAAAAACACTGCAACTCAGTAAAATTATAGACGTTCCTTTTCTCACCTCTTCCCTCTCCTCAAAGTCTCCAATAATGGGGGCGGGAAATGGTCCTTGAAAAGCAACGTCACTCCTCTTTTCATTCCTTCCCTCTGTGCTTGGCAAAGTCTCCCGTTGCTCGTTTGCCAAGCACCCACTCTCATCCTTTGTACTCCTGAAAACACAACCCTCCTTTAGCTAGCCTTTCCGTTATTGATTTCCAGGCGGAGTCTTCGCCATCTTCTACCTTTGTCGGTCTCTTGTATCCTGTTGTGTGTCTTGCATTAGAACTTAAATGCCTCGAAGCGGGGATCATGGCCAAGATTTTAAAAAATAAGTGAGTTTGAATGCCTCAGGTTTTGAGTGCCTGACCTATAGCTGACTGATCTTCAGAAACTGCTGAGCCCCCACATCAAAACCAGGCCCCTTTAAGGTGTTTCAGGGTGGGCACCCAAAATCGCTAGTCACTTCTGAAATCTTGACCATGCATATCTTTTATGTGGTATAGATGGACAAGCGCAGTTCTCTAGAAATACTGCTAATCAGGGGCCCAATCATGCAACCTTTGCATATACAAGTATTCTTGAGTCACATGGGTGGATTTAAGGTACATCTACTCTGCAAAAAAATAAGACTCTTCGCAGTGAGTCTCAGAGCCCGGGTCAACTGGCTTGGGCTCGTAGAGCTCACACTATGAGTCTAAAACTAGTAGTGTAGACGTTCCTGCTTGGGCTGGAACCTGGGTTCTGACACCTGGCGAGGGGGAGGGTCTCAGAGCCCAGCCGTCAGCCTGCACCTGAACATTTATCCTGCTATTTTTAGTGCTGTAGCATGAGCCCTACAAACCTGAGTCAGTTGACCTGGGCGCTGAGACTCACCACAATGGTTTTTGCTGTGTAGACGTATCCTTATTGACTTTGCTGGGATTACTGTGGCTAATAAGGCCTGGGCCAAATTAAAGGGGTAACCAGGCGGTGCGGTTCTACCCATGGAAACAGGATCTCAGCCAACCTCGGTAGCCATGCTGCAAGAAAAGGCTTAGGTGAGAAGGTTAGCCTGTTACAGTTACATCTTAGTCTACTAGAAGCGTATTGTACTTGCTTTGTTTTATTTGTAACCTGTGGTTCTTATTAGCTTTGCTTGATGTCGCCTCAATTTTTACCTTTGTTAATCAGCGTATAGTTGTTCTTACTATAAATAGATGACAGTACTGCATTGTTGTATGCGAGCTGCTACTCCGCTGACTCAAACAAGCTGGTGTATGTGCACTGTTCCCTTGGGATTAGTGAGCCTGCTAATTACTGGGAGTGTCCAGTGACTGGGGCTGGACGCTACCGGAGGATGCTTTTGAGGAGTTTGGGGACAGGGGTACACCAAGTGTGTGCCTGCCAGGCAAAGTCGTGGCTGGCAGAGCCCAGAGCAAAGTGCTTGACTGGCTGAAGGGCTGGCAGGGTCAGGGAGCTGACACTCAGCTACTACGCAAAAAACTCCCTCTCACTGAGGCAGAGGTGTCGCTTGCTGACTCTCAGTCCTGGACGCCCCGAGAAAGTGTCGCACAGCTGCGTGGAGGCCTTTGGAATGCTGTAGCTACAGTTGCTAAGATGTTACGACGAAGAGCCGTGGGCTGCTCTTGCTGTCCTGTAGAATTACTGCTATTAAAAAGTGACTTGATTGAAGATGAAAGCTAGTTTCAGTCGTATCTTGGGATTGGTACTTACAACAGCCGAATATTTATGTGGCGAGTGTGGCATGGCCATGTAGTTACCGTTTGAAGACCTGGTGGATTTTTTTTTTTTGGTTGTCTTTTCTCTCTAAAAGAAAGAGCAGCTCTCATGGGAAGGGTTTTTATTCTTCAGTTTTGGTTTTTGGGAACAGAGAAGCCCTTGGTAGTACTCCATGTATCCATGGAGCCCAGTATATTTCATATGGCCTCCACATGTTGCTAGCCAGATAAATACACGTAAAGTCATCTAATGCAGAAGACTGAACTCAGCATGATCCACTTCATTGTCACAGCATTTGTTTTGTTATGTTTTCCCTGATAAAGAGCATTAAAAAAAGTCTAGGCAACAACTTTGTTGAATTCAGGCGTTTCTGCAACTGAAATTAGAGCACTGGAAAGCAGTTAACTCAAGGATTATTTCTTCTTGAACTAAATTAATCCCTTGGATTTGGTACACTTTCTGAATGTCTGGTGATTCTCCACTCGCTCACACAAGTGTAAATCAAGCTGTAACTCCATTGATTTCATGTCTGAGAAACTAGTCTGAGAGGAGAATCAGCTATAGACTCGGTGATCAGAGCTGGGCACTTTTATATGCTAAAAGGACAGCGTGTGGGTGTACTTTGAAATGTACTGGAGAAATAGCTAATTGTTAAATAGTGAAAATTACGATGGTTCTTTTTTAAGACTTCTTCTGGTGACATCTCAGAGAGATTCTTTGATTGCTGTTCGTCAAGTGGGATGCCTGTCCTCTTTGTGATTCACTTTCATACATCTGTGAAAGTCCTGCCTTTCTAGCACAGAATAAAAGGGGCCCATTCTTTCTCGTTCACTTAAAAAAGACCCCAAGTGAGTGAGCCTTCAGAGTTTGGTGTTCAGAGTCTCGATGAAATACAAACTCAGCAGGAACCTATTGTTCCTGCACTGCTGAAAAGGATAGCATGCAGCTCTTCCTCACCCTTTGCCTGTCACGTCTGGAATAACCCCTCTCATTGGTGATTTTTGCTCCACTTGCCCTATATTGGAACTTCTATGGAATTACTCAGAGAGAGCCACTGAGGTGTTTATCCCACCTTTGCAGTTGACAGCCCACTTCGGCCTAGATTTTCAAAAGTGGCCTCCAATTTTGGGTGCTTCTACTTTTGAGTGTCCAGCTCTTGACACCTAGGACCTAGTTTTCAGTGCTGTTGAACACCTCCAGCGCTAACAAATATCAATGGTAGATGCAGACCCTTGATGCCTTCTATTACCCGTCTGTAGGTGGTGGAGATTACCCCACCACCACCAAATTAGAAGCCGTGACAGAAAATTTGGGACTTAACTTCTCTGCACCTGTTTTCTCACCTGTAAAATGGGGAGGTGAATTCATACCTGTCAGCTGTGCTGAAAGGCTTAGAGAAAGTGTGCACAATACCTTGAAGATGTAAATTTCTATGCAAGGCTCATTACAGTATTGTTTTGTGTTTAATTGGTGTTAACTGGAATTCTGCACATTAACTATTTGCCAAGCCAAAACCGTGAGAAAGTTAAAGTGCTGTGATGCTCCATTGAAAACTAATGTATTTAAAAGCAGTTCTCCCTGTGTACTTTATATAGTTTTCTCTTGTTCCCCTTCCTTAAGGCTATTTACTCTTTCTTACTCCATCCCCATAATCCCCTCTCTATGACGACAGAAACAGTTTCATGGTGTTTAACTTTGATGGCAGAAATAAGAGGTTGTTGGTTCCAGTGTGCAGCGGGCAGCTGGAGCTAATTAGTTCTCTAGAGGCTGGAATCCTTCCTTTCTTTCCTAATCCAGGAAAATGCAGAAAGTTTAGCAATTTCCCCAGGATTATTTCTGAGCGGCAAGAGAACCACATGGACCGTGATAACATCACAGATTTGGAAGTTACTTCATGTCATTAGGGGCCAAATCCTGGGAGGTTCTGAGTGCTTCCTGACAGGTACTGAGTACAATGATATTCTGTGCTGACTAATGGGAGTGGTCTACACAAGGTAACCTCTCTCTCCAGAATTGGCCCACACTATGAAAGAGATGGAGAACCAAGTCTGAGTAGGGAGGAACCACATGTCGCCTTCTCTGTGGATCTTATGAGAGCTGTCTCCATTCTTACCTTGATATTCAGTTAACGTAGGAAGGATGGTTTTATGGCTTACAACCCTAAATTGGACACTCGGGAGATCTGGATGCAATTTCCCCCTGTGCCATCTTTGGCAAGTCATTTAATCCCTCTGCGCCTTCATTCGCCATCTGTAAAGTGAGGATAATACTTCCTTTATCCACCCTTTGTCAGTTTAGATAGGACAGGGGCTGTCTCATACTAAGTATGTGTACAACACCTGGCATAATGAGTCCCCAATCTATAATAAATGTAATTCTCTGGTGGCTGGACCACCTCCTCAGCTTCCTAACAGTGTGTCACATGCACATCCTTCGACTGTATTTTCTAGTGCTATGCAATGCTATGGATTTTCTCATACCACTTGAGTTTTTGAGATCTTTAATTTTTTCCCAACATGAAGGGAGTCGAAAAAGTTGAAATCTCAAAAATGTTCATGAATTTATAATACAATTTTTTTTCCAGATTGGGTCAATTGAAATGTTGCCTTTTGATCACTTTGAAATGTTTCATTTTTATTTCAACCTTTTAAAAAAATGTACTTTATTTTCGTGTGTAAATTTCAAAGCGAAAAGATGTTTTGACAATTTCAAAACTACTTTGTCAAATTTTTTGAATCAGGAAACTGGTCGAAACCGACCCTATCCTGTGCACAGTTTCGGTTTTGACAAATGGACATTTTCAAATGAAAAAACATTGTGTTGAGAAAATTCCCAACCACTTCAATAGTTTCCTATTCAAAGAGGAGACTGTTCATCACCGACAGACCTGCTTTCCAGTGCCAAATGCTGAATTTACAATTTAACTGTAGTACAGCAACTTTCATGACCTATTGTACATCAATCTGTGCTCTGAATTGCCACTCCAATATACAAATAATCTTTCTGTCAAGTCCTGCCATTTCTCATTTTAATAGTCCCCAGCAACACTGAATGCAAATGACTTTTTAATGGAGATTTTTTTGTTTGCGGTTATATTTTAGCTGAAGAGGGTGTATGATCTCTTTTGAAATGAACATGATAAAGCACCACAGCTGATGGTTTAATCTTTGTCTGAGTGTCTTTATGGCATAGACGCATGGCATGACACTAACGAGATTTTAAGGTTTGTAATGGTGTGGCAGTAGGACCCAGCTGTAGTGTAATTATCACGTTTTTCTGTAGCTCTTTCCTGAAGTATGCTTTACATTTATTATTAGGAGTCAAAAATAAGGCTTCTATAAAAATCCTGTTTTCTATCCCTGAATCAGGAGATTTCAGGAAGGTTGATGTTGATGATAAAGGTTTTTTTCCAGAGTATTTTTCTATGTAAGCATGTGTGTCTGATTGAGTATTTGTGCCAGTCCTATCGATGAATTGAATTGTATTTTGGTATCTTCATTGAAACAAATTCTGCCCATACACACGTACCTGTTGAGGGTTAGCTATGTCCAACGATCCCCCTCCCAGCTCATGGTACATAGCTGGACATGTTAACTGAGTTTATTGCCTACCACATCTTGTGAACTCTGGATGAATTCTGGCTGGCAACTCAATTCATACATAAGGCTGCTAGATTTCTATGACTTTCTGTTCTTTCCCCTGCCCTTGTGCGCAATTGTACATCTAAGCTTCCCCTAATTCGGTGCAAGGAGCTCCTGGCCCTCAGAGACCACATATGGACTTTGGAGGCCAGGGTGGTGGAACTGGAGGAGCTAAGGGAGGCAGAGAGGTATGTTGATGAGGCTTTCCGGGACACTGTAGAATTGTCCCACCTCCGGTCAGACAGCCCCTGTGCTGTTGAGGAGGATGAAAGGCCCAGGGAAGCAGAGCAGTCAATGGGAGCAGAGGGAAACCTTCCCATAGTTGGGACCCTCCTTCCAGACGGTGCTGGGGTTGGCTCTCGCACTGAGGTTGCCTCTCCGGGGGAGGGAACTCCAGTTGCTAGGAAAAGGCAGGTGTTAGTAATGGGAGATTCGATCATTAGAAACGTAGATAGGTGGGTTTGTGATGACCGGAAGAACCGCATGGTGACTTGCCTGCCTGGTGCGAAGGTTGCGGATCTCCCGAGGCATCTAGACAGACTTATGTGTAGTGCTGGGGAGGAGCCGGTGGTTGTGGTACATGTAGGTACCAATGACATGAGGAAGGGTAGGAGAGATGTCCTGGAGGCCAAATTTAGGCTGCTAGGGAAGAGACTGAAATCCAGGACCTCTATGGTGGCACTGTCAGAAATGCTCCCAGTTCCACGCGCAGGGCCAGGTAGGCAGACAGAGCTTCAGAGTCTCAATGCATGGATGAGACGATGGTGTAGAGAGGAGAGGTTTACATTCATTAGGAACTGGGGAAACTTTTGGGATGGGGGGAGCCTATACAGGAGAGATGGGCTCCACCTAAACCAAAGTGGAACCAGACTGCGTTAAAAAGGTTGTAGAGCAGTTTTTAAACTAGGAGAAGGGGGAAAGCCGACTGCTGCAGAGGAGCATGTGGATCGGACAGAGACTTCTCTTAGGGGAGAGTCTAATGATAGAGAATCTCCAGGTTATAGTCAGGAGCAGAGGATGGAGGAGGATAAAGGAGGGGCCAGATCAGATGATAAACATTCACATAAAAAAGAATCTAATACATCAGAAAGGGGCAGACAAATAAACAGTGACAAGTTTTTAAAGTGCTTGTACACAAATGCTAAAAGTCTAAATAAGAAGATGGGTGAACTAGAGTGGCTCGTGATAAAGGAGGATATTGATATAATAGGCATCACAGAAACCTGGTGGATTGAGAGCAATCAATGGGACACAATCATTCCGGGGTACAAAATATATCGGAAGGACAGAACAGGTTGTGCGGGGAGGGAGTGGCACTATATGTGAAAGAAAATGTAGAATCAAATGAAGTAAAAATCTTAAGTGAATCCACATGTTCCATAGAATCTCTATGGATAGAAATTTCTTGCTCTAATAAGAATATAACATTAGGGATCTATTATAGACCACCTGACCAGGACAGTGATAGTGATGATGAAATGCTAAGGGAAATTAGATAGACTATCAAAATTAAGAACCCAATAATAGTGGGGGATTTCAATTATCCCCATATTGACTGGGAACATTTCACTTCAGGACGAAATGCAGAGATAAAATTTCTCGATACTTTAAATGACTGCTTCATGGAACAGCTGGTACGGGAACCCACAACGGGAGAGGCAACTCTAGATTTAGTCCGGAGTGGAGCGCAGGAGCTGGTCCAAGAGGTAACTATAACAGGACCGCTTGGAAATAGTGACCATAATACAATAGCATTCAACATCCCTGTGGTGGGAAGAACATCTCAACAGCCCAACACTGTGGCATTCAATTTCAAAAGGGGGAACTATGCAAAAATGAGGGGGTTAGTTAAACAGAAGTTAAAAAGTACAGTGACTAAAGTGAAATCCCTGCAAGCTGCATGGGCGTTTTTTAAAGACACCATAATAGAGGCCCAACTTCAATGTATACCCCAAATTAAGAAACACAGTAAAAGAACTAAAAAAGAGCCACTGTGGCTTAACAACCATGTAAAAGAAGCAGTGAGAGATAAAAAGACTTCCTTTAAAAAGTGGAAGTCAAATCCTAGTGAGGCAAATAGAAAGGAGCATAAACGCTGCCAAATTAAGTGCAAGAATGTAATAAGAAAAGCCAAAGAGGAGTTTGAAGAACGGCTAGCCAAAAACTCCAAAGGTAATAACAAAATGTTTTTTAAGTACATCAGAAGCAGGAAGCCTGCTAAACAACCAGTGGGGCCCCTCGATGATAGAGGTAGAAAAGGAGCTCTTAAAGACGATAAAGTCATTGCGGAGAAACTAAATGGATTTTTTGCTTCAGTCTTCACAGCTGAGGATGTTAGGGAGATTCCCAAACCTGAGCCGGCTTTTGTAGGTGACAAATCTGAGGAATTGTCATAGATTGAAGTGTCACTAGAGGAGGTTTTGGAATTAATTGATAAACTTAACAGTAACAAGTCACCGGGACCAGATGGCATTCACCCAAGAGTTCTGAAAGAACTCAAATGTGAAGTTGCAGAGCTATTAACTAAGGTTTGTAACCTGTCCTTTAAATCGGCTTCTGTACCCAATGACTGGAAGTTAGCTAATGTAACGCCAATATTTTAAAAGGGCTCTAGAGGTGATCCCGGCAATTACGGACCGGTAAGTCTAACGTCCGTACCGGGCAAATTAGTCGAAACAATAGTTAAGAATAAAATTGTCAGACACATAGAAAAACATAAACTGTTGAGCAATAGTAAACATGGTTTCTGTAAAGGGAAATCGTGTCTTACTAATCTATTAGAGTTCTTTGAAGGAGTCAACAAACATGTGGACAAGGGGGATCCAGTGGACATAGTGTACTTAGATTTCCAGAAAGCCTTTGACAAGGTCCCTCACCAAAGGCTCTTACATAAATTAAGTTGTCATGGGATAAAAGGGAAGGTCCTTTCATGGATTGAGAACTGGTTAAAAGACCGGGAACAAAGGGTAGGAATTAATGGTAAATTCTCAGAATGGAGAGGGGTAACTAGTGGTGTTCCCCAAGGGTCAGTCCTCGGACCAATCCTATTCAACTTATTTGTAAATGATCTGGAGAAAGGGGTAAACAGGTGGCAAACTTTGCAGATGATACTAAACTGCTCAAGATAGTTAAGACCAAAGCAGACTGTGATGCACTTCAAAAAGATCTCACAAAACTAAGTGATTGGGGAACAAAATGGCAAATGAAATTTAATGTGGATAAATGTAAAGTAATGCACATTGCAAAAAATAACCCCAACTATACATACAATATGATGGGGGCTAATTTAGCTACAACAAGTCAGGAAAAAGATCTTGGAGTCATCGTGGATAGTTCTCTGAAGATGTCCGCGCAGTGTGCAGAGGTGGTCAAAAAAGCAAACAGGATGTTAGGGATCATTAAAAAGGGGATAGAGAATAAGACTGAGAATATATTATTGCCCTTATATAAATCGATGGTACACCCACATCTCGAATACTGCGTACAGATGTGGTCTCCTAATCTAAAAAAAGATATACTGGCACTAGAAAAGGTTCAGAAAAGGGCAACTAAAATGATTAGGGGTTTGGAACGGGTCCTATGTGAGAAGAGATTAAGAGGCTAGGACTCTTCAGCTTGGAAAAGAGGAGACTAAGGGGGGATATGATAGAGGTATATAAAATCATGAGGGATGTGGAGAAAGTGGATAAGGAAAAGTTATTTACTTATTCCCATAATACAAGAACTAGGGGTCACCAAATGAAATTAATAGGCAGCAGGTTTAAAACAAATACAAGGAAGTTCTTCTTCACGCGGCGCACAGTCAACTTGTGGAACTCCTTACCTGAGGAGGTTGTGAAGGCTAGGACTATAACAGCGTTTAAAAGAGAACTGGATAAATTCATGATGGTTAAGTCCATTAATGGCTATTAGCCAGGATGGGTAAGGAATGGTGTCCCTAGCCTCTGTTTGTCAGAGGATGGAGATGGATGGCAGGAGAGAGATCACTTGATCATTGTCCGTTGGTCCACTCCTTCTGGGGCACCTGGCATTGGCCACTGTCGGTAGACAGGATACTGGGCTAGATGGATCTTTGGTCTGACCCGGTTCTTATGTTCTAAGGGCAGGATTTAGCCCAGTGTAATTTACATAGACTGTATGATCCAGTGGCTGGAAATGAAACTAGGCAAATCCAAGACTAGAAATAAAGCACATTTTTTTAATAGTGAGCATAATTAACCATTGGAAGAGTTGAGTTAGGGATGTGGTGGATTGTCCATCCCATGAAATCTTTAAAATCAAGACTGGATGTCTTTCCAAAAGATGCACTGTAGCTCAAATAGAAGGTATGGTCTTGATGCATGAATCACTGGATGAAGTTCTCTGGCCCGTGTTTTGCAGTCTGGATGAACGTAATGATCCCTTCTGGCCTTAAAAATCTGTGAGACTATGAGTACGTCTCCACTGCACACCCCTTGCATCAGCATGTAGGGTATGTGGCGCTACACGGCGCAGCGAAAAGCAGGCTGCATCGACATGGCGGTATGTCGCTCTGAGCGTCCGTGTAAGGCTTTTGCTGTGGGGAGGTAGCGGGGAAAGACTCTGGAGCCTTTTCCCACTGTCTCTGTCGCCAGAGTCTTTCCCTGTGGCGGGGAAAGGTGCCAGCAGCAGAGAGGCAGCAGGATACTACACAGCTAAAAATAGCAGCGTCAACAGGCAAGGCCCTGCTTGGGTGTGTAGAGAGCCGTATAGGGTGCATACCCACAGGGTTTAGGCATGAATTTACTCGCCCAAGCAGTGCCTCGCCGTCTGCACTGCTGTGCTAGCTGGTTGAGCAGTGAACGTACTCTGCGCACTGCCGAGAGGAGTATGCCGTGTAGATGTACAGTGAGCAACCCAAGCTTGGAGGAGAAGGGCCGAAGCATACCAAAATGATGCCAGTCTGTCTGCATCCCTCAATTCCACCCTCGCCCTTCGTTTCAGCTAACAGTCTTACCCTACGGTGATTTGGAACCAGCAGTCACAGATACTGCTCTGGAAACATGCCTGCCCACAGTCATCTAGGGAGAACAGCGAGCCTGTTGGGACAATGAATTCTTTTTCGTAAAGTCGGTCATGCTTTATAGTTAGGTTCTGTTTATGAAGGGTTGAGAAATTATTAATAGATGTTTTAATAAATGACTAATCAACTGGCATAGTTTATACAGTCCAGTGGGCCAATAGGTTGCTTAAAACCATAGCTTGTAAGTGTGTGTATAACACCTTCTACTGTTGTGCTTAAATAATCTGGTACTAAAGTCTGTAACATACTTATACATCTATTAATTATTTATCAGTTCTTTATTAACCATTGATAAGTAAAACCTTAATATAAAGTGTGATCTATAAGTCTTCATAACTCAGCTGTGTTCTAGCTGCCAGTGTGCCATATAAAGCCCTAATACAATAAAATATGTTAATTCAATACAGTATCTTAGATGTAAAGGAAAATATATTCGTTGGTGTAAAGGTTTCATTGCTAGTGCGCAATGTGTCACTTTCTGACAATGAAATGGGACAGCTAATCCACCCGATTTCTAATCCTGTGCAAACCCAACAGGGAGGAAGGGTTGTCTCACACAGGGACTGGGATTTGGAGTTCCCACAATCTATTCTTGACTTGCTGTGTATTGTCTGGCAGTGAGTTAACTTTTCCATGCCTTCGTGTACCCATCCATAAAATGTGGCTAATGTATTGCTACTGTATAAGATGTCTTGAGGGTTAATTGATGTTTGCAAAGAAATTTAAGAACTTTGGAAAAAGTGATAATTAGTGATAGTTCAATACAAACAGCAGAAATCTTCAATCCATCTCCTGTTTCACAGGAGCCCGCTCAAGGAGACATGGATGCCATGAAAACTCTTTGATTGGCTTTTATTTAACAAGCGCTGTGCTTCCAAGCTCTGGTTATAGCTTTCTTAAATGTTCTTCTGCTTTAAATAATGCAAAATCCTCATTCCAGAAGAAAATGTGACGTTAAAACAGGATGTAGATACTGCTGTGATAACCGGTTTTTCAGTACTTTCAACCCCATCTCCCTTTATGGCAGGATTTCTCTCTTCCATTTATTATGCTCTGTGCTGTGCAAGCATATTTGATATATACATACCAACATGTGTCTGCACACATATTATTACATTGTGGAAGAATCATAAGGTTCAAGTGTGTTGACTCAAACTATTTAATGAGGTGCAATAAATCTTGACAAGACCAGCTGGCAGTAGAGCCAAGCTTCTCATCTTTTTACCATTACAGTGAAATGTGAACAATAGTGGAAAGAAATGTAGCTTTTATTTATTTATTTTAATTTTTTTTTTTTTTTTTTTGGTGCAAACATAACATTCTGTTCAAATCATCCACTTATACAGGTTGCAGAGCAGGGTGGATGTTTCAGAAAACGTGAAAGATCTAAAGACCTTTCTTTCTTGGATTTTTTCCCCCCCAAATTCAGAAAACTTTTCTGACGTGACAGGTCACGCAAACATGGTGAAAATCAGTATCCCAGTAATGTCCGTTGATCAGACAGAGCAGTCGTGTTAGTGGTAGCCAGAGTTCATTTCAGGTCTGGTGTCAAGATGCAATGTATCTCTAGCCCTTTTCTGCTGGTTCTCTCACATCTCCTCGGTTCCTCCTTCTCCCACACATCACATTCAAGATGCCTCTTCTCACCATCAGGACCTGCTTATCTGCTTTTTTTATATTATTGCATTGCCCCTGCCAACCATCGCTCATTTGTCCATTTCTCACACAACGACTTTCATGCTTTCTCCCATGCTGCATGGAACGCTGTCTCCAAACTAGACGATGAGGCTGCAGCCCTGTCCTCATTCAGCGCCCCCGTCAAGACCTGCTTATACCATGAAACCTTTGAGAAATTGCTAGCTGATTTGGCCAGGTAGAAGTTCAGCAGGGATTGCCGATGTAGCCCATATTCTATTTATTCGTATGTTATTAAAAACAATGAAGTGACTCACTGGTAGCTTGACTGGGTATATTCCTATGAAAAGAAATGTGTTTAAATGATGCACTTTTTTCATGCATCTGCATCCATTGATCTCTTTTGTGTTTCCACCCCTCCCTCCCCCGTTCAGCGTCAATTTCTTCTTAAAAAATAATAGATCGAAAACCAACCAGATGCCTCTGGATTCACATTAGAGAGACTGACCGAACTTTACAGCGTATCCCATAATGATAGCTGACATCTCCAGAAGCAATAACCGCACTTCTTGGCCTTGTGATTGCAGCATTTGATGTGTGCTGGGCTGTGGTGCTTGGTGGAAGGAGACACATCTTGTAAAACCAAGCTGGACCCCCCCCTGGATGGCACAGAATGTGGCGCAGACAAGGTAAGCAAAATGCTCCGCAGCTGTTTTGCTTTTTGTGGTGTTGTCTGCGGACTGATGTTTCCAGGATGTGAAAGATTTACTAAAAACCCATATTTTGTTCTGATTGATTTGTACAAGCTGCTGGATTAACAGCTGGATTAAATGGCATTAAGTTATTTTTCTTTTCTTTGATGTGTATTGTGGTAGCCTCTGGAGATCGCAACAGAAATCAAGACCCCAGTGTACTAGGTACAAATACAGAAGAAAAGGTGGTCCCTGCCCTGAAGAATTTACAGTCTAAGGGCCACTTACTTCATTGTGTAGTAAGATACTCTTCAGTTCCATTCATTTCAATGGGACTCTTTGAAGAGAACGTTACTTTTCAGGGTGAGTTAGAGTAGCACAATCTGGCCCTAAACTTGAGACATGATGTAGCAGGTGGGTTTAAACAGACATTTTGTGGGAGGAGGAGGAAGGGCAAGAGTTATGCCAATATAATGGTGCAGTTACAGACGGTAGCTCGTAATGAGTTCCAATTCAGTTAGGGTTTTTTTCTTTAAGACCTCTGCCTAGGAATATTTCTGGGTTTAGTGGGCCCTGCAGACTTAGCCAGATGGCTAGGGCATATTTGGACTTTCCACAGTTCAGTGTGGTGGAGAAAATGGTTAATGGAAAAGAAAATAAACACCTGTATTAGCAGGTCTCTATTGCATGTCAGTCATTACTCAAATACCTGACTTCCATGCTAGACCATTAACTGTCAGTAGATTTTAGAGTTGAAATTTCACCTGATGAGGGAGATTAATTTAGGGAGTTGTTGCTAAAGCTGGAAACTAAGTATCTGGTTGCATATGAAAGATACATAAATTAATTAAAAATTCTTTGGTACTTACTGTTAAGTGCAGGAGATGGAAAGAATTTTAGCCCATGTGCTTTTGTTGAATACATTAGCTCCAAATGATTTATTGTATTACATCCCCCATAGATCAAGAAAATGGACCAATTCAACCCTTAATTACAACCCAGTGCAATCCTGTTGGAATCCCTAAGGTTATATAGGAGTGTAACTGAGTTAGGCCCAGACTGTTTCAATGATGTATGTGCAGTAAGAAACCATTGTAATGAAGGTGTTGTGTTTGGATACAATTTCTTGAACCCACTTTCTTCCGAGAGTGTGGATTAAGTCCTAGTATCTGAATGAAGTTTACAGCTGATAGTGTGTGCAGATGACGCACAAATTGGTAAATAAGAGGTAAATGACAAAGAGGACAGGTCACTGATAAAGCGTGATCTGGATATCTTGGTAAATTGGGTGCAAGCAAGCAGTATGCATTTTAATACAGATAAATGGAAATGTATTCATGTAGGAACAGACTGTAGCTGATACTTACACACATTTGGGGACTGTATTCTGGGAAAAGGTAACTCTGAAAAAAAATGTCGGGGTTGTGGTGGGACTGTGAGCTCCCAGTGTGATGCTGCAGCCAAAAGGCCCAATGAGATCTTTGGATGACTAAACAGAAAAATCTCAAATAGGAGTAGAGAAGCTATTTCATCTCTGTTTTTGGCATGGGTATGACTGCAGCTGAAATACAGTGTCCCGTTCTGGTGTCCACAATTCAAGAAGGATGTTGATAAATTGGAGAGGGTTCAGAGAAGAACTACAAGGATGATTAAAGGATTAGAAAACCTGCCTTAAACTGATAGACTCAAGCCGCTCTGTCTAATTAGCTGAACAAAGAGAAGGTTGAGGGGTGACTTTATTACAGTCTACAAGGACAAATGTTTAATAACGGGCTCTTCAGTCTAGCAGAGAAAGGCATAACCTGATCCAGTGGCTGGAAGTTGAAGCTAGACAAATTCAGACTGAAAATAAGGTGAAGTTAATTAACCGTTAAGCAAAGGTCATGGTGGGTTCTCCATCGCTGCCAATTTCCAAAACAAGATTGGATGTTTTTCTAGAAGATCTGCTCTAGGAATTATTTTGGGGAAGTTCTGTGGCAGTGGTTCTCAATCTGTGGGCCGCTTGGAGCCCAGTCAGCACACAGCTGCGGCCCATGGAAAATCCTCAGGGCCATACAGGCAGTATATATACTGTGTGAATGCAGCCCACATAACACACAGGGATCTGCATGTGTGGCCCACAATGGCAAATAGGTTGAGAACCACTGTTCTATGGCCTGTTCTACAGGAGGTCAGACTAAGTGATCCAATGGGCCCTTCTGGCCTTGGAATCTATGAATTTATGAATTACTTAGGTAATCGTCTGTGTTATTGTGCAAGTTACAACAGAGGGCTCCATCCTGCAGTCACTGTAAACCCTTTTGGTTTACACTGGTTGAAGACGAAGCTCCGTTTTCCACACGTCACTTCCTTTTTTCCAGCCATAACCAAAGCGTGTCCTGCTTTCCTTAGTTCTGAAGCTCCAAACGCTGGCACACATGCGTGAGTGTATGCTTGGGAATAGTCTTATTAACCCCGTGCACAAGTGTCTGTGGGATCAGGGGCCTTTGCCTGTGCTGTGCTACCATCCTTGTGTTTCAGTGGTGCCGAGCTGGGGAATGCGTCAGTAAAACTCCCATTCCTGAGCACGTCGATGGAGACTGGAGCATGTGGAGTCAATGGAGCATGTGCAGCCGGACATGTGGCACCGGTGCCCGATTCAGACAGCGGAAATGCGACAATCCCCCGTAAGTCGTCTTGTCCTCATGACGCTTTAACGTGCAGTATGTTGGGAAATGTGGCTGCAAGGGTAGCAAAAAAGGGTCAGGCACGCAGTGGGCAGCTAAACACAAGGGCGGTGGGGACCATCTCAGGCATCCTATTGTCCCAAGTCGAACACAGACATAACATGAAATGAGATGCTGATTGGAATGAAAATGAAACTGTATTTCCTCTAGATCAGGGCACAGGCTGGGTCAGGGCTAAGCTGGTGTCCCGGCCCCAGGCTGTGCAGAGACCTCTCCACACAGACCAGGGTCTCTGCTGGGAGAGGAATGGAGATTAGATGGGTTGAGGCGAGGGGCGAATGTTTGTTCCCACATCTATAATATGGTCATAGTGATACTTCTGAATGCAGGAGTCAGACTGGGGAAGGGACAGATACTCATAATATGACGGTATGCGCTGCTTGGCTCCACTCAGTGGGGCTTGAATATCTCCAGGGCCGGTCCTTGGGCTTGCTGCCTCTTTGAATCAGGAAGGTAAATAAGTGATGGTATCTCCTAAACACCAGCCACTTGTGGCACCAGAATGAGCCATCATCTAGGGCATGTTTTTCAATCCGTTGGTCGCAACCCAGTACTGGGTTGCAGCATGTAAGGCGCTGGGTTGCCTTGCTCTGATCAGCACCGCTGACCGGGCCGTTAAAAGTCCCATCGGTGGTGCTGCCCGGCTAAGGCAGGCTAGTGCCTACCTTTTCTGACACCGCGCTGTGCCCTGGAAGCGGCCAGCAGCAGGTCCAGCTCCTAGGGAGGGGGGCCACGGGGCTCCGTGCATTGCCCCCGCCCTGGGCACTGGCTCCAGCCAATGGGAGCTGCAGGCAAGAGTCACACGGAGCCATTTTCATGCCTCCACCTAGAAGCCAGACCTGCTGCTGGTCGCTTCTGGGGTGCAGCACGGTCCGCACCGCTGACTGGGAGCCACCAGAGGTAAGTCCATGCCCGTGCCCCAATCCCCTGCCCCAAACCTGGAACCCCTTCCTGCATCCCAAACCCCTCATGCCTGCACCCCCAACCCAGATCCCTGACCCCCTCCCGTGCCCCAATCCCCTCTCCCAGCCCAGAGCCCCCTCCCACTCCCTAAATCCCTCATCTCAAGCTCCATTGGGTTGTGGGCAGCAACAATTTTCTTTGACTTGGTCTCCAGAAAAAAAGTTTGAAAACCACTGATCTAGGGGATGTGGTGCAGATCTGTGACCCTCCCTCTCCTTACGTGTATGAGGGATGAAACAATTAACAGTGTTGCCATTTAAATGATTGTCGCTGGGTGTCTGAATCATAACCCCTCACTGAGAGGAGTGGGGCAGTTGGCATAGCTATTGTTGTAAGCACTCTGCAGAGTAAATTCTGCATCAGTTACAGTCTGTTCATATTTTAGAGCAGGGATTGGCAACCTTGGGCACACGGCCCGTCAGGGTAAGCCCCCTGGCGGGCCGGGCTGGTTTGTTTACCTGCCGCGTCCACAGTTTTGGCCAATTGCGGCTCCCACTGGCCGCAGTTCGCCGTCCCAGGCCAATGGGGGCTG
>NC_048307.1:77673988-77735906 GCF_013100865.1 Trachemys scripta elegans | reverse complement strand
TTTTTTTTTTTTTTTTATGAAACCTGAGATTGTGGAGAGCAAGACAATCGCTTCAGAGAAGCGATGCTGAGTTGTAATTGCATTTCTATAAAGTCCAGGCTTTATTTTACCTGTTCCCTTTTTATTGAACAAGAGACCAATGTGACTTCTTTGTTATCAGTTGAAGCTGACTTGAAACTCTCCTTAACCATACTGCTGACCAACAGGGCCGGCTCTAGGTTTTTTGCCGCCCCAAGCAAAAAAAATTTTGGCTGCCCCCCCGTCCCAGCCCTGGACTCCTTGCAGGACCCCCCTGCTGCCCCAGCCCTGGGCTCTCTCTCCCCATCCACACCCCTTGCCGCCCCAGCTCTGGGCTCCCTCATTCCTCCCCCCCATTGCTCCCCACACTCATCTCCTGCCGCCCCAGCCCTGGTCTCTCTCTCCCCTCCACCCCCACCTGCACCCTCCTTCCGCCGCAGCCCTGGGTCACTGGTAACTCGCTCCCACGGCAGGTCATTCAGCAGGAATTTTAGATGTGCACAGAACTCTGACAGGATTGGTTCCCATATGGTTACAGACTGCAGTAAAGTGGAACAATTTTCAGCTTGTGTGATTGGAGGATATCTGGATGCATATTATAAGACTGTCCTACATAAATGAGGAAAAGTTGAGGTGCCTTTATTATTCTTTTGTTCCCCTCTTTCTTTCTACGGGGAATTTGCCAATGCAATATCACTGTCTTCCTTTTACACAAACAAACAAACAAACAAAAAAGCAATGGCTGTTGAAAATAGCAATTCCAGTCCTAATAACCATTGGGAAGCATTTCTTGCTCAATTTTATCCTACTTTTTCTACAGCAAATTACAGTGGATCAGTATATTTGATTTGGGAGAAATGAAGTAACAGCTGCCCAAACTGAGCTTGAGCACTCCTGAATTTTGAGGTGTTCAAATCTGGAAGGCAGGTGCTGAGGGGGGCTGTGGCTCTGCGGGGAAGCACGGCAGCATGTATGCAGCAGTGTGTCTGGCGCTGCGCGGAGCCAGACACGCTGGTCTGAGTGGCACGGTAAGGGGGTTGGGGAAGGGGGTTGGATGGGGCGGAGGTTCAGGGGGGCAGTCAGGGGCAGGGAGAAGGGGCGGTTAGATGGGTCGGGGTTGTGGGGGGCAGTCAGGGGACAGGCAGCGGTTGGATAGGCATGGGAATCCCGGGGGTTTGTCAGGGGACAGGTAGGGGGTGGGGTCCTAGGGCGGAAGTTGGGGAGGGTCTCAGAAGGGGGCAGTTGGGGACAAGGAGAAGGGAGGCTTAGATGGGGTTCCAAGGTGCAATTAGGGGCAGGGATCCTAGGAGGGGGCAATCAGGACAAGGAGCAGTGGCGCTTAGATAGGGGGTGGGGTCCTGGGGGGCAGTTAGGGGCAGGAGTGATCAGGGGACAGGGAGCGGGGGGGGGTTGGATGGGTTGGGGTTTCTGTGGGGGGCAGTCGGAGGGAGTGGATGGTGGCAGGGTGGGGCTACCCTCCCTCCCTGTGGAGCGTCCTATTTTTTTAATGTTAAAATATGGAATCCCTACTCTCAGTGCAGCTCTCCATTCATAGCAGGCTGCAGCATGAGGTCTCAGCTACCTCACTTCCTCCCCCTCTTTCCTGTTGGTAGTGGCCAAGGGAATGCTGGGAAATGTAGTTCTTTCCCTGCTCCAGGGCTGGCTCTATAGGCAGGGAGCTAACCAAGGAACTACAGCTCCCAGGGCCCCCTGTTGGGTCTCAGCTCCCATGCTGGATCCCTGCCGCCCCTGCAAATGGGCCGCCCCAAGCACGTGCTTGCTTTGCTGGTGCCTAGAGCCGCCCCTGCTGACCAAACCTAAACCCATTCATTGTCTCACTCGTTAAATTACAGAGTTTGCAGTCTCCGAGATTGCATGTTGATTTTGAAATTCTTTTGCTCGTATACATTCTTGGTGGGGGACACACATGTGATCTTCTGTCACTTTATATTCCTGGCTGCATCCCGTGGTCTTCTGCAGCTGGTTTATTCGCTGTCCAAAAATATTGGCTAGGAGATTTATCTTGTGTGTGCGCGTGCGTGTGTTCATGTTCCTGCCAGCTGACATTTGAGCCAGTCACAAACTGTGATAAGCAGGAAAAGGGAAGCACTCAGCAAACACATGAAAATAATTTGCAGAGAAGTAGGAAGGGATATGCCTGTATGATCATCGCTGTTTTTTTTTTTTTTTTTTTTATGTTCAGCAGTGAAAACCCCCAGTGTCCTGTGTGCATATGCCAATGGAGTTGTATTTTTAGAATCAGAGTATAATTCAGTTATAAATAAAGGACATGAGTTCCTGGATTATACATACCTGGGTACTGTATTTCCTACCTCAACAGGAACAAACAAACCTCAGCACATAAACAAACATGGGTTCTATTTAGCCCCATTACTGTGGAGTGTGAGCCCCCTATATAGACTTTTTTTTTTTTTTTGAACCAGATCAGGTAGGAAGTAGTTCCAGGTTATTAATCCAAACATAATGCTGTTTAACAGATACAAGTTGTAGACGGATTTTCATTGCAGAATCTGCATTTTGTTTGATTTACCAAAAGCATGTACGTAAGACAAATTAGTTCTGTATACTGGTAGATCAGACTAGATTAAATTAGACTGTGGGTAACCTTTCTGTTCTCAGCAACAAGTGTTAATATAGTAATATTTTTTGAAAACATCTTTACAAGCTCCATTGTGCTTCGAATTTCACCTTTCTTAGTCTACTGATATCGTAATGACCTGAGAATGTTGTGAACCCAATGTTGTGAACGCCAAAGAGTTTTATTAGAGATGGGCTGAACTGACAAAATTTGGATCCAGATCCAGGTTTCATTCTCAAAGTTGATTTGTGGATTTAACCTGGCATCACTGTGATGTTACAGATAAGTCACCTTGCAGAGAGTCTATATTAAAAAGCAGTCTTTGAAATGTGTGTGTGTATGTACATTTTGTGTGTAGGATATAATTGTATGTGTTGTATCCAAAGGCCCTGAGCAATGTTCAGTTGGATATTCCTAACAGGTGACGGGGCCTCGTATATAAATATGTGTGTGTGTGTGTACATACACAGATATATATGTGTATATCTGCACACACGTATGGTGTGATTTTGGCACAGTCACTATATGTGCTTGTGTGGGGGGAGAGAGATATTTGCATGTGTTATAAACGGAACATTACATAGACAATACAAATATATTTAATATTTGTCCAAAACCAAAGCTCTCACCCATGCTTTCCTCCCCTGACGCGTGCTTTGGAGACACCTGTTGTTACCGGAGCCACTCCATTGTGGGAGGCACATTCATTTTATTCCATAATTAGAGGGGCAGGCCCATGCTACCAGTTACATTCAGCCATACAGCATGCTTGTCTTAGTCCCTAATTCTGCAAGGTGATAACCTCCCTTAACTCCCACTAACTTTGTTTGGATTTGGGGAAGCCTAGGAGATGCTCAGTACTTTAGTGGATCTAGCCCTTACTATATTATAATGCCCATAATAAGGGCTGCTGTCTTTAAATTCCTAGCAGTAAATTCATAAAGTGTCTCATGTGTTAATGAAATCTTAAGATTAAAGCCAGAACCACTGTTAAGAGTACAGTAAATACATGTCCTGCTGTGTCTGGCTTACTACTGCTATAAGTTCTATCGCATACATACACACTTTCTTTCTTTCTCACACACACCCCATCTTTTTCTCTGTTACTTTACAGAATAGAGTTTGCTGAAACCAAGTTAATATGTGAAGGTGAGATTCCTGTAGTAAGAAACTCTGCTTAGTGTTTCTAGTCACCAGGGCTGAGTGTCTGCAGCACCCAGTATATGTTTAAAGAGTTTAAAGCTCCAAACACAAGTCTTCCCAGAACAATTCTGAGTCAGTCCCAGTGCATCTGCTCGCTCTCACATGTCTGTGGGAGACCGGAAGTGTCCCCAACAAGCAGATGCTAGTTAAGGTCATTGCTCTGGTGACAGAATCTGCAATGTCCCAATATCACTGGGGAGATAAGTGTTTGTTTTTCAAGAGTTTATAAGACCACTGTCAGGAATTCTTGCCTTCTTTTCCACCCCCTTATCAGTGGCAAATCAATCAGGGTGATGATAGACAACATAGTCTCCATGTTCTATATCAGCAAGCAGGATCCCCCGCTCTGTGCTCCGAAGCCATGAAACTCTATGGAATCGGTGCATAGCTCATCAGCTCCAAATTTCAGCAGTCTACCTCCCAGGCATACAGAACACCACAGCCAATGTCCTCAGCAGACACTTCTCCCAGGATTATGAAATGGGAGCTAGACACCCAAATTCTCCACAGCATATTCCTAAAATGCGGACTGCCCTAGGTGGATGTCTTTGCTATCTCCAGGAATAGGAAGCGACCCCTTTTCGGTTCAAGAGCAGGTCTGGGCCACCACTCCTTAAGAGACACCTTCTTCTAGCTTGGAAGAAGGGTCTGTTCTATGTGTTTCTCCAACACCGCTGATACAGTGGGCTGGTCTACACTCGGGGGGGGATAGATCCTAGATACGCACCTTCAGCTACGCGAATAGCGTAGCTGATTCGCGTAGCTGAAGTCGAAGTATCTTGGATCGAATTACCTGGGGTCCAGACGGCACGGGATCGATGGCCGCGGCTCCCCAGTCGACTGCGCTACCGCCGCTCGCTCTGATGAAGTTCCGGAATAGACGGTGAGCGTGTTGGGGGATCGATATATTGCGTCTTAACGAGACGCAATATATCGATCCCGGATAAATTGATTGCTACCCGCCGTATCAGCGGGTAGTGAAGATGTACCCTAAGGGAGATTAACAGATCAGACAGGACAGAGTCAGAATTATCCTTATAGTGCTGACCTGGCCAAGACAAGTTTGGTATCCTTACCTGCTTCACCTAGTTGTCAAAGTTTTGTTTGAGCTCCCGACCATTCCTCATCTCCTGTCACAGGATGCTGGTCGGGTGCTTCATCCCAACCTAGCAGTTTTCCACCTCAGGGCATGGCTCCTAGATGGTTCATGGGGTTACATTCCTCCTGCTCTTTGGAAGTACAACAGGTGTTATTGAATAGTAGGAAGAGATTAATCTGCACTACTTACTTGCAGAAATGGAAGAGATTCTTCCATTGGCATTGTTGTCACTGTCTCCTGCTTGATCCGGTGCCACTCTCAATCATCCTGGATTACCTGTAGGATTATCTGTAGGGTTATCCATTAGTTTGATTAAGGTCCATTTGACCACAATATCAGCCTTTCACCTCCAGTAGAAGTATTCTCCATATTTGCTTTTTTGGTATTGTCCTTGTTTATTAAGGGTTTGGGGATTCTCTGTCCACAGATGAGAAACCCTTCCCTAAACTGCAACTTCAGCCTGGTACTCTTACCTTATGATACCTCCATTCGAACCAAGGGAAGCCTGTTTTCTGTTGCATTTATCCATAAAGATGGCTTTTTTAGTTGCCATCACATCAGCCTGTAGCATTAGGGAGATTGGAGCCTTGGTGGTAGATTCCGCCCCCTTTATGGTGTTTTTTAAGAACAAGGTTTCTTTTCATCCCCACCCTAAATTCTTACCTAAGGTTCTATCAGAGTTCCACCTTAATCAATCCATTCATCAGTGTTTATCGCAAAGCCACATCGTTCTCTACAGGAATCTTATTTACGTACCCTGGATGTTAGAAGAGAATTGGCCTCCTACTTAGATATAACCAAGCAGTTTAGGAAGTCACCTCAGTGCTTCGTTTCCTTTGTGGAAAGATCCACAGGGGTCCTTGAGCTCTATTGAGAGACTATCCAGAGAATATCTGGATGTATTCTCACTTGTTATGATGCTGCAGGCATTCATCTGCCCCAAAGGGTGGATAGCACATTCAACTAGATCTCAGCAACATCTATGGCAGACCGCCAGATGCTTTTGAATAGACCCCCAAAATCTTTTTATTTACTTATTATTGTTGTTGTTGTTTTATTTTCTTCTCTGGAGTTTGGATCTTGACTATACCTTGACCAAGAAATTTGGATCTTGAAAAAAATAATTGACTAACCTGATCTACAACATTACAGAAGACTGTACCAGTATCTGAAATATGCCAGGCCACTACACGGGTGTCAGTACATTCATTTTCGAAACATTTATGCCTTAATCCATGGCACTTGGTTCTGCAGTACTGTCTTCAGTTCTGGACTTCGTTCTGAAGCTCCCTCCTCCATCTGGGAATACTGCTCGGAAGTCACCGGAAATGGCGCACCCTTAGGGGTGCTACTCTAAGGAGAAGAGGTTGCTCACTTTGTGCAATAACTGCTGTTCTTCAAGCTATGTCCCTCTATGGGTGTTCCACTACCTGCCCTCCTATCCTTTTGCTTTCGGGCCTTTAGGGATTCATAGATTCATAGATTATAGGACTGGAAGGGACCTCGAGAGGTCATCGAGTCCAGTCCCCTGCCCGCATGGCAGGACCAAATACTGCCTAGACCATCCCTAATAGACATTTATCTAACCTACTCTTAAATATCTCCAGAGACGGAGATTCCACAACCTCCCTAGGCAATTTGTTCCAGTGTTTAACCACCCTGACAGTTAGGAACTTTTTCCTAATGTCCAACCTAGACCTCCCTTGCTGCAGTTTAAACCCATTGTTTCTGGTTCTATCCTTAGAGGCTAAGGTGAACAAGTTCTCTCCCTCCTCCTTATGACACCCTTTTAGATACCTGAAAACTGCTATCATGTCCCCTCTCAGTCTTCTCTTTTCCAAACTAAACAAACCCAGTTCTTTCAGCCTTCCTTCATAGGTCATGTTCTCAAGACCTTTAATCATTCTTGTTGCTCTTCTTTGGACCCTTTCCAATTTCTGCACATCTTTTTTAAAATGCGGCGCCCAGAACTGGACACAATACTCCAGCTGAGGCCTAACCAGAGCAGAGTAGAGCGGAAGAATGACTTCTCGTGTCTTGCTCACAACACACCTGTTAATGCATCCCAGAATCATGTTTGCTTTTTTTGCAACAGCATCACACTGTTGACTCATATTTAGCTTGTGGTCCACTATAACCCCTAGATCCCTTTCTGCCGTACTCCTTCCTAGACAGTCTTTTCCCATTCTGTATGTGTGAAATTGATTTTTCCTTCCTAAGTGGAGCACTTTGCATTTGTCTTTGTTAAACTTCATCCTGTTTAACTCAGACCATTTCTCCAATTTGTCCAGATCATTTTGAATTATGACCCTGTCCTCCAAAGTAGTTGCAATCCCTCCCAGTTTGGTATCATCCGCAAACTTAATAAGCGTACTTTCTATGCCAATATCTAAGTCGTTGATGAAGATATTGAACAGAGCCGGTCCCAAAACAGACCCCTGCGGTACCCCACTCGTTACGCCTTTCCAGCAGGATTGGGAACCATTAATAACAACTCTCTGAGTACGGTTATCCAGCCAGTTATGCACCCACCTTATAGTAGCCCCATCTAATTTGTATTTGCCTAGTTTATCGATAAGAATATCATGCGAGACCGTATCAAATGCCTTACTAAAGTCTAGGTATACCACATCCACCGCTTCACCCTTATCCACAAGGCTCGTTATCCTATCAAAGAAAGCTATCAGATGTTTGGTTGGAGAAGGAACTGAGGGCGGGCTCACCTGTAATATTTTTTTCAATGAGGAAATGGACATTAGAAAAGACTACTTTTATGCTGAAAATAAAAATTGTTACATTTGTTCCAAATTGGTGGGAGAATGGGTGAAAAATCTGTCCTGAGAAGTGTGGGGATTGGGGAAAAAAATACAGAGAGATATTTGTTGGATTTCAATGTATCTTCTCTTTGTGATCACATGGCCTAGCACCATGCATACTGTTCTTGCTGTATATTTTGATTCCCTGTTTCTCAAGGGGAAAAGTGCCTAAAAGAGAAAGAGGGGTGGTTTCTGACCGTCAGAGGGGTGAAATATTGGAACGGCCTTCCGAGGGAAACGGTGGGGGCGACGGACCTGTCTGGTTTTAAGATTAAGTTAGATAAGTTTATGGAGGGAATGGTTTAATGGTGAAACATAGTAGCCAAGGAATACCAAGCAATGGTAGGTAAATAGTATAATGGCTAACAGGGGTCAGGCTAGAGACTCTTGCCTATATGCTCGGGTTCTTACTGATCGCCATATTTGGGGTCGGGAAGGAATTTTCCTCCAGGGTAGATTGGCTGAGCCTCTGGAGGTTTTTCGCCTTCCTCCGCAGCATGGGGCAGGGATCACTAGCAGGAGGGTCTCTGCCGATTGAAGTCACTAAAACACAGGATTGGGGACTTCAACAGCAGAGTCCAGGGAAGGGGTAGGGACGGTTTTATGGCCTGCAGCATGCAGGGGGTCAGACCAGATGATCATAATGGTCCCTTCTGACCTTAAAGTCTATGAGTCTATGAGAAAGAAATGAGACTTCAGAAAGGATGTATAAATGTCTGTATTATAACATGGGCTTCAGAAATCCTCCTTTGTGTTTCTAAGATGTTTTATTTATGAAGGGCAGGTGGTAGAGAGGTGCCTCACAATCGTGGCTACCCCTGTGAAGCATCACACTGAGGCACGGGCTGATCATTTCCCCCACCAACAAGCCCACCAGCTTACATGTGGGCTATTAATGACCACAATGGACTAGCATCTTGGTTTTACATCTCATCCAAAATACATATAGTATGGACAGCATTATATTTATGCCTACAGAGCACATCTCTCCAAAGACCTGGCTTTAATCTTTGTTTCCAAATCGCTGTTTCTGATGAGTCAGTTAGATGTGCAACATAGAGCTAAATTCTGTCTTCAGATGTGCTCTCAAAGCTTGTGTTGCCTTCAGTGGGAGCTACTTGAATATCCGAGGGCAGAATTTGGCCGACGGTAAGTACGTGTGCAGTTGGGATCTCTGAGGGGAATGGCGCAATCTATTAGCTTAGAGTAGTTGCCTTGGACAGAGAAAGATAAGCGACAGTGTACCTGTAAATACCTGTGCCTCTCCCACTTGATAACTGGTCTGTCTTCCCCATTATAGCCCTGGGCCAGGAGGCAAGAACTGCCGGGGAGCCAGTGTGGAACACACAGTTTGTGAAAATTTACCCTGCCCTAAAGGAGCGCCTAGCTTCAGGGACCAGCAATGCCAGTCTCATGACAGATATACCAACAAGAAGAAAAGCCTCTTGACAGCTGTCATCATTGATGGTAAATTCACCAACTTTCTATATAGTTCCTCACCACTTTTTTTTTCCCGTGGTTTTTTGGCCCGTCTCGATTGATCCCCCATTTGTTAGCAGAGACCGCTGTGGAGTTATCCCCAGAGGGGAGATCTGGAGGGCAGTTAAAGGGAATTCCTGATTCTCATGACCATCTTGTCTCCCTTGTTTTTAGCCTCTCAACAAGATCTGTTGGGCAGGCCAGTTCTACAGCCAGCCTTGGGATGTAACCACAGCCCTTGAGAGCCTGGGAGAGGTTATGGAACTAATTAAAATGTCCCCATCTGAACAGGCAGGTACCATGGGAGTTGGAGCTTTCTGATCATTTTTAACGTGAGGAAATAGAAGCAAAATCGGGAACTGAAAGCAAGGAGGATGTTACTTGCATGATTCTTTGCCCGCTTCAGCATGTTTGTACATCTACTTGTATTTAAATTTGTCATTATTCCGAAACAATTTTCCTTGGCGAAGTCTTGAGACTTGCTTGGGCGGACTTGAAAAGTCATTCTGAAATGATTAGGTTCTATGAAAGATGAGATTCACTAAGCTGGTTTCCAGAGAAACAGGCCCCTGTTATCACCATCTGCTGATAAATATACACGGCCATATGCGTGTGGGCTGATCCTCTCGTGGTCGTACTGAAATGGTGCAGAGCAGGGCTTTTGATCAAGACTGAGTGTCTGTCCTGCAGCTCCTTATTTCCAGCTCGCATAGACAAGATGCGCTAGTTTTGACCGAGTTAGTGTGCTAAAAATAGCAGTGGTAGCCCCCGGAGTACAATCCCATCTGAGACCCAGGGTATGTACTTTGGTGGCTAGCCTGTGCCGCAGCCACGCTGTTATTTATAGTGCACTAGTTTGATCAAAGCTAGCGTGCATACATCTCTCCAACCTGCAAATTACACCTTCAGCTGCTGTGTACCCTTACACATCTGGCAGCTTCTGTGCCCTTCAGACATTAGCACCCAACAAATCAGGTCTGATGCACGGTGCTCCAGCACCAGTACTTGGAGGCCCCCAGGACTGCTTGCTGTACCACCAGGAAAAGGGATGTTTGTGCAAAATTTGGCCTGTCCTGCCTGGAAAGCAATGCTGCGGAGCTGTTTCTATGATAGCAGTCCCTCAGCTGAAAGCCAGGCCTGCCCCACCACACAGCTGAGAAGACTGCAGTGGGTAGAAAAGGTTAACGCTGGACATCAGCTCACATATTTCAGTCTTGGCTCATTTCTCATCAAAGCCAACAACAGCAAACTACCTTCATGTTATCCCAGCACATAACGTTACTTATGCAAAAAAAAGTCTGCAGAAATGTGCTGTATTATTCGCTGTGGACCACAGTCAGCTCTGGTGTCAGCAGTTCCAAAGGAATTGCAAACATTTATGCCAGGACTTAGTTTGGGCCATGGTGAATAATATAAAAGTTCTGTGCTTTATTTCTTTTGCATAAATAAGAGATGCTCACACCCAGCCCCAGTGGGGTTTGTTTAAAAATGATTACACAATTAGGCAGCAGTTTTCCAGTGACTCTAACTGAGGTAGATGCCCAAAAACTATTGAAATTCCATGGGATTTGGGCACCTACCTCCACTTGATGTTTTTGAAGGTCTCATCTGGACCCCCCATTTATTAATTAAGTTTTTAAAACCCTTTTCTAGCTGAAAGCTGCCTAATTATATTAACATTATTGTGCATCAGAAACATATTGCAAGTCCCCTCTTCTCACAAAAGAAGGCAAGGAAAACACCAGTGATTGGGGGGGGGGGGAACAGGTACTTCTGGGTATCACTACTTGAAAATGAGACCTGTGACTGCCCAGCCCAGCTATCAAGGAACCACCTAAAGAGGGCAGAGGTGATAGGGGATTGCAAACTCTCTAATCAGTAGGGGAATGGCAGGGTTCCCCTACTGCTGCTGCTCCAGGGTTTCCAAAGGTGTACTGGCTAGTTGGAGTCCTGATCTTGCAGGAGGTGCAGAACCTCCTGAACAGCACTCAGCACTTTGCAGAATCGGGCCCTACCTAGGGACTTCTCAGGTCCGGGATTATGGAAGAATTCTTCTTGAGGCGCATCCCCACTTCTTTGAGTAAGAAATGATTCTCTTCAATAGCTTCTCTTATAACGACGTGTCTGACCTCTGTGCACCTCCTAGCCCTATCCTGGTCCTCCTGTTCCTGCCCTGGAGAGTTTTTGTTTATTACCGACTCTCTCACCTTAATTCCTGTTGGTCCCAATCCGGTGCCCATTAAAATCACTTGGATTCTCTAGTGGGCCTTGGATCAGGCCTGTAGTGTCTGTCTGTTTCTTTCCTTCAATTGCTCTTGCATTGGACGCTAAGACCATTCCTAAACAAGTAGGACATGTTCCAGTCCCCATTCATTCTGCTCTCACGGCTGTTCAGTATCTTCCCCATTTCTATAATGTTTTCCATTGCTCAGGGCTGGATACAAATTTCCAGATGTCACTCTGTCACTACCTAAAAGTTTCAGAGAAACATCTCCTTCCACCTGTACTTGTTAACTCAGGGTCCCCTAGGAATTTTGCTTTGGTTTGTTACTGCCAGGCTGAAAGCTATTCGCCCTCCAGGTATTCAGTTCCTGTTCCCGAGTCTTCCCCGTACAGGTTTAGACTGTCTCTCTCTCTGCCTTGCCCACCTCTCTGTTTATTTTAGCTTTCTTCCTTTTTGCTGGCTGCAGTATGGCTCCTTGATGTCTTCTCCTCCCTTGTCTGCTAGTTTAATCTCCACCACTCCCACAAACAGAGCTCCCCATTACTAGTGTATGCATGCCCTTTCTGTGCAGATGGAGCCCATCCCACTTTTATAGGCCTCATTTGTTCCTAAAAACTAGCAAATACACAACCTGCACTGGAGTGCCATTAAAGCCAACAATTCATGTGTATACACCAATTTTTCAGTCGCTCATCCAGTTTTGAACCTTTTTGCCTTAGACCCAGTTCAGATATTACAGTCATTCTAAGAACTCCGACCCAGAAGTGCCTTTCTTCATGTGACTTCCTCGCGTAGTTTGGTTTGCAGGGCCTCCTACTTAAATCCCTCTCGGGGCTCCACTAGACTATTGCCTCATCCCCAGGTCCCTCCAGGACCTTGGCCACCCTGATGATGATGATTATTTTGGCACCCAGGAGGCTGATTGACAGGTGCCCATTATTAATTAATATCACCCTACCACTACTCCCTACCTCTTCCTTAGCTCAGTTCTCCTCCCACCTCCACATCGCTAAAAGTATTGGTCCAGCAGCCTTGGCTTTTCGCTTCTTTCTGCTCGATACGCGTGTACAACTTCCCTCCTTTAGTCTCTCGCAGAAGCGAGAACCTGCTTAACAATTTCACTGTGCGGTTTACCGCCCTTCTTGGCCACCCACCACTTCCATTTCCCTCTTCCCTCCAGAATAATCCAATTCCCATCAGCTGCTCTGCATTATGCAGTCCAAACCCTTCTGCTCTTGGCATGGTCTCTCTGCAAATGGCTCGTCTGTGAATCTCCCATTCTCGTGAGCATTGCAGGCTGACGGGAAGTTTTCTCTGAGAATTGATCTTAGCTCATAAGGTGCGTTAATGTGTTGACACCACATGTGGTTACTCACTCTCTACTTCTTCACTGAGGAAGCTTCACATCCAATGCTACGTACAAATCACTGGATTCCTTGCCGTTTTTACTCACTCGGTGCTTAATGCGCAGGGTCAAAGTGGTCCGTGGCGTAACTCTGTTACTTTCAATGAAGTTACAGCAGAGATGAACTTGGCCCAAAGTCCTTTATAATTTGTAGTTTAAAAAAGAAGCTGATCGAGCCCCAGAGATACAGGGCTGTTGTGCAGAAGCAGTGAAAACCGCAATTACGTTCATCTGGACAGGTTCCAAATTGCTTTTCAAGCCGTATATACAGGAACCGTTTTTACCCTCCGTGAAGGCAACCTGTGGAACCTGGCACCTGTTTCCTTCAGGCATGGTAACATTACAAAGCAGCGTGGGACGGAAAGTGAAGGAAAATAGCAAATCTATGTGGAAAGAGCTGTGTGTTCTCGATTGATCACAGGTGTTTGCTAATCCTGGGTGTGACACACGGGCACTGCGGGGAGGCTGAACTTTATTTCCTGGCCCCAGTTAGTTGACATGGGTGCCAGTATCCACTGACTAACGGTTGCTGTTACAGTCAGATCCTCGGGTTTATGTTTCTTACAACAGACGGCACCCTAGGATCCCGGTGCAACCTAGATGCCATGCTGGGCTCACGCTGGTGCACCCTAGATGCTGTGCTGGAGAACAGTTTGAATGCTGATGAATAGGGAAAATGTCACCCATTGAATCACTAACATGACTTCCTGCAGAAGCCTGGGTGAAGCTCTCTCATCCTCAGGGCAGCGTGTCTCCCCTTTGACTGGGGGTAATGCGATAACAGAAGAGCTCTTGAGCTATTTGCACTGTTAGGTTTTTTTGAATAAATATACACGTAGTCAAAAAAAAACCCTGTTTTTCCTTCCGCGGAAGCAGCCGTCGTCCATAAACCGTTTAGAACATTTCACAAGCTCTTTTCAAGGAAGCAAAATAACAGATGCCGGGAGTAATTGCAGCCTATGAAATTGCAACTCGGCACCTCTCAAAGGTTCCTGAATAAAAAGGCTCCATTGTGAAGGCTACTTCTGAGATGTACAATCCCTGTGCTTTGGCTGCCAACTTCGCTGAAATCCATCATAACTGCCCTGCTCATAATGGTGCCGTTGCCATCCGTGGCTCTCATCACACACTTCTAGGAAGGGAGTGCTCTGTTGTTGTTGTTTTTTTAAAGGGACGCCGCCACCTTGCAGGGATTCTGTTTCCATTGATGGAGTCAGCACCCCAGCTCTCCCCAAGAGGACACAGACTTCTGTTAGGGAGCATTTGCAGAACAATATTCAGGATACTTGACCCATTTAGGTCACATGCTGCGCTAACATTTTTTATTCTCCTTTTGCCTTATTGCTGCAGGTGCCACATCAGTCTGGCTTTAGGAGCAGCCAGAAATCAGCTAGGGCACTTCTCTGGGCCAGCAGGGGCTGTGGGTGCTTTGGACACCCCATGTGAAAAACAGAGTGGAAGAACCCCCTGCTTTTGAGAGCCCCTTTGCAACCTGCACTCCCAGAGGTGTTGGCAAACACCCAAGGGGGCTGCCTTCAGCAAGAGGGGAGGGATATTGCCA
Source organism: Trachemys scripta elegans (assembly GCF_013100865.1). Classification (NCBI taxonomy): domain Eukaryota; kingdom Metazoa; phylum Chordata; order Testudines; family Emydidae; genus Trachemys; species Trachemys scripta. Next base: position 77,721,502 of record NC_048307.1, on the reverse strand, counting down.
TTCTTGGGCCTGATGGAAAATTAAGGAGGGAGGAGCTAAAAAACCAAAAGCTCTCTGCTGACTTGAGCAGGGTCGGTTCTGCTTTACAAAGGTGCAGGGGAGTATATGCTCAGACCCTCTGCCTGCCATACGGTTCCTAATGGACACTGGCATACCTCAATACATAATGAGGAGGATGGCTCATTTGAGCTAAGGCTGTGAATTAGAAATATTTCCCGCCACGTGGGTAGAGCAGGCACTCAGAGTTGTTCACAGCTGCGGGAACAGAGGCTGTCCAGAAACAACCAGACGGGCACTCCCCTATGCAGGCCAGTCCTTGTGCAGCTTTCACAGAAAATGATATCAAAATCCAGCTAGTGAGAAATTGCTTTGATTTGATGGGGTAGGGTGGGAAGCAAGGACTTTGAGCACTGATAGGACGCACCTGTGATGCCTCCCTAAAGCAAGACAGCCGGGCAGGGTGCAGGTTGGCTTGGCATTCTTGGAGTGCTGACAGGTCTGGTTTAAGTATATAAACAATTCCAAACCACGTTCTCCCATGTCTTGTCCTCTGGTTCCAAGCGTCCACACGGTGAAGGTTTCTTGAGCCTTTGAATAGAGACAGACCTCAACCACCCTCTGGCCAGCCCTGATTCTCCATTGCGTTAGAACTCTGCTCAGACATACTAGAGAGATGGGCTGCAGCGAGGCAAGTTCGTAATTCAAAGGGAATTTAGAGCAGGAAGAGACCTGTACAAATGGCCTTAGTGTATCAAAGAACCTGGCCTCCCGTCTCGTAAATTGAACACTACCGAGCTCTGGGGAGGATGCAGGCTTTGGTGTAGGCCAACACCGACATCACAATGTCAGTAGGTTCTTTCTCTGGGTATGTCTGTGCGGCAATCGTAGGCTGTGATTGCAGCTTGAACTGATGTACCCAGGCTAGCTCGGGTCCCAGAACAGTGAAACTATGGCAGCACAGACTTCAGTACTGGCTGTACAAACCCACCCGGCACCCTAGATAATTACTGCGCTGAAGTCACCCTGCAGCTTCCTTATTCCAGGATCCGAGCTAACTAGATTAAACCTAGCTCGGGTGTGTCAGCTCGAGGTGCGGTCGCAGTATAGACATACCCTTCGGTACAGTCTGTGTGCAGCAGAAAGCAGGAGTGAGTTCTGGAAATCAAAACATCTCACTCTGCAAATGCATACCCACGAGAACTCTGGCACCTGCTGTTAATTATATAGTTTGAGCCTCTTAGTCCCTTATTAGTTATAATAAAAATATAATATATGGAGATATACCTAACTCATAGAGCTGGGAGGGACCCTGAAAGGTCAGAGTCCAGCCCCCTGCCTTCACTAGCAGGACCAAGTACTGATTTTGCCCCAGATCCCTAAGTGGCCCCCTCAAGGATTGAACTCACAAACCTGGGTTTAACAGGCCAATGCTCAAACCACTGAGCTATCCCTCCCCATAAATGTCTAAACATTTATCCCACAGTTCCCTCCAAAGTAAATGTCTAAACATACAATATAATATATTCTTACTAGAATGGGCAAATAATGCTCATCTTTTTCCAACAATATATGTTTGCTTTCTAGCAAGCGAGTTTGCTGGCAGCAAAGCAAAATTTTAGCAAATATTTGTGCAAAATGAGTTTTAAATTTCTGAACACAAATGTGCTCACTGGAAACCTGGTTTCAAGCGTTACGCTCAGTCAAGAAACAGACACAAATCACACGATCGATGTGTCCATTTAGAACCAGCTTGAATTTTGTAAATGAAATGTTCACAGTGAGCTGCTTGTGTCCATTCTAGAGACCAAGGATTGTGCATTGGAATTACGCAGGGAAAGATATAAGCCCAGTTGACAGAAAGAGAAGGAAAAATTGCTCAAGTAAGCTACTCATTCAGATCTAAAATGACAAGTATCGCCGATGATTCAAGTCTCCCATACCTCTCGCTTCTTAACCCTTTCTGCATCTTCAGATAAACAGTGCATCTTGGAGAGGTAGAATGATGGGCTTGAATGGAAACAATGGGTCAAGCCTTAAAGCGGAGACCGTTAGAATCTGAGCCCGCTTAGCGTTATCGATAAATATGTACTTGTCAGCGTAGTTGTATAGAGTCCGTGTTACGTACTTACTATATTCATGCATCTTGTTCCATCAGACATTCTGGTGCTCTGTCTAAATGCTGCTGTTGCTCCTGAATGAAGTTGCCGATCTTGTGTATTTTTTCAGATAAGCCGTGTGAACTCTTCTGCTCTCCTCTGGGGAAGGAGTCCCCTGCGTTGGTGGCAGACAGGGTTCTTGATGGTACTCCATGTGGGCCTTATGAGACTGACCTCTGCGTACATGGCAAGTGCCAGGTGGAGTAACTTTCTATTGTTTATTTTCCAAGTATATCTATTGTCCTGGGCTGCTGTGAGCTGTGTCGGTTGTTTATGATCAGCCAGCGTCACTGAGGGTGGCTCTGAGCCCGCCTGTGAAATAACTACGTGGTTCTGTTTCGCAAAAGCAACTGCAAGGGTTTCCTAATCGTGTGTTTTGTTTGAAGAGCTATGGTAAATTCCTGAGATATAAGACCATGTCACTGAACAGCTGGAGATGCTTTAGGATGTGATCCCATCCCATCTAGTCAACAGATTGGTTGGGTTTGAAGGGACAGCTAGTGGGTCATCTGGTCTGTTTAACTCCTGCGTTTTGGCTGCTTGTTGGAGGAATCTGAAATGCCACTCGCGGGATTGAAATGGCCACTATCCTGTTGTATGTGTCTTAAGTTATTGACGTCACAACCCTTTTCAGCACGTCCACAAATACCAAGATGGGCTTACAAAGCAAATTGTTTATAAAGCCTCAGAAAATTGCAAGCATTGACCCAGAGGCACTGGGCTGGAGCACGGCCCAGCTCAGCTCAGCATGCTTCAGTGCAAGGAAACTGCTGAGTGCAGAAGGGCTGAGAGAAGCTATCCTCAGCCCCATCCTATGCTTTGGGGGCTGCTGACCCACATGGCCAGCTTGTGCCTGGCTACTGCAGGCTGTGGATGGGAATAGTGGAAAAGCCCACTTCTCCCATCCAGTGCAATTTGGCTGTGCTTGAAATTCACTGGCCATGCCCTTAGCATGCCCATCCCCACCCCTGCCTCGTGTGGGGTATCAGGAATTGAAATAGGGTGTGGGAAGGGTAGTGGTACTCTTCCAAACTCTGCCCAGAAAATAAGCTCCACCCACTTGAGGCACCAACGTGAGATGCCACTTTCAGTAGGTTGTACCAATGTTCAAAATATGATCATTCATGCTCTGCTGGGCTCTTCGGACTTGACTTCCTCTTAGCAAGTTAGACAGTGAGCAGTACTGTGTCTCGAGCCCACTTGCTTCAGCACCAAAACGAGCTGTCACTCGGAGCAGATTATGTAGCTCTTCATAGTGTGATCCTTTGCCTCCTGTCTTACCTGCTTTGATGAGCCATCAAATTGGTAACAATGTAGGCTTTTAAAGTATCTTCATTGGACATTTGACTTAGGACCCACTGAAAGGAATGGGGCTAGTCCCACCTTTTGGAGCTGTTGTTTCAGGCTATTTGCAGGTGGTTTTCATTGCATTGGTTACACTCAATTCACATTTTCTCACAACAATAACAGCTAGGAGTTGAGTGGTGGGTTTTCTTATATGAAAAACTGATATTAGGAAAAACTTTTTCACTAGGAGGGTGGTGAAGCACTGGAATGGGTTATCTAGGGAGGTGGTGGAATCTCCTTCCTTAGAGGTTTTTAAGGTCAGGCTTGACAAAGCCCTGGCTGGGATGATTTAGTTGGGAATTGGTCCTGCTTTGAGCAGGGGGTTGGACTAGATGACCTCCTGAGGTCCCTTCCAACCCTGATATTCTAGGATTCTGATATTCTGAAGACGAAGAAAGCAGCTGGGAGCGATGCAGATACAACGTACTACTGCGTACCAGCCAGAGTCTAGCCGTAATTAAATACCCACCACAATGTCTCCTCTGCAGTGTCCATGGGTCACAGAGTCCTTCCGTGTGGACCCTCCATCGTGGCAGAAACTCTGTGGTTCTTCTCTGTTTGGCCCATACGTGGGCTTGACAGTGCATTTGGGATTCTACTGTCAATTAACTGGGATAAGGGTGGTCTAGCCTTGTGGCTGGAGCGGGCAGCAGGCTTAGTGGCTGGAGTCAGTCCCCAGAGCCAGGGTTCAAAACCGGAGGACGGACTGGATACCAGAGCCAGGGGGTCGAGCTGGACTCAGTAGTCAGGAGCCGCAGCTGGGGGTCAAAACTGGAGGTCAGGAGCTTGACCAAACATGGTCTCAGGCAAGGAGGGGCTCGAGGGAGGGACAGGAAAGAGGCAAGGCTGGGTGCAGGGCAGGAGCAACAGGAACAAGGTAAAGCAGGCACAGTGGGGGTGTGAGTGTTGAGAAGCCAGCGAGCTGCCGCTGTTGCTGGCTTAAGAGCTGGCCTGCTGGCCTCAGCAACCAGTCACATTGTGTGGCTAATCAGGCAGCTGCTGCAGACCAGATGTACTGATGAGACTGCCCGGAAAACAGCTCTGCTGCAGGCCCTGATTCCTGACGTTGCCCCAGAAATTAGATTGGCAAAAGACCTGTTGAGTCATCCAGTCCGTCCCCAGCCAACGCTGGATTTTCCCTTCACATCATTCGCTGGTTTATCTGGTCTAGTTTTAAACGTGCCAAGTGATGGGGCTGGCACCTTTTCCTCAATCTGATACATCTGCTGGGACATCTCTCCTGATGTTTAGCCTACACCTGCCTTGACTTCAGCGGAGCTATGCTGATTTGTGCCAGCTGAAGATCTGGCACCGTAACCTCAGCACCAGTTCTAAGCTCTGTCATGTATTTCCTAAGACGTAGTGGTTAAGGGGCACAGCACCAGGTCATTCACAGGAGGAGCAGCTCCCCTGACTGCGCTCCCTTGTTCAACCGTTCTCTGCTCCCTGTGCAGAAATGGGATAACCGCCTGGTGGCTTCTCCTCTCACTGCCACGTTTCGACCTTGCCATGTGGGTAGCACATGCAGGGAAGTTTCCTGCCTCTCTCTGCCAAACGGCCCTGAGACGGACATATTTAACCCAGCCCTGCTCTTTTGCTCAGAGGAGGAATCAGTAACAGCGCCTTGCTAGGGAACCAGGCACGGGGGTTTATTTTCTCTATACATTAGTTACCATGTGGTGCCCTTGACATAGGCAGGTTCATGGTACATCCCTATTACGGATTTTCTTCCCTTTCCAACCACCTCCAAAGAAATGCCATTAATAACCTTTTCTAGCAAGGCCAGCTGTGGACCTCCCAGATGCACGCCGATGACCACTGCACTGGCCTAGCCAGTGTCATACTTAAGGCTGCTCAAAATCAGCTGTGAATGCTAAATCAAGTGTCACGGCAAAGCACGTTTCCTTCTTTCCGGGAGTAGAAGCCTGCTCCCCTCCCAGTGAAATTCTTTATGCGCACAGTCTTTTGGAGATACATCATGAAAAGTGAATTACACTTCAGCTCGGGGGCAGCTGTCTTAAACTGTGCGGAGAGGTGATGACAGCTGCAGAACATTCAGTCCGTTTGCATCTGGCTCAGAGAAAATGCATAATGATGGATGCAACCCGGGAAGGCTTTAAAGCCGCATGAACTCCTTTGTACTGGTCTTCTGTTTGAGTAGCTTAGTGTAATGAATTGCTGAACATGACAGCACATCCCACTTAGAGGAGATACTCCGCTAACTAGCTGCCTGACAGAACAGTTTAGGGTGTGTATTAATTTACTGGTCACATACGGGTGTACAAAGCCTCGAAGCAGGCGTTACAGGGGACCTGGTGAGGATAGTAAGTGATGAAATGGAATGCAGGTGCTGCAGAGATGTATTTTTCATGCCGTGTAATGCCTCCGTAGTTAGAGGCTATAGATGGCAGGGATGGCACATTGCCAGTGTAATGTGCACATTTGCGGGAACCATTGTCTGTTGGAATTCCTGGACTGTTCTTCTAAACAGCCCCTTTCCTTGTTTCCTTCAACGGTAAACTCTCCTAAACAAATCTCGTCTTTTCTGGCTGCAAAATGAATTCAGATAGAGTCAGCAAAGTTGCTCGCTATGGAGGAGTTTTTGAGACAGGGAGGGAGAACCACATCACATCCAATAAACCTCAAAGTATCCCGGCACCCTGTCGCGGAGTTTGGGGGAGACAAGGCCCAGCACCCTCGGCTTCCTGCGATTTACCATGACTCTCAGCCAGCCAGTAGAACAGAAGGTTTATTTAAACGACAGGAACACAGTTCAAGGCAGGTCTTGCAGGTACAGACAACAGGACCCCCTCGGTCAGGTTCATCTTGGGGGGGTCAGGGGAGGCCAGGAGGTCTGTCTGGCCTCCCCTCCATTTTCCCAGCCAGCTCTAAACTGAAAACTCTCCAGCCCCTCCTCTCCCTTTGTCTCTTTCCTGAGCCAGGAGGTCATCTGATCTCTTTGTACTTCAACACCTTTAGCTGGCACCTTTGCAGAGGAGGGGCCCAGGCCATTAGTTGCCAGGAAACAGGGTGTCGGCCATTCTCTGTGCAGACAGGATCACACTGGCCCCCTAGTGCTCTGCAACAATCCCACACCTCTAGAAGCTAGAGAAATACGTAGGGGAAACTGAGGCACTCACACAGCATTCAGCGAAAACATTAAGAACATTCCCACTTCATCACACCCCCATTAGGAGTGAAAGCCTAAAATTCTGTTTTCATTTACATTTTATGAATGCAGTTGGCTTCCAGCTTCCTTTGATAGAGGCAAGTTGATTGGATTCAGATCTGAATAATGGAAAAGGAGCGTTTTTCTTGGTCAGTTTCACCAAAATTAAAGCCTTGGAAAAACTCCTTGTGAGATTGCCTGGCTTAGGGCTAACTAAAAACTTAGTAGTGACCTCAAGAGTTGGTCTTAAAACCGAAGCGAGCAGTATAAAACAATGACTGTCTAGAAATGTTTTATAGCACTGATGAATGCATTTGCTAGCAATGTCTCTTTAGCAGACTACAGACGTTGTTCAGTGTGTATGCACGGATTTGCCATTTTCTGCTGGAAAATGCATTTAACCTGCTATTAAATGGAGTTCCTTATTGTCCTTGTGTTCTTGGCTGCTGCAAATCTGTACCTTTCTGGAGATCAGCAACAGTCTCAGGTGCCTGTAATCGTGAATAAAGTCAGTGTAAAACTGCAAACCTTGCAGGTGGTACCTAGCGCTCTAATTAGCTGGCTTTCACTGTCCTACTTCAGGCTGTGTTGGAGATGAGAGTGTAACCCGAAGCTCAGATCGCTTCCATGTCATTACCTTTTTTTTTTTTTTTTTTTTAAAGCAACAACAAATCTATCATGAAGATTCCATGAATTGTAGAATTCATAAGATTTTGGTCCTGTCTGAACTCTCTGCTCTGTGTATCCTTGCAGGAAATACAATAATGGCAGCTCTGCCATTTCTGAAGCATTTCAGTTGCTTGCTACCTTGGTCCTGCTGGTGTTAGCATAGTACCGATGGCAGACGCAATAGTAGGAAAGCCCTCAGATGTTACACAAGTGTGCCAAAGAGAAGAGATCAGAAAAAATCTAGCAGCTCAGTTGTGGAGCACATGCATTTAGCTTTGGCCTCTCTCAAAGCACGTACTCCGTGCTTAGTAAGCTATCACAAGACTGAAGCTGACTATAAGGAGGAAAAGCTTTCTGATGGGGACTGGATATTGTACTTCAAGATGTTTTATAAGACCCTTTTGAAAACCAAATCCCGTACAGTGGAATATGGCGACAGATCAAGAGCAGCCTTTTCTGCGATTTAACAATTTATGATGTGAGGATGTTCGGGCTTTTCCACAGCCTTCTTGTAAAGTTGTTGCCATATCATGGATTCTCTTGCTTGCTAGCAAATCTACACTTTACTCATTGATAATACACTGCTGCCTATGGGGCAGCAAATCTGTCTTAGAAGGACTTCTTTCAAATGATTGTTGTCGTAATGTGTTAAGGGCCAGTGCTAATTCCCCAGAAATGGAGAAATTTTCAAAAATAGGGTTCTAAATTGCACATGCAAAATAGGTTCATTTGGGCACAAAGAGCACATGCAAAATAGCTCATTGCCTGCACAAACTGGTGATGGGAAACACTTTGTGCACATCAGTACCCGTTTTTTTTGCATTCTGCATATTTTTGCTCATGCAATTAACTGTTTGCATCCTCATGCTTATTTTCCATGCAGGACTCGTGTTCTTGCATTTCAAATATTGCTCCCAAATGTTCCATCACAAGTAATTTTACACTATGCAGCTACGTTTATGCCTGTCCTTCAGTTAATCTTACAGAGTGCACACGAAGTCTAGCATGCTTTATTTGGGACTGTTCTGTGACTTGCCTCAGACAGGCCAGGGCTCTGTGATAATGTAATCTGAAGACTAGAAAACAAACACACTGGTGCTCTTGGTGAACATAGAATAGAGACAAGGAATAAGTATTTGTAGTGTCTAACTAAGCTTTTAAAGACCTACCACTTTTGAGTCTGCTGTAGATTTGCTGTGTTCCGCTACCGACTATTTTTCCATCAGTCCCACTGCCATTTACTGAATTGGGAAGTAGATGACTGAGGTTAGCTTGGAAAGAGCACATGGGGCAAGTGAGTGACAACATGGCACCTCCCTTGGAGGCTTTCCTCTTTGCTTTATCTTTGGAGCTATCCTGCAAAGCGGCCATCTCGCATTCATATGCACTTCATCCAGAAGAAGTGAGGATCACATTGAATCCCATTCTGGGGAGAAACTCTAGTGAATAAATAATTGTAGGCTGGGGGACCGCTAAGTGGGTAGGTGATACAGACACACAAAGATGCAGTCAATGGGTAAAGGTCAGTGTATCTAATTCAGAACAGGATGGGCATTGCCCACCTACCCTACCCCGAGGGCAGTTCCATGATTGAAGCAAACTTTGAAGGTCCAGAAAATGCTGCCGATGGTGCTGGCTGGAGCAACGTTTACTTTCCCCACAGACAGAGGTGTGTTTTTTTTTGTTGATTTCTACTCTTGTTTATAGCACCCCCATTTATTGTAAAACCCCAATGGAAGAGAAACGGAGCAGACAGTAACGTTCAAACGAGCTATATCGGAGTAGCGTCCTCGGGTAGCTTCCATTCACGGAGCGCAGCAGAAGCCCATAACCCACTACACTGCCTGCTGCTGTGTTTTCCGTAAAGAAACGAGACTTCTCTTAACCTCCAGTCTGACATCACCTCCTCACCTGTGTACATTCCCGTTTCATGTGTCCCATCCCTTGAACTATAAATGGACACTGGATATTACGGAGAGAAGTTGGCAATGCACATGAGTCTGGCTTAACCAGAATGTTCCGTACATGATTAATTTGCAGACTGGCACATGTTGCATCAATATTTATAGTTGGTCCATTGAGACAGCTCGTTTAGCTCCGCATCTGGGAAGCATTACAATTCCGTGAACATACAATGTCAGGTCTGACACTGGGTTGGGTGTACATAACAATAATAATTGTATTTATATAGCAAAACACACACACTCCGAGGCTCTTGTACAGCCATTCAAAATACAAATAAAATCATTGTTAAAACAATACCCCAATAATATGCAAACCAGCCCCCGTGCTTAGGAATCCAAATGCTATGGTATCACTAAAAAGGAGAGGGGAAGGTTCCTATGTAAGGGCCAACAATGATTGAAACTGAAAATACCCCCCATCAAGTATATTTTCCGATGTTTAATTATTTAAAAAGGGGAGGGAGGAGTGGACCGAGATGCCTGCTCAAAGAGAATGAGTTCCATGCCATATGGCTCACTCAGCAAAGGCATAAGGAGTGATGGATTACTCCTAAACATGGGTGGTGTCAAAGCACAGGATCCCCCAGGAGTCTCGTCAAGGGGCCTAATATAGCCAGGTGCCCATCCCATAGTGTTTTAAACCCCATTTTAAAATCAGCTGGCCACCGCTTCCATGTCAAGGCACTTTTTTTTATAGGGGGCCTCCATCATATTCCCTGTACAAAGTGATAATAACTGTACCACAGCCACACCTCTGGCTTTCAACAACCAATTTGGGCAGGAGCCAGAACCACTGGGCAAAGTCCAGAGTCCATCACTTCAAGGAAGTCCTGTACTGTGCTGATGTCAGCGTGCACAATGAAATCCCCACGGGCAAGAATCCCGAGGGCTTCAAGAGCAGGGCTGATACTGGAGAAGTCAGCCATGAGGTCTTCCAGATGAGCCGATGGTATTTACACCAGCATTACCATCCATTTTTGTCCTCCCCAAGAAATACAGAAGACATCCAGGTGCTTGAGTACACTCTTCTCCAGCGGGGACCATCTTGTGCATTGCATACAGAGTAAAAACAGGCCAAAGTTACTTCCTTTCCTTTTTATTTCTCTCTCAGATTGGTGGGATCATAGAGTATCCAGCCACAATGAAATGAACCAGCAGTATCATCCAACCCTAGAGTGCTCCATAGCTTCTGTCAAAGCTTAAGATACATGCTGCCAACTAAGAGCCCACTTCTGCAAACACCTTTGGGAGATTCTTCATTCCCATTTATAGTGACATTGGTTCTGTTTTTGCTTCTTTTATTTTGTTTTTAAATGCAACGATAAGGGTGGATTTTTTTCAAAAGCATCTAAATGATTTAGGAGCAGAAATCCCATCAAGACTCAGTGTGACTTTTGCCTCTTTTAGCAGTACCACTCTAAATTCTTAACATAAGCCATTTCACAATAAAAAAGATTCAGTCCTCTTTTATTTTGGAAGCAGTTTGCAAGCATGGGGAAGGAAAAGTAAACAGCAAGGCCTATAATATTCATACAGATGAAGAAAGTGCTTCTATGTTTTTTTTCTCTTATAAAGTAATGAGAATGCAGAAATTTTCATTCTGAAGCCAAAAAATGCTTTATGCTCTTTTTAAAAAATTCTGCTTTTTAAGCAACAGTTTACAAGATCAAATCCCAAGTGGTTTGTGATTCCCAGGTGTAGCAGAGAATGTTTGTATCGTTGAGATGGCAGACGCTTTTCAAAGCTGCAAGAGGTTTGGGGGCTGCGAGTGTAGTCTCCACTTGCTACAGGACGATGCTTGTATGTTGCTCTGGTGAAGGAGGGAGCCGTTCGTTCGTTAAATCCTCCAGCAGGAGCCTGGTGGGAAGCAATGCTGTTTGACACATTCCTCTTTTCTGCATGAGTGAAAGACAGAAACCCATAAAATTACTTTATCAGCTTTGCACTTTATGATGTGTTGGACACGCCCACTCCCACCCTCTGTGCTATCAGACCTGTGGAGCATACAAATCGAGAGGTGTCTGAAATCACAGCAAAATGAGGTAGTCAGTGTGTGGGAAATGGTTTGCCTGTTGCCCAAGAAACACGATTTGCTTCCAGTAGAGCCGCTCCTCACCCTTTTTGTCCGTGGCCATGATGAAGCTGTTGTTGCACCTTTTTGTTTTTCGGGAGATCTTGAGTGTCTCTCTAATGGATGTTGTCATTAACATGCGCATCACATATGCCTTATGCTGCAGGGTAACACCTAACCGTGTGTGTCCCGTGTTTTCTGATTTGCAGGGCAACTCGTGCCATAAAAATGTGCCCATTAGACTAGAGGTGGGTTGAGTCCCATCTGATAGTTTGTTGACTGTACTCCAGAGGTGGGATTTTTCTAAGCGGTCAGCGTTGGCCTAATTCTGCTCCCTTTGAAGTGATTGGTTAAACTCACAGAAATCCAGGTACATCCCTACTCCAAACATGTCTCTGACATAGTGAGAGCCTGGCTACTCTAAGATTTCATCCTTTCCTTGACATGGCAGTACTTGTACTCGCGGCTCCCATTGGCCTGGAGCAACGAACTGCGGCCAGTGGGAGCCGCGATCGGCCGGACCTTGCCCATGCGGCAGGTAAACAAACTGGCCCGGCCCGCCAGGGGCTTTCCCTACACAAGCGGCATCCCAAGTTTGGGAAACGCTGGGTTAAGGTATAAAACTGGAACTCAGGATACCTGGATTCTGTTCCTAGCTCTGCCTTAAGCTTCCAGTGTGAATCTGGGCAAGTCACGGAACCTCTCAATGCCTTTCTTTTCCCATTTCCAAAATGGGACTCCTGGAATATACTTGTTTCACAAGGGTATTATGAAGCTTAATTAATATTTGTAAAGTTATTTGAGAACCTCACATGGAAGCTGCTATAAAATACAGAGTATCCTTGTAATCTGTTAATATTTAAACACGTTAGTGCAAATCACCAATGTGCTTTGGATAGCGAGGGTTTTATGATGCTGCTTACAACAGTGAAGCTTTTTATAACATGGTTTGTGCATTTGCTATTGAACGAGTGTGTTTTGCTGACTAACCAATCCAATGCCGTACTGACTGAACGCTCTCCTGACTCACAACATTCTTTTCCTGTTCAGTTTTTCAATCAAATGTTATCCGGGGCTCAGCCCAGTTTAGAGACATTTTAGCCTTGCAAATGAAATAACGAGGGCCTCTGGTTGTTGTCATTAGAAAATCGGCTGCGATGGGATCATTGGCTCAGCTGCCAAAGAGGATCGTTGTGGAATCTGCAATGGAGATGGCAAAACCTGTAAAGTGGTGAAAGGAGACTTCAACCACACCAAGGGGATGGGTGAGTCGCATTCTGCAAAAGCGCTCTGTCTTCGTCTGAACTGCTTAGCATCTAGGAGTTAGAGAGCTAGCGACAACTCTTGTCCTTTGTGTGACTCGCCTACTTTTAATGTGGCGCCTGATCAAACAGCCATTGTACATTTAAAAAAAGATTTGAAATGAATATTTTTAGAGGTTGATACACAGGGAGCGTTATGGCTGTCCATGAGATTCGGCTCTCGCTGACACTGATGTAAGTTAGGGGTGAGAGTAGCTACAGTGTTCACAGTGGAATTACTCTAATTGACGCTAGTATTTCTGACCCAATTTGTTGCCCAGAAGAAATCTGCGAAAATGTTTGAGACTGAATCAGTGAATAGCTGTACAAGAATAAGATGGTCAATTCTTTAGTTATTAACGATGCCTAATCTTATCGCTCAGTTTTTTCAGAATAAGTGTTTAAGCTATAAGAGTTCCTACAAGGGTCCAATCCTGAGAGGTGATGAGTCCCTCTTGAGAAGGGGAGTTGAAGATGCTCAGGGCTTCACAGGGTCAGGCCTGTTGGCGCTGTATAACACCTTTTGCTGTTCAGTTTCCTTAACCACGTTCCAGTTTTATTAAAGAACTGGTTCAACGGTGGAATTCCATCTGCAGCCTCTTCCTGTTTGCCAAGATTGGCCATTGCCTCCTTACTGAGCTCAAAGAAGTCACGCTGTGCAGTTCCTGTTGAATGTTACAGGTATTTTTGATGTAAAATCAGAGAGAAAAAATCATGATAATCATAATGTCTCCTCCTGTGGGAGGGACAGCTGATTTAGGCATTTAGACTGAGAGCCCCTGTGTACGTCCCGGATGATTCATGTAATGCTAAGGATATCTCCGCTTCAGCTAAACCAGGGGACCCTACTCTCGGAGTATTTATACTGACTTCACACCAGCAACAGAGAAGCATCGGAATAAGACTGTTTTCGGTCAAGCTCAAGCTGTCCCCTCTGGTTTTGCACGCCCATTGTCTGTGAATTAGCCCTTCTTCCTTAGTCACTGTTCCACACTTAGGAGAGATCCTGTTGCCGTTCATCCTGGTCAAACAAAGTGCGGGGGAAATTTAGACTTAGGACCCACTGCAGGAGGGAGGAAGTATTTAGGCAAAACGACTGATATTTAAATGAATGTTGCCATCTCTGCATGTAGGGAAGCAAAAGCAAAGCACATTCAACATGTGCTGTTTTGGGACTCAATTGAGCAAAGCAGTTAAAGATGTCCTTGGAGCACATGCTTGAGTTCCATTGAATTCATTATTAAAGTTAAGTGTGTGCTCTACTGCTTTGCTAAATCAGGGCTTCAAAGCTGGTCTCTGATTCTCTTTTCTAATTTCTACCACCTCCTTCCCCTACTTTATCTGTGAAGGCAGCTAAGATCTACCTCCACCTCTGAGGTGCAGGTGGAATTGGCAAACTTCAGTAATACTTTCTGGAGTTCATTTGTGCACTTCCATTGTCAGGCTGATCTGTCGTATGATTTCCGGCTTGCAGTTTTTACTGCTCTGACTGTTGTGTTCCGTTTATCTTCTAGCTGTTGGTAGTGAGAAGTTTGTATCTTGGCTGTGCAAGACTAAGGAAAAGATTTGCCTTGGTTTACTTTGTTGGCATGCACTTGTGCTTTGAGACTAGGGCTCTCAGAGCATGTCACAAAATATTGCACGCAACTTCTGCAGTTAAAAAGGAACAGCATTGGTGGTATAATTGTGCCATACCTCCTATGTCTGTGTTGGAAATGTATGTTACATTGCTAAGGATGTCTTCACTACCCACCGGATCGGCGGGCAGCAATTGATCCGGCGGGGATCGATTTATTGCGTCTAGTCTAGACTAGATTCCCCCTCCCATCCCCCCCCAGTGTAGACCAGAGCTAAATCTATAGCTGATGCCAGTGGTGAAACCACTGCTCCATCTTCTACAACAGTTCCCGATCTGAATATCAACAAATGTATGCCTCGTTTACAGTTTCACTGCTTCTCTAATGTCTCCTGCAGGAAATGGGAATTGCGCCCTGGTCGTTTTTAGTTGGGAAAAACATTCTCCATTTCTGTAGTAGCAGTGCTAGCTGGAAATAAGTGTATCTCGTAGATGCTTTTGAAGGGAAACCTATCTTTGTTATTTACGGATCAAAATCACCATGAAACATCATGCAACAAAAAGACTTGACCCAGATAGATGACAACCTTCTGGGTCCCTGCCAGAATTTAAAAGTGGTATATGCCTGTTTTCAATTAGGTGAGCTGCTCTCGATACATTCAGTGACTTTTCCCCATGGCAGATCTGTAGGGACTGAACCTTCTCTGCTGATTGTCAGCCAGATGAGTACAGCAGGGGTTCCCCCATCTCTAGAGACAGGGCAGATGCGACCGTACCCAGACGGTATGTTGAGCGTTAATATTATAATATACAAGCCTTTATTGCACCCTCATTCTTTACTGAATATCTGGAGCCAGATGAGAGAGAGAGACACATCGATCCTATCTAAAATGTTGCTTCATCATTCAAAATACTTCATTTGCCCATCTTGCATAGCTGTATAAAGGCTGGAAAAATCCTTATTTATACTATGTCCTGACACAAAGACTAGCTGCAGTTTTTTTTCTGAAAAATAGTAGATTAAAACACTGTGTGAAAAATAACCCGAAATAGTTTTGCTATTTATTCTCTCTCTGCTTTTACACTTCTCTCAGCATAGACAGTGAAATTAGACATGTTGGTTTCACTTATGGGTCCAGACCCCGATTCCGCTTACATGTTATGCCCTGTGAGTTAATCTGTGGTGTTCAGTGGGACTTTTCATGTGCAGAAGTGTTTTGTGGGACCAGGACCTTAGTCAGTTTCACGTTCTGTGTCTCATGCACTGGCACAAAGTGTTCAGGTTGCAAACACCACAAGGAAACATGTATTTGTTTAAGAAAATATCTATGGATTTTCTTAAAAAATCAGCGTTTTAATGATGTTTAAAATCCAAGATTTTACAAAGCCTAAATTTGAAGCCTAATGTGACAAAGCAGCATGAGTCCCGATAGCAAAATCAGGGCCTGGATAGTGAAATCATTCCCGAAGAGAGGGGCAGATCTCCCATTGACTTGCTTTGATTAGGGTCAAGCCCAAAGCCCCTGTGTTAAGTGTGTCGATTTATGATTTCAGAAGAGAATAGCTGTGAAATGTCAAGACGTTGGTTGTTAAGAAGTATCAGTTTGAGAATTGCACCTACAACGTTTGGGCCAGATCCTGCAGCTGCTGTGCACGTGGGACTCCACTGACTGCAGGATCGGTCCCTGTATGTCCTGTGATTGCAGACATGCTGTCGAGCTCTATTAACTGGACTAAACCCATGCCAACTCCTTTCTGTTTCTCAGTAACCAATAGTCATTGTAAGAAGGTTTCCACGTGTGTGATGGCAAAGGCAAAGGCTGTTCCCAAGTGTTTCTCCTGTAAGATGCCTGAATGCTGTGTGTGGTGTCATTGGGTAGCTGTGGTTGGGTGTTGGTTTTCTGTCCTCCTCCTCCTGGTTGGATTGGGTGGGGAGACTTCATCGTATAAAAAGCCATGGATACCCTTTAAAGCCTTCTACTTTCAGCATGACTAGCCTGAATTGGAGAAACAGCACGTGGGTCCTTGGCCTTTGAAAGGAGCTGCCTAGCCACCAGAAGACCATGTTTGTCAGCCCATTATCAAGTCCTGCCCCTGTTTCTTCTCTTCCAGCCCATCTCTGTAGTGCCACCGAGTTTTCAGAGGTTCTGCACACTGGGTACCTGTCTCAGTACTATGCCTGTTGGTCCTTCTGTTTTCTGGGAACTAAATCTCCCCCCCCCACAAACTTTGTTTTAAAGTTCATCTCTGACCTTCTGACATCATCGCCAAATCGTGTTCAGAATCATGTTCTGCACTTACGCCAGATCCTCAGTAATGTAGACTGGGAGCCAATGGAGCTATACTGATTTACACCGGCTAGTGGTCTGGCCCTTCCCTTCCTCCTTGTAAGATTCCCATCCAGACTCCAATGCCGTACAGATAACGCTTAGAGACCTGCCACATGAGCCATTTTTTCATGGGTGCATCTATATTGCTCTTCCCTGGCCATGGGAAGGTTTGAACGGATGCCCTCTGTCTTGTGACCCAAAAGAGAAGCTGCAGTTGTTTGGCTTACGTTTTAAGTCTGTACTCCAGATGGCAGTAAATAATTAAATGAACTAGGCAAATTGCTATAACAATAACTTTTCTTCATGAGCAGTTTCTGTTTTTAATATGGTGAAGAAATCAAACGCTTTATGCAGAATTGTAACCTTGACAGTAGTGCATTTAAAATAAAAAGGAAATTGAGAGATGGTGCTTTAAGCCTGGGAATGTTCTTCTCTCAGCACATGCAAGAAAATTCTGTTAATAGGATAAATGGGCAGGTGATGAAAGGCAGACAGAAACGCAGGGCAGTGGGTGACTTACCAGTCGGCTGTCCTTTATAGGAATCATTACCACCAAATTGACACTCAATAGCAATATCAGGAGGCTTTGAAATCTGTCCATGGCTTCACGATGAAATGATTTTCCTCCAGGCTAGCTACCCCATGGCTGGAAGTAAACCGTGGTGGGTAGGTACCTGCAATTGGTAATCACCAGGATTCTCATGCACGCAAGAAGATAAACTAGTCAATTGTCTTTTATTTTCTGATCAGCAACAAGAATTACATTCCGTACAAAATCTAGCTAGAGGGACAGTGGAATACAGAGAGGATCAGTAATGAGGGTGCGGAGGTTGTCACCTGTAGGCCAACAGATGGAATTCAGCCCCGACCGATAGTGAGAGCAAGTCATGAGCATCTTCTGACTGCTCAAAAAACGAGCTCTTAAGTCTCAGTGCAGCGTCTAATGGATACGTTTCCAAAGCACCCCCACAGTAGGTACTGATTGGCACTCTTGGCAATGGGAGCAAGGACTGAAAGAGCTATGGAGACTGCCCTTGCCACCCCAGGACAGTGGGGATGTCTGTGCGGTACATGTTCAGCAGATAACTAGAGGAGTCCAGTCTTTACAGCTCTCAACTTGGGACCTTGCAGCAGAACATAATCCAAAAATTGGGATCGTGCAGGAGTGTGGGTTTTGTTCTAGCCATACTGTGATACACCCCTAGTAGGAAGATACAAAGGTACATTGCATAGAGATCAGCACTTGCAGCCATGGGGTAACATCTCCTCTACCCGAGAGTTCGTCTTCCAGTAACATCCAAACCAGTTTTGTAGTAATTCAGTTCCACGTTGAAATTCATGCTAACCTCTCTCCTCTCTGGGACTAATAACCCTGCCTAACAGTGGGTTCTCCTGTTTGAGCCTGCTTTCCTCTTGCAAATCTCTCCAGTGTTTAAGTGAAGCTACAGTAGCCACCATAGATGTATTAATCTGCTTGATGACAAAGCCGCCTCTTCGTTCTGGTATCTCTCCTAATACAAGTTCACCATAGAACATGTATCTAGGACTCACCTCAATCACAGCCTTACGTTCCTGGGACACTGATGTAACGCAGATTATCCAGAAAGATTGTTGCATGCCAAAATAGCTGTTCCCAAGGTGGACTACAGTACATACAGCTCTAGAAATGACGAAATAATGAAATTCTCCGGTTATACTTTCCAACCTTTATCTTAAAAGTCTGACTTTTTGGATGAAATAACTAGAACCACTGCCTGATTGTTGCCAGATCTCATCAGTCTTTAAGCAGCTCCTCACCTAAACAGAATTTTAACTCAACCGTGCAGACCCCAGCATTGCAAACAGTTACCCCCAAGTTACCTAACAGATCTTTGATGGTCTTTTGACTCTGGACCAACATTGGCTTAATATCTAATGCTTGATAATCTTTCTGGGAATCTGCAGTTTACCATTTGTGATAGAAAACATGCCTCGAAAACTATGGGGCAACATTCTCCAATATTGGGATTATAATCCCTTCAGCAACAGCATGTCACTAGCTCTAGCCCGCCTGGAGCAATCTGAGTTTATATTTATGGTGAGTTTGCATGTAGGGTGTATTTAATGCATTTGCAGTAGGATTTTGACCACTGATTTACACCGTATGCTGGCTAAGAGCTACAGATGCTTTCTATGGGACATGCCCAAGGAACCTACTCTGTCCCCTGAAAGAACATTTCAAAACTACGCAAGCCTAGACCGGCACTACTTGGTTCCCTAAAGAAAACAAAATGTTAATAGTTGGTTCTGTGTCACCCAATCTCAGAGAGCAAGTACAGTAAGGTGTGTTTTTGTTGTTTTTATTCAGGAGCTGTGAATACAACCCCTGGTGCCATCAGTCAGGATTAGAAATTACATGAGGAGAAAAATCTGGTATCAGACCAAACTAAATAGTCTCCAGAACTAATACCCTGTTAATATCTTAAACTCCACTATTTAACATTTCAAAAGTAATGTACAAGGCAGCATTTACACACGGTATTTTCTCGCACCGCAGTGGTGAAATGAGAGCATATTTGTGGCACTAGCAGAACCTCAAGAGTAACGCCATGCCTCTCGCACTGCAAAAACAGCAGGACGCGGGCCAGGCTACCACTGCCTCAGGGGTCTGCTCTGAAGCCCAGTGAAATCAGTGAGAGCCTTTCCATTAATGTCAGTGGTTTTTTGGATCTGGTCATGGCAGAAGGTAGTTCTGAGCCTTTGATTTAAAAAATAATCATCATCCTCCACAGTAAATACATCAACAAATACGTGATACTTGGGCATGTTCCAAAGTGGCTTCCTAACATGGTGGCCAGGATCCATTTACAGTGACATATTGTCATTAATCACTCTCCTGTATGTTCGTGTCTGATCGTAATGGTTGGGTTTGAATGCAGATGCATGGGGTGCAACAAGGGATGTTTGGCATTTTAGAATGTGCTGCTCTTAATGTAATTTATCTCAACCAACAAAAAACCAACTCCCAGTAGGATCCAGGCTAATGTCCAACATCTGTTTTCTTTGATTTTTATAGATTTCACAATTGCCATAAAAGCCAAACCCTGAAGTAGTGAGTATTACTGATGGAGCATGCTTTGTAATTAGCAGAATGGGGAATTCATCAGCCTGACATGAGGGGAGGTTCTTTGTTCAGAATCCTGTTTTCCCTTTATTTTGATTCTCCCTGCAAAGGATGATTGACTGGCTTTTGGAAGTAACCTGAGCAGGGGAGAAGAAAACAAGAGAGATGATGCTCCTGGGTGGGGGGCAAAAGGAAAACGACCTGAGCTGAGGGGAGCGAGGAGAGGTGGTAAAATGGCAATACAAATTAGTGTAATGTACCAGAACAATAGGGGCTACCTTAAAAAGATGAGAGGCTAAGGAGAGAGATGGTTGTCATTGGCCAAATCATCTCCCAACCCAACACCAACACCCCAGTGAGAATGCTTTGTACAGGTGATCTAAAAAGGGTTGGGAGTGGGAAGGAATCCATGTGTTCCATTAATCTGGTGGCTATGCAGCTGCGTCATTGACACGACTGTGGTAGGCTAAACCCATGGGCTGAGGCCCCTGTGTGAACCCATAAGTGAAAGGCTTTCAGGCAGGCGTTAGGTGTGTGGGATCTATATAATGATGGATTCACTAGCCACATCCCAGGGTACAGCCTCCACAGTCCATGCAGCCACACAGAGAGAGGCCCTTTGTTCTGCAGTGTGTCACTCTCTCTTCCTTGCTCTCAGTCCAGTACAAAGCAGAACCACGGCAGTTGAGCCGCATTTACCCTTAAAAAACCAAAGTACTGCTGAATTCTAAAGGAATAGTCCCAAACACTACTCTTACACTAGTGATTCTCCAGCTTCGGCCTATTTTTATAGGGGCAGGTCTGGTATAGGGCCATATCACTTAGCACATATAACAAAAAAGGGAAGGTAAAGCATGCAGAATAAACTATTAGTGTTTTAAAAGAAAAGGTGGGAAGGGAGAGGAGCCACGTTACACACTGAAAAATAAACCGTCTGGCCAATTAAAAAGAATCAAATCCTAGTCACGATGGTTTTCCAAGTCTCATTGCTTCATATTTGACACAGGTATTAGTAGGTAGTTTGTTTTTTGCTTATCACTTAGACCAGGGGTCGGCAACGTTCAGCTCGCCAGCGTAAGCACCCTGGCGGGCGGGGCCAGTTTTATTTACCTGCTGACGCGGCAGGTTCGGCCGATCGCGGCCCCCACTGGCCGCGGTTCGCTGTCCCAGGCTAATGGGGGTGGCGAGAAGTGGCGTGGGCGAGCAATGTGCTGGCCGCGGCTTCTTGCCGCCCCCATTGGCCCGGGACAGCGAACCGCGGCCAGTGGGGGCCGCGATCGGCCGAACCTGCCGCGTCAGCAGGTAAATAAAACTGGCCCGCCCCGCCAGGGTGCTTACCCTGGCGAGCCGCGTGCCAAACGTTGCCAACCCCTGACTTAGACTAATGCTAGGGCTGAGCCTCGAAGTTTGGAGCAGAACCCACACACGAATGACTCCAAAGGTCAAGAGTGCCCCTGTCTTAAGGTTTTGGTTTTTGTCCATTTCTGAATTGAACCATAACATTTTTGAGGGGGTTTTAAAAGCAATAAATAAACCACATGCAACTTACAAATATCATTTGAAGGAGATCAGTCCTACAGATTTATGTTTTTTTAACTATCCTGTAGAATTAAATCCTGGTTGTAGAATTCTGCAGCTTGGTTTAAAAGTTCTAAAGGAAGGAGATGGTAGTCTATTAAATTATATAGGACTGTTTCATAGGGACTGACATGCCAGTGAAAGCAAATAGATTTATACCAGTTTTCATCATTGACTCCTGCAATGTTTTAGTTTTAGCAGTCTCCCAAATAGCTCATTCTTTTCCTTAAAAATATGAATGATAATGCAGGTTATATCCCAAAGAAAGCATTTTCATAACAGCTAACACAAATGTGTTCATTTCGAAGCACTGACACTTCTGTTCCTATGATGTGCATTGTAACTACTGGCAAGCACACCCTTGCTTCAGCTTCCAGTAGGATCCTAACGTATTCCGGTAGATGCCACACATGAACAAAAATGATGCACGGGAACAGATTTAATAGAACCAACCGCAAGCCAGAAGAGTTGCAATTAAGGATGTGTACACACATTTCCCCCTCTCCTCAAGCTGTAATGATTCGCCCTTGCTACGCAAGTCACCGCATTGAAACCTGGTTGCCAAAACAGCTACTACCTTTCAAGTGTTTCCCAACCATTACAAAAGCTGGAGCGGAGTTGATTTTTTGGGGGATGATACTAAATTACAGAATGCCTCTGGCTGGTCGTGGGAGACTCTCATCCATGTGACCTTTTGTTGCCCTAGGTTATATTGAAGCAGCTGTGATCCCTGCGGGTGCTCGACGGATCCGAGTGGTGGAGGATAAACCTGCCCACAGTTTTCTGGGTAAAAAAGAAAAATGCTTTGATTCTAAACTCAGTGTATGCTTTTGTCTAAATGATTAATAGGAGTAGTTAGGCCACGGGTTCATCGTTTGCAGGAATTGGCTGCTAACGTTTCTTCCTTATTGCAATGTCTCACCATTTCTGTGGCGGTTTGCTCAGCGTGTTAATATCGGACAGCAGTAGGGTGCTATTCACTCCCGAAGGAATCCCAGAGCATTTTTACATGCGTAGACGAGTCCCTGACATGCACTTTGCTCTGGGGTGGAACAGAGGAGCTGTCTAATAGCACACAACAACACTGTGCAACAGTTTAGGCGGAGGAGTAAGGAAGAATGTGGTGTTCAGATGAAACAGCCGCCATTTGGGTAGAAAGAGCATAGCACCCAGTTCAAACTAGGAGTGAGGCAGGACAATGCAGCTGACTTCCCCCAAAACACTTACCATGCTGCCCGGGCCACTTCCTGCAGTACTAGGTTGTCATTTTGCTTTACATCCAAGACCCAGCCCTGCTTAGCCTGTAACGAGCTCACAGCCTGAGGTGGGCTGGCTGCAGCCATCGATCCAGTGCTTATGTTATTTACTCTGAATTTCTGTGAGGCAGCCAACTGAAATACTGGGCTTAGTCCTCCCCTCGTTTAAACCCCTGCCGTCCCGCTGAAGTCAGTGGCATTGCACCTGTGGAAGGGAAAGGAGGATGTGGCCCTGGGGGAGCCCCAGATATTGTAGTTTGGTCTATTACAGGGTCAGCAAATTTATTATAAAATGATTAACCCCTACAGTTATGGCTGTGTAGCGTCCTTGTAAATTATAGCTAGCTATAGGTAGGTACACTATCGTTACATCTACAATGGTACATGTATGGCCCCATCCTCATAGTATCATCCTTGTATCACCAACTTTAATGAATTTATCCTCAGAACATCCCTGTGAGGTAAGGAAGTGTTGCAATCCCCATTGCACAGACGGAGAACTGAGGAACAGAAAGACGAAGTGGCAGAGTAGGGAATTTAATCCAAATTCCCTGGCTAGCACCCTAATCACCGGACCATCCTTCCTCTCATCCAAACATGTAGATAGATGCATGGCCACATAGAAACACTGTTGCAAGACAGGTAACAAGCTGAGCTAAGCTTTTAACTGTTCTATACTGTGCCACAATTCCATGTCCCGTTAAGGCAGGAGAAGAGAACAATTGAAGCCGTCTCTGATATTTGTTTGAACCTTTGTGGTTTAAAATTCCGAGCAGGTTTGCCTCCAGATTTTTGTTGCTATCGATACGCATTTACGCCCCCTGAATCCTTTATTTTCTGTCTGTTTGCCCATCAGTTTATCTGGCACCCCTCGGCACAAAAATGGAGTGCTTCTATTAGGGCCATGTCCTGCAGTCTTTCCTCACCAGAGTATTCCCATTTGGGGCAAACTGGGATTAATGGTTATGTGGTTCTCACTCCAACCACTCAGTGTGTTACCACCTTACTTAGATGTTGTCCCATCCGCCTGTTCCGTCTCTTCCAATCTTCTTCGGCGCAGGAACTGTGCCCTCTCCGGTGGTGGGTGCTACCAGAACAAATAATAGAGTATGGCAGTAAACTCCACATAGGAGAAGGAGCATTTGACCCCCTTTTTTTACAGATGGTGGAACTGAGGCAAACAGAGGTGATGTGACTCTTGCCACGGCCAAAAAGTGAGTCAGTGTCAGAGCTGCAAATAGAACCCAGGTCTCCTGACTCCCGTGTGCTCCTGCATCATAACTCTTTTTCTTAGATTCCAATTAGTTGCAAATATCAGGATACAGGATGCTGCAGAAAGCTTTTGCAGGCTGATTGTGTCTTAGGAGTTTTGCACTAGTTCTGCTATTTTCCTGTGTTTTGGGATGACACCAGAATTGGCAAGGAACATTCAGCAAGCGTGCTTCTCCCTGGCTGTCATCCCATCTGCCCTGTCTATCTTCTTGAGTACATACCACGTGATGAATAAAGCTAAAATGCAATTAAGAAAAAAACAGCCCCTGCCATTCAACTCTGAGGTGTGCTGCGCCTTGTATGATAAAACCGCATTTGTGGCACCAGTCCTTTGTAGGAAGCATGTGTCACTGTTGCTGTTATTTCTGCTAATGCGGCAGCCAGTTTTCTGGAAGAAGATTACGCCTACACATAAGATGTTTGACATATCAAGCCACTGGTGGAACAATAAGAGCCAGTGTTTCCTCGAGCTTCGCAAATATTCTGCTTTTGGAAGCCCGTCTTGTTTGTTTGTTTCCATGGGATTCATATAGAGTGTTTATCAGGGGGGTTTAGTTTTATCAGCTGGAGTCCTAGATCTGAGAAGCTTGCACTGAATATTTAGGGCTAAAGTCGGTCCTCAGTTACAATGCGGTAACCCTGCTCACTTGCACAGATGTAACCTCAACGAGTGCTACACCAACAGGCTTGGCTATGATTGAGAGCACATTTTGCCCCTGCATGCATCTACCTTATCTGAAGGTCAGAAATACAGTTCAGATAAAATGAGACTGGTTCCTTCCCAGAGGTCTTCCTCCAAAACTTGAACCAATCCAGTTTGGTTCATCACCTGCACGTCCACTAATGTTATATATGCCATCAATGCCCCTCAGCTATGTACATTGGCCAAACTGGACAGTCACTACGCAAGAGGATAAATGGACACAAGTCAGATATCAGGAATGGCAATATACAAAAACCTGTAGGAGAACACTTCAACCTCCCTGGACACACAATAGCAGATGTAAAGGTTGCCATCTTACAGCAAAAAAACTTCAGGACCAGACTCCAAAGAGAAACTGCTGAGCTCCAGTTCATTTGCAAATTTGACACCATCAGATCAGGATTAAACAAAGACTGTGAATGGCTATCCAACTACAGAAACAGTTTCTCCTCCCTTGGTGTTCACACCTCAACTGCTAGCAGAGCACCTCACCCTCCCTGATTGAACTAACCTCGTTATCTCCACACTGATATATACCTGCCTCTAGAGATTTCCATTACTTGCATCTGAAGAAGTGAGGTTCTTACCCACGAAAGCTTATGCTCCCAGTACTTCTGTTAGTCTCAAAGGTGCCACAGGACCCTCTGTTACTTTTTACAGATTCAGACTAACACGGCTACCCCTCTGATACAATCCAGTTTTGAGATTCATAAAGGTCCAAGCAGCTCTTCCCTATATATTTTCTATTTTTGCACGTCTCTGGCCTACCGCACTTGGAGCAGGAGTGCTGAGACACCTTGAGACCGGGATCTTCCCACAATACTTGCAGTCCAGTTTTGCAGAGTGGTTAAAATGTCTGTGCCTTTAAATAAAGGGCCAAGAGAGTTTTTTCCCAGCTGCAGTGCATGATGATGCTCTTGCTACACTGAAGTTTCCCAATATTTTTTCAGCTCTGTAGCTCATGTTCAGTAGCCAGGAGGATCTTATTGTGTCTTCCAAAGCTGTCTGTTTCCAATGTCAGTGATCAGAGAGGAAGAAATATGCAGTGCCTTGTTAATCTAAGCCCAAGGATAGCAACAGCGAGTCTCCAACAAGATATACAAGACAATAATTGGGGAATCAAATTCCAGGCACTGTAGCTTTAATAAGGCACAAGGACTCTGCACTCATTATAACAAAGGGTCTAACTTTGGAAAGATTCCCTGTGTTAGTTTCACTCATAAAGTTTAGTCCAATCAGCCTTGTTTCCACTCAGGGCTGGGTGCAGCACTTTGGAACCCTGCTTAATTTGGAATCATTATTCCATTTGCTGGGAGCAGTTCCGGAATCATTTCCCTCCACCTACGTTCAGCCCACGCTGGCTGGCTGGCTCGCTCGGTTGGCTTTCATGCTAAAGAACCACCTTGAACAGGAAACGCCTCGGCAGCTTGCGTCCATGAGCTCGGAAGTGAGTTGGAGGAACTGCAAGTGGAAATAAAGATCTGACTGGATGCCAGGTTTAGGATTAGGTTGATTAGTCAGTTCCTGTCTTCCAGCCTGAAAGGAAAAGAGGCGTTAAGGGCTTTTTGGTTTTGTTTTAATCCTCTACTGTACGATGTTGAGCCACAAAGCTAAGCATGAGACAAGGCAAATGCCTGCTACCTCCTGAGTGAAACCACATCCCAGTGGTAGTCTGACCTATCTACTTACAGTTAACCATTCCTGTAGACACCTTTCCTCTCCCCCAGCGATCACAATCTTATACAGATAAGAGTTGGGATTCAGGTCAGGTGAAGAGACTTGGTTTGGTGATTGGTGAGACATTTCTGGTGCAATGGGAAGATGCTGGAGGATCTTGTGAATAATTGACTTGATACTTAGAGGCACCGTGATTCCATGGATAGTGCACTGAATTGGGAGTCAGGAGACAATGGGTTAGATTCACTGCCCTTTTTCTGGACCCTTTGAGCTGCAATCTGGCCACAACTGCAAGTTGAGAATTCCCCTAAACGCAGGAAATTGTAAGACGCTGCTGGTCTGGAACCTGGGAGTTCTGAGCAACCGACTCATCCACATCGCCACTGGTTGCTTAGGTTGGGTTTCCCCTTGAGGACCCCGTGAAACTGGGTTCTGCAGGAAGTCCTGCCCAGCAGGATCTGAATGGTGGCCCCTCCCAGCTCACTGGTTGGCTGTTGCTAGTTTTTAAACCAGGAAGCCATCATGGAGAGCTGTCTGAGCAACCAAGCAGACTGCCTGCCTGCTTCCACTCCAGACCCTGCTTGCTGTAGACCCTAAACTCCAGCTTCCGAGCCTGGGTTGTTCTCAACTTTGCTATTTGCTTGCTGTCTGTAACCTGGCACCTGACCCGACTTCCTGATATCCTGACTCTTCTATTCACCAGCCGCCTTCAACTTGGTGCCTGACCCCCAACTTCCTGATATCCTGACCTACCTCGACGCTGACCCCACTACTCATTTTCTGACCACAACTTAGCAACTGACCAGTGCCCCCGGCCTGGCCCTGACAGGAATTCACATTTGGTGTTAAGCCGGCAGAGCTGGCTCCATAAACCATCTACCACCCCCACCTCGGTGAAGGGGCAGGGGCAAGGGTGGAGTTATGTTACTGTTATCCACAGCAGGCATATCATCCTGGGAGTACCACAGCCAACTGTCGTAAATTAGAGCAACCTTTAGGCTGCTCTAATTTACACTGAGGACAGGGCTGGCTGAGGCTCAGGAAGCCATAATCTGTTTCCTGATTGAGCTCGCCTGCCCACACTATCAAGCAGGTCTTGGTAGAGAAGAGAATCTACCCACTCGGTTCTGTTCACAGCTCTGAGCTGCTGGGTGATGCTGTACACACCTCTTCACCTCTCTGTGACTCAGTGTTCCTGTCTGCAAAATGGAAATAAGGATACTTCCCCTCCTTTGCAAAATGTTTTGAGATCCCTGCTTGCAAAATACTCCATGCGGTAAGAGCTAAATGTTGTTGCTGTTCCTTAGTGCTCATTCTGCTTGGATGCTGAGGAAGCGGGGGTCAAAGCTTGCCAACCCTAAGACTCCCTCAAGTAAGACATGACCATTTCCCAGATGGAAGACCCCAGAGATTAAACATGGAGTGCTGGTGTTCAGCAAGGGGCGATCTTCCCTCTGAGTCAGAATGGATTCCTAGTCCTAGGGAGCGCAGCGTGCTGCCTTTCTGCTCATTAAAGCTGTCATGGACCTTTTCACAAGAGTAGGCATGCTTGTCTGAGTATCTCAGTAAGTAGCCATATTCCAATAGAGATCATTACATTCCGCCCATGACTTTAATTGGATACGGTATTATCCCTGAGCTGGTCATGTTCAGTGCTGCTCAGAGCCATTGTTTATGCCAGTTTCAGTCTGCAGCAGAGTGTTGACGCACCAGCCCTCTTCCTGGATCTCTTTCAACCTTCTCCAGCTCTCTGGATCCATGAGGTCAGACCTCTTGCCAGTTCCACCAGGGGAGTAAACTCGGTGCCCTGTCAGAACACGTTGGTAAGAATCCCCATGAAGGAGAACCTCACAGAAATTTCCTCCTGCTCAGCCCCTCCTGTGTGTGTGTGGGGGCGCAATCTGGCCTCTAGTTGCTTGAAACGCACCACTTAGTAATAGCCGCATTATGGACGTCAAATGTTGCCTGACTACTGAGCAGCCAGAGGCAAGGGCAGGTCTATAGGCAATGGTCTCTTGTCATTACAAACATGACTCACACTAGATTAATGCGCCTCCCCTCCCCCATAAAAGCAAGTCAGACGTGTCTTGCCGTTGACGGGGAGGTTCATGTCCTGACCTTCTAAATATATTAAAGAACAACATGGAGTGTACCAAAGGCATGCAGAGCTTGCTAGTTGGTGGGGCCTGATCCGAAACCCAAGCAAGCAAGTTAGGCGCCTTTCCATTAATTCAAATGGGGTTTGGGTCACACCCCTGCTCATTTAGTTAATTAGAAGCAAGGGTCATAATTCTGACAGAAAGTTAATAAATTGGGACTCAATCATTAATGGTTAAGAAAAATGTTATTAAAGAACAGTCTGGCCAGGAGACACAATTAACCTTGAAATTAGAAAACTATCCAGTGGATCAGTGTTTCCCAAACTTGGGACGCCGCTTGTGTAGGGAAAGCCCTGGCGGGCCGGGCCAGTTTGTTTACCTGCCCCGTCCACAGGTCTGGCCGATCGCGGCTCCCACTGGCCGCAGTTCGCCGCTGCAGGCCAATGGGAGCTGCTGGAAGCAGTGGCCAGTATGTCCCTCGGACCATGCCGCTTCCAGCAGCTCCCATTGGCCTGGAACTGCGATCGGCCGGACCTGCGGACGGGGCAGGTAAACAAACCGGCCTGGCCCGCCAGGGGCTTTCCCTACACAAGCGGCATCCAAGTTTGGGAAACACTGCAGTAGATGAAAAACACCCGCAGGCCACTCTGCTCAATACCCAGTATCTAGATGGGCAAAACGGTTTGGATACGTGTCACTTGACTCTCCACAGAGATTGTGGCCTGGAATTTTCTTCCCATAAAATCAGGCTTTGCCAGCTTGCTCCTCTACCTCTCAGTACGTTTGCTTTCATCCCAAAGTCCTTGGAATAACATTCCCTCCCCAGTAATCTGAAGAATCTGGAAGTCACAAAAATTAATTTGAAAAGCTGCAGTTGTTCACCATCCCCGCGGACGGAATCGTCTTTCAGTAGCTGGAGTGTTGAAGTAGCATTTGTACATACAGTAGCCTTTTCGGGAAGGAAATAGATGAAATTCCAAATACCTTTGCCTCTTAATAGTAGTTTTAAATGACTGACTTCCTGCACGAGGGTCTGTCTTGCTTTTACAACTGGGTTATTTTATGGAGGAGTTTTCTTCACTGGTGCTGTCCTGATGCACACAACCCTTCCATTAATTTCAGTGGGATATGAAAGGGAAACAGGTTTGGATCCTTAGGGTATGTGTACATTGCACGCTGAGCCTGGACTCTTACTCCGGTTTGAGCCCAAGCCCCCTCTCCATCCACACACAAATCAGTCGGACTTAGGTCAGCAAGCACCCAGGCCCTAGGACCCTGCTGGGGGCTAGGGATCGGAGCCTGAGTCTCTCTGGGCACGTCTACATGGGGATAAAAGACCCATGGCACAGCTGTGGTTGGCCCGAGTCAACTGACTCAGGCTCACTGGGCTTGGTCTGCAGGACTAAAAATTGCTGTGTAGACGTTCGGGCTCGACCCAAACTCTGGGACCCTCCCTTGTTGCAGGGTCCCAGAGCGCAAGCTCCAGCCCAAACCCAAACATCTACTCAGCAATTTTTCATCCCCAGAGTTCTTACCTCAATGAGCCTGAGGGCTGAACCAGGCCAGCCTTGGGTCTTTTATCCCTGTGTAGATATAACTTCTGAGACTCGGGTCCAGGCCCTATCATTCTGCAGTGTGGACACAGGTCAGGCTGCAGACCCGAGTCAGAAGATCTGCATGGTGCAGTATGGATGCGTTAGCACGGCTCTGAGACCCAGGTCTACCATGCAACATGGAGGCTCAAGCATAGGCTTGGAAACACCGGGTCCCACAGACCCAGACTTAGTGTGCGGCATAGGCATAGCCTCAGAGCTGTGGGGTATTTGTTGACTGATGGAGGCCCTGTTGATTTGTGGTTAACCCGTACAAGGGCCTGATGCTAATCCCGTCAATGTCAAGGGAAGGACTTTGATGGGCTTTGATCAGGCCCCAAATTAATAAACTGTGTCCCTGTATCCAGCTCTGGTGTATTGTGCCCAGACATGAGAGTATATACATCAGTCTGGGCACAATACTAGAGCTCAGTGAGAGATTTCACCTAGTAAACCTACAGGGCTTTAGGCTGTGGCTAAAACAGCACTTTTCTGTCCATCCAAAAGGATGCTTGTGTTCAAAAGGCATATAGGCACACTCAGGCTGGTGGAAATTTAGCCCTGCACAGCATTTGCACACATGCGCACCTCACAAAGATTTTTAAAAAGGGTTTTTGGTGTACCTGGCTATTTTATCACCTGCTCTGCACCTATTTCTGCACCTTTACAGCTTGACCTGCTTCCATCAAGACCAAGCGTTGCCAAGGCATCATTTGCCTTAGCTCCCTACGTTGCAGGCCTGAGAGCAGACAGGACATCCAGCTAGATGCTGAACATAAACTTGATGTAGATGGAATGGAGGAAATGGCTGGAAGCTACTTTTCTGTTTCCCGGATGCTGGGTCTGCCAGGACCAAAATGGCCTCTGAAATAATTTAGAGCAGCCTACGGGCAACTCTAAATTGTGCTAGCTGGAATGGTCCCATAGGGGACACACACCTGGCTGAGGATTGGGCATAACACAGTCCACTCCATCTCCTCCTGTTCCTGACACACCTTGACCCCTCCTTTATGATTCGGCTCTAAGAGTTGGGTTAAAGAATCCATCCAACATCTTCATTATGGAAGCCCACATAAACTAAAAATATATATATTCTTTGATGCTTGCAAATCTTCAAACATGTTTCTGGAGCTCATAACCAACGCAGAGATTTTGTTTCCTTTTTACCCAAGAAAGGTTTAGGAAATTATTTAGGAAAACTTAAAAAATACTAGGCAAAAATTGTGTTGCTGCACTTAGAAGGAAAGGTGAGAGTTAAATGAAAGATGAGTGCTCTGAAATGGTTGGAGCTCTGAATATATTTCACTATTTACTGATTTCAGCAAGAATTTCTTGGACCCAACTGCTAAACTGTCAGACTTCAATCAGGTGCAAGATGGGCAGCCTAGATAATAATGTACAAGTCTTGTCTCATAAACCAGGAGTCTGTTTAAAGCCAGCAGTGTTTTGATTCTTTTTCACTCTACAGCTGCCAATTTTAATAGCTTTGAAAGTGTAACACAGCAAGTCTGCAAGCTTCAAGGAGAGAAAGGAAAGCATGAGATTAGTTTATGGCTGGTTTGCAAGCCTCAGACAATCAAAGGGGATCAAATAGCTATTCTGTTCTATCACGTTCTTATATTGTGCTTGCTGCTTTGGTATCCGGGTGTCTAGATCTATCTAATCTACCGGCATCAATACTCTTTCAAAGGTTACAAAATGAGTGCTTAGACTTGAATGTAACCTTTATAATGATGTAGTTGCTTTGAGTGGAGGAAACATTAATTTCCAAAATCCCAAATGACAGAAGATTGCTTTCTAGAACAGTTTCATTACTAATGCTATTTTAAAGTTTACATACATATATTTTAAATGTAAAGCACATTACAGTTTATTTATATACACATACATATATAAATAAATGTAATGATGCTGTACATCTAAAATGTAACTTGTCTTACTAATAACATATTCGATTATTATTGAAGTAATTATATGCATCTGATTGACTGTTCACTAATTATCCTCTCTGTTTACTGTTTGCACTTCACTCAGCTTGAACGAGAAAAATGGGCTAGTAAGTTCCATTCTTTTCCTAGTCAGAATCTAGTCACTTTAACATTCTGGCTCTTGTGCCCTAGCACAATGCTCCAATACTCCAAGGTTACGTTTAAACCCAAATGAAAGCTCATTTCATTGAAAGTGAATAGAAAATTTCCTAGTAATCCTAGTTGCTTTTACAGAAGAGAAATTTTGGACATAAACTTTTGTGAGGATATGCCTTTAATCTGTATGTTCTCCTGATATGCATCAGGTAGCAAATACATTGTACAAGCATTGCTCATGTTGGTGAGAACTCATTCTATTACTCCTGATTGCAGTGGGATGACTGGATGCAGGAGTCCCCCAGTGTAAGTTAGAGTTGGGCCATCTAGCCCGGTACTAGTAGTATCTTTACAAGGACACCGTGTAATCATTCTTCCTTCCGTTTCATTTGTAAACGGGTGCTGCACAGCACGGCTTCTCCCCCTTTTCCCCCCGCCCTTTAATTTCCTGGCAGTGGAGTGACACAGAAAATGTCTCGATGTTCAGAATCCAGAGGACTTTGATTCTTTAGAAATCAGATCTGAACAATTAAGGTAGCAAAACTTCAGCATTTCCAGTTTACATGACATTAATGTTACATAATAGCAATTTAATGTAATTAGAGATGCCTTCCTACACTGAACTGCAGAATGTGTACAGTTTAGCTACTTTGTAACTCCTCAGCTAAAACTAAATACTTTTATTTTTCCTTTAAACTCCCATCTGGTACAAGGCTTCTGCATCTTGCTGTTGAAGTGGGCTGATGCTGAATCACTGTGGGTCTATCTTTTAATTATGGAATTGCTTTCATTTCCTTCCATTGTGTTTGATTCTTTCCAGCTTTAAAAGATTCCAGTAAGAGATCCATTAACAGCGACTGGAAAATTGAGCTTCCTGGTGAGTTTCAGATCGCAGGCACTACTGTCCGGTACGTGCGAAGGGGTCTATGGGAGAAAATGTCTGCCAAAGGACCAACTAAAATACCACTGCACTTGATGGTAACTTTATATCCTTTGTTTATGTTTCTTAAGTGATGCAACATAAAGGGTTTATATCCAAGCTCAAAGTTCAACTTAAACTATTTGCTTCCTCCCCAGGGTTTTAAGGAAAATCTATTGCTTCTCCCCCTGATTTCTTTTGCAGGGTTACAGGGGCAATGCTTACAGCTCATTTAAGGTCTATTTTGTGTCAGCTTGCGATCTCCATAAAAGCGTCACACTGTGATGTACATTACATAATGAGACATAGACACTGGTACAGACCCAGTTTTCCTAGGGCCTCTGTGTTTTGTGCACATAACCATTTGCACATGTAAAAGGACGTTGGCTCAACTTCCTAGTTGACTCACCCAGTGTATGTTTCTCTGTTTAAATGACCTTTTGCTCACACAGGTAATAAAAGATGCACATTTTGTGTATGTACAAACACATGATCTGTGCAAATTTG
Source organism: Trachemys scripta elegans (assembly GCF_013100865.1). Classification (NCBI taxonomy): domain Eukaryota; kingdom Metazoa; phylum Chordata; order Testudines; family Emydidae; genus Trachemys; species Trachemys scripta. Next base: position 77,688,129 of record NC_048307.1, on the reverse strand, counting down.
GCACTGTATATTGATTTACACACACAAATCTTCTTGAATTATATATTGAAGAGATTGAGAACTGTTACATTTCTTTGCTCTGGTTCAACATAGTCTTTCTATTTACACAGGATGTTATTTTATAAACACTGAAGCAATGTGCGTCAAGAGACCTCTTGGGTCAGGAGATTAGGAAGCTTTTCCCAGTGCTGTCACTGGCTCAATGTGTAACTTTGGGCAAGTCATGTAATCTCTCTCTGACTTAGTTTCTCCCTCTATAAAACGGGGATAATAATACCCCTGCCTCCCGTGGATGTTAATACATGAATGTTTGCCAAAGGGCTTTGCAATTCTGGGATAGAAGACACTATAAAAGCACAGCATATTGTGAAGTATGCACTGCTCCTCTAACTTCTATTTTCTGTCCACTTTGATTTTTCTAGGCACTGTTTCCTTTCTCTGTGACTTTCTTGCCAGGGTCTGCCCGCCCCAGCCCTTCTTTAGACGCTGCTAAAAATCAAACAGCTCTCTGCTTTTCCTCACCTAAATTTGTAGGGCCCCTTTTTAATCTGCTTTGCGCTGCTCTAGTTTTCATTTTCATTGTCCTGTTTGAAAAGCTCAGAGCTACCATGAACTTTTCACAAAAAGGTTTAAGAATATTAACCCTTCCCTCTTCACATTGCTTTTCACATGCAGCTCTCAAAATGCTTTACAAAGGAAGGGAAGTGTCGTTCTTCCCATTTTAGGGAAGAGGTGTGGAGTGACTTACATGGGTCACACAGCAGGCCAGTGGCAAAGCTGAACTGAGATTATTCCTCAGTATTCAAAAGGGCACATTTGGGGATTCCTGCAATTCCCTAATGTATTCATGAAACTCATGGTTTGTGCATGTAAAGCTAAACCTGTACAAAAGACTTGGGCCTATATTTTCCATTAGCGCTTTTTAAAAGTCAAATTTCCATGGTGACTTCTTCAACATTAAGAATGTCAGCTTCACAGTTTGGCTTAGATCCAGACTTTCCACCCTGAAACCAAACCTCTTACAAAGTAGCCTGTATATTACTGAAGAACTGTCTGTCCTCAGGGCACCATATAAAATATGAATTTGCATGAGCTCAGGTTTGTAAAAATGTGTAAGATCCCTGTGCCTTTTGTGGCTAGATCTGACTATTCCAAGGTTTTCCTTGGTTGAGGCTCACAGCAGTAGATTCTGGTGCTGTCAGTTTTGAAAACTTGAGCACTGCTGTGTATCTTTTTTTTTTTTTTTTTAATGGAAACAAAAAAACCAGCCACCTCCCCGCAAATATCCAATAAAATAACAACAAAAAGGATTGTATTCCTAGGAAGCTTCTCCATAAGCTCTATTCATTATACAGTAGAACCTCAGAGTTACAAACCCCTTGGGAATGGAGGTTGTTCACAACTCTGAAATGTTGGCTCTGCTGGTGCCTGATTGTCTACTACTTCTTAGAGTGCTCGCTCATATCCATTCCAAGTAGATGTGTGCACACCGTGTGCACGGTCATTGGAAGGTTTTTCCCCTAGCGGTATTCGTCAGGTCAGCTGTGGAGCTCCCTGGAGTCATGTCTTCATGGCGGTGTATATAGGTCCCTGCCGAGCTGCCGCCTCTTCAGTTCCTTCTTACCACCAGTGACGGTCCTTGGAGCAGCTCTCTTCTCTTGCTACAGCAAACCATCACCTAGGTCACTGTTTCCCAAACTTGGAACACCACTTGTGTAGGGAAAGCCCCTGGCAGGCTGGGCCGGTTTGTTTACCTGCCGTGTCCGCAGATCCAGCCGATCGCGGCTCCCACTGGCCGCGGTTCGCTGCACCAGGCCAATGGGAGCTGCTGGAAGCGGCGCAGGCCGAGACACATACTGGCCGCCACTTCCAGCAGCTCCCATTGGCCTGGAGCGGCGAACCGCAGCCAGTGGGAGCCGCAATCGGCCAGACCTGCGGACGCAGCAGGTAAACAAACCGGCCCAGCCTGCCAGGGGCTTTCCCTACACAAGCGGCGGCCCAAGTTTGGGAAACACTGACCTAGTGGACTTTCTCTTGTTGTATATGTAAATAGTTAAAAACATAGTATTAGTTAGTTTTCAGTAGTTCATAGTTAGTTAAGATAAGTTTTAGTTGGGGACTCTCCCCCCACCATGTTTTCCTTCCTGGGGACCGGGGCATGCCTTGGTCTCAGGGGTTCAAATCGTGTGGGTCCTGTCTGAAGCCTATGCCAAAGGGAGACCCACACGACTTCTGCTTGAAGTGTTTCAGGGAAGCCCTTCAGACTGAGAAGTGCAACATCTGCAGAGGCTTCCACCCAAGGACTAAAAAGGAGAGGGACTTTAAGCCCAGCCCTTTTGTGTGGAGTGCGTCGGTCTCAGTAAGAGAGGCTGCGGCGCCAAGAAAGGACTTGGACTCCAGGGACCCTCAGCACCATTCCCGACTTCCTCTGGTGTGAGTGCCCAGCACCGCTCCCTTTCACCAGTGCCACACAAGAAGAAGGACGACAGAGGTCACTCTCCCACTAGAGCAGAGGTGCGAGGAGGTGCATCCCACGCCAGAACACCCTACTCTGGCTCTGACTCAGCCAGCACTATGAATTCCGGCCTCACAGGGAGGTCCATTGAGTTCAGTTCTCGTGGAATTCCCGGTGCGGGAGTGTCAGGTGGAGGAGTTAGATGTTCCCTCCATGCTGGACACCTTTGATGCAGCTTATAGTAATGGCACAGGCACCAGCGCCGGCACCACAAAGAGGCACCGTGCCTTCTAAGGGCAAGCCAGTGATGATGCGGCACTGTTCACCCTCCCCTTGGCACCGCTCCCCAGCACCATCTTGCTCCGCACCGCCTTGGTCGCCAAGGTCAGAGTCCTCGTCGGACGCGGAGGCAGAGTCGTACGGCTCTCGGCGAAGCCAGCACTGCTCTCGGCACCATTCTTGGCACCGCTGCAGACATTGCCTATGATGCCGTGGCCACCCAGTGTCAGGCGCCGGCTCAGTGGCCCTTCTGGACCCGGTGGGCCTATCACCAAGCCCAAGGGTCGGGGTCCAGATCCTTGTCAGTGGTATCGGAGGCACGGGCCCCTCCATCATCATCACCTCCGCGAGGCCAAGAGATGGGCACACAGGCCAGCACCGAGACCGCAGCGGGACACAGCACCAGGGCCGGCACCGAGACTGGCACAGGCCTGGAAGCTCGGATATGTCACCGCTCCCAGCACCACGCAAGACGTGTCGGCACAGGGGGATCTCCACAGGCTGGAGAGTCAGGAAGACCCGGTGCTCCCACAGGCATCTTCCTCATCCTCCCCAATGAAACAGTGGTGGGCACACCCACCACGCTGATGCCATGGACAACAGCCCACCAGGAGTTGCTCCGAAGGGTGGCTCAGAATTTGGGCATGCAGGCAGAGGTGTCGGAGGAGACCGACCCTACCGTCAACACTCTGGGGCCTGAAGGTCCCTCGAGGATAGCTTTGCCCCTCATTAAGACCATCCATAACTATACTAAAGTGTTGTGGCAAATGCCCACCTTTCTTCCCCCCCACAGCCAAAGGGGTGGAGAGGAAGTATTTTGTGCCTTCAAAAGGGTATGAGTACCTTTTTGCTCACCCTCAGCCGGGAACTCTGTGGTGGCGGCTGCCAACTGAAAGGAAAGGCAAGGACAACCGGGACTGACTCCTAAGTCCAAGGAGGCAAAGAAGCTGGATCTCTTCGGTAGGAAGGTTTATTTTCCCAGGGGGGCTCCAGCTTCACGTTGCCAACTGCCAAGCAGTCCTTAGCCGCTACAGTTTTAACCCTTGCAACACGTTGTCCACATTCCAGGAGCTACCGCCGGCGGACTCCTGCTCAGAGTTTGCTGCTGTTCTCGAGGAAGGCAAGGTTGTTGCAAGGACCTCCTTACAGGCCTCCCTAGATTCGGCAGACTCGGCAACCCACACTATGTCAACAGCCATAGTCAACAGCTCCTTCTCATGGCTTCAGGTGTCGGGACTCCCGCACAGAATCCAGCAGACAATTCAAGACTTGCCTTTTGACTGCTCAGGGCTTTTCTAAGAGCAAACAGACTCTAAGCTCCACAGCCTTAAAGACTCACGGGCAACACTGAAGTCCCTGAGGCTTCATACACCAGCCCCACAGAGGAAACATTTTAAGCCGCAGCCTACCCCTTGCATCTACCCTGCTCCCCCTAGACAGGATTGTGTATCACTATTCACAGACAAGACAAAAGTGATGTTCTATATAAACAGATAAGGTGGTGCTTGCTCCTCTCCCCTGTGCCAGGAAGCCCTCAAGCTGTGGGACTTTGGCATTTCCTACTCGATACATCTGGAGGCATCATATCTCCCAGGTGCCCAGAATGAACTGGCCGATCATCTCAGCAGGTCGTTTCACAATCACAAGTGGTCCCTCTGCCCGGATGTCCTGACCAACACTTTCCAAAGGTGGGGATTTCTCCAGATAGACCTGTTCGCAACACGGCGCAACAGGAAGTGTCAGCAGTTCTGTTCCTTCCTGAATCACAGCCCTGGCTCACTCGCAGATGCCTTTCTCCTCCCTTGGAGCACCTGCTGTATGCATTCCTGCCCTTCCCGCTCATTCACAAGGTCTTGCTGAAGGTCCAAAAAGAGAGCGCATCAGTGATGTTGATAGCACCAGTATGGCCATGTCAACACTGGTTCACCACGCTTCTAGACCTGTCGGTCGACACACCTATAACACTGCCCCTGGTCCCAGACTTGATCACACAGGACCACAGCCACCTCCAACATCCCAGTCTAGAGTCTCTCCACCTCACAGCATGGAAACTCTGTAGCTAAACCCCTTGGAGCTCGCATGCTCAGACTCTCTTAGGGAGGTTCTCCTTGGCAGCAGGAAACCATCCATTTAAGCCATTTATCTGGCTAAGTGGAAGAGATTCTCGACTTGGTCACTGCAAAAGGACACTCTGCCGTTACAGTCATCGATTCCTTTCATCCCGGACTATTTACTGCACCTAAAACAGGAAGGCCTGGCAGTGTCATCAAGAAAGGTGCACCTGGCCGCCATCTCGGCTTGCCATCCCGGTTCTGCTATTTGCTAACCCCATGGTTGGCCGCTTCCTCAAAAGACTAGATAGACTGTACCCTCAAGTAAGACAGCCGAGCCCCCCATGAGATTTTAACCTGGTGCTCTCAAAGCTGATGGGCCCTCCTTTTGAGCCCTCTCTCCTGCTCTCTCCTCTATCTTTCCTGGAAAGTGGCATTTCTAGTGGCTATAACTTCGGCCAGGAGGGTGTCTGAGCTTAAGGCCTTGACACCCGAGCCCCCTTATACTGTTTTTTATAAGGACGAGGTGCAGTTGCGGCCACACCTGGCTTTCCTCCCAAAGATAGTTTTGCAATTCCACACAACTCAGGACACTTTTCTTCGAGTGCTCTTCCCTAAGCCGCATGCTAGTAACCGGGAACGAATGCTCCACTCCCTGGATATCAGACAAGCATTAGCTTTTTACACTGAGTGGACAAAGCTGTTTAGAAAATCAACACAACTCTTCATCACAATTGCTGAGCGACTGAAAGGGCTTCCAGTGTCATCCCAAAGGATCTCTTTATGGATCACGGCCTGTATCAGGACGTGCTACGACTGAGCAAAGATACCTGCCTCAACATTAACAACACACTCCACAAGAGCGCAGGCTTCCTCGGCAGCATTTCTGCTGCAGGTGCCCAGTCAAGACATCTGCAGGACAGCAACATGGCCATCAATCCACACCTTTATGTCGCACTATGTCATTACTCGGCAGGCTAGAGATGACTGCAATCTGCGACTCGGTGAACTCCGACTCCTAGGAACTGTTTGGGAGTCACCTACTTGGAATCGACATGAGCAAGCACTCGAAGAAAAAATGGCTACTTACCTTTTTTTAACCGTTGTTCTTCGAGATGTGTTGCTCATATCCACCTGCCTCCCCTCCGTTGGAACATCTGGCAAGAAGGAACTGAAGAGGCGGTGGGTTGGCGGGGACCTATATACACAGCCATGAAGGCACGACTCCAGTGGGCCCCGACGGGTACTGCTAGGGGAAAAACCTTTCAACTACTGTGCACATGGCATGCACACACCTACTTGGAATGGATAATGAGCAACACATCTCAAAGAACAACAGTGACGAAAGGTAGGTAACTGTTTTGTCTGGTTCCAAATGAGGTGTGTGGTTGACCGGTCAGTTTGTAACTCTGAGTTTCTACAAACTGACTTTTCAGTTTGTATTACAGATATTAACAGGGGTGATTTTTTTCCTTTCTCTCCCGCTTCCCCAGATATGCTTTAAAGATGGGCGAGAGACCAGTATCGGACCATTAGAACAAATATGCAGCCCAAAGTCATTGGGAGAGTAATAAACAAAGCTCACTTAAAACAGCACATAATTTATTTGACACTCTTTTCTCAATTCAAATATTAATCTTTTCCCTGAAATAGGATAGTGGTTTTAATTCTTTCAACAACAAGAATGAAAAGGATGGTTACCAGTTACCTCTAAATAGAAAACTGTTGTCTAAACAACGATGGAACATACATGACTGACAGAGAGCCAGAAGCCTCACTGAATCTATTGTGACTTGCATTTGAAATCAATTACACACACACACACACATGCATATTATATGTGGCTATGAAATTGGTTTCATATGGGCCCTTCGAGTCACTCGTTTTGTTTCCATACTGAGATAATAAGGATCTCGTTTAAGGAGCTGTTTTTTAATACTTGGGGCATTTCTCCAAATGTGTTACTGTAAGTATATTTCTTGGATAAATGAATGTTTGTGTAGCTAGGCCTATGCTAGACCTCCTCTTGGCAACAGAGGACAACCAACACTCCCGGAGCACAGAGATGCTTTAAACATGACTGTTTCCGTAGTGCAATAGAATGGGCTGCTCATACCTCGCGTGCTTAAATAAAGTCAGAGCAGGACTTGAGTTCTCTGCTGACTGTTGCCTAATGTTTTGGATGCTGCAGAAAGCTTTGTAAACATGATGATCATGTGGTCCATAGCGGGCTTAACTTTGGCTTCAAGCTAAGAATAAAACATGCCTTATAGTGATAGACTTGAGAGCAATCTATTTACTTTACAAAGAGAAGGTTACGGGGTGACTTGATTACAGTCTATAAGGAGGAAGAAATATTTAATAATGGACTCTTCAATCTAGCAGAGAAAGGTCTAATATGACCTATGGCTAGAAATTGAAACTAGACAAATTCAGACTAGAAATAAGGTGTCATTTTTTAACAGTAAGAATAATTAATCATTGGAACAATTTGCCAAGGGTCATGGCAGATTCTCCATCACCATTTTTAAAGGAACATTGGCTATTTTTCTAAAAGCTCTGCTCTAGGAATTATTGTGGGAAGTTCTATGGCCTGTACTGTACAGGAGGCCAGTCTAGATTATCACAATGGTCCCTTCTGGCCTGAGAATCTATGAAAAACAAAGTTTCCTCTGTAGCCAAAGCAAAAACTTCTCTTTGTTTCCCACTCCTCATGGAAGATACTTCTCTGTCCAGACTTGTTTACTGTGGAGATCAACTGAAAGGTGCAGCGTGCCTGCTGCCCTTACAGTGCTCATCTATAGGGAGTCAATTGCTGCAACTCAAATGAAACCAGGCAAAATTTTTCAGACAGTTTATTCACTGAAGTGCAGTTTTGAGTTGACTGAAACTATTAGCAAATTTGGGTCCAATTTAGCAAATAGTTTTGGCTGGAAAAAAATTTGACAAAAGTCAAAACATTTTGCTTCAATTTTATTAAAATGAAACTTTTCATTTTGAAATATAGTTGGATTTATTTTGGAAAGAAAAACTAAAAAAAAAAAGAGATAAAAAGTGGAAAAAACAAACAAAAACAATTGTTTCAGGTCAACCTTCAATGAAATTTTGGGGAGATTTTTTTGGTTTCAGCTCTAAACTCAAGTCCAGGCTTCGAGCACATGTACAATCATTTTATGCCCCATCCCAGGTCATGGGTGCTTATAAACCTTATTTGATTGGGGTTTTTAAGCGGGTTGAAAATGTGTTTCCAGAACAATGAAGAGTCAGAAAGGAGTGTACCTGTGGGTGCCTGCAGGGCCGGCTCCAGGCACCAGCTTGGCAAGCAGGTGCTTGGGGCAGCCACTCCGGAGGGGGGCGGCACGTCCAGCTATTCAGCGGCAATTTGGCAGACAGTCCCTCACTCCCGCTCGGAGCGAAGGACCTCCCGCCGAATTTCCGCTGCAGATCACGATCGTGGGGTTTTTTTGGGTTTTTTTTTGACTGCTTGGGGTGGCCAAAACCCTGGAGCCGGCCCTGGGTGCCTGGAGGGTTCCTGTTCAAATTATTGTTTTAATGCTACTGGGGTTATGTTGTAATAGTAATTATGTCTGTTTTTAAAAATCACAGAGGCCACATCCACAGCTGGTGTAAATTGGCATAGGTCCATTGACTTCAAAGGAGATACTCCAATTTACGCCCACTGAGAGTCTGGTCCAGAAAATAGATGTGCTCCAAAGTCAGCTAGTAAAGCCCTCCCGCCGATCTTTTACATAGCACAGTACTTCAGATAAAAGATGCAGTAGGTCTGTTTCTTATCTCTCACCCGTTTTACACCGGTGGGGCCCCTTTTACCAGAGTTACTCAGTGAAAGTGAGAGCCAAATCTGACCCAGTGGGTAGATCCAAGTAGAATCGGAACTCCACGCCCATTATGACTAATAATGAGGCACCCTTTTTCAGCCCTCCTTTTGTTTATAGTGGTCCCTTTTAGCGAATTTCACAGAGTAGAGAGGCTGGAGAGGTCATACATGAGCCTGTTAGAAGCAGGTTTCACACCTCAGCATCACTGCAGCGGCGTCAAACTTGGATGTCAATGCCTGACGTGAAAAAGCCCAGCGCCTTCTTTCTTTCTTCAGAAAATACCTGTGTGTAGGGAGAGACCGTCACATCCCATTAGTGGGGTTTGTCAGTTAGCTCAGGACAGACTCGTTCTTGTCAGCACAATTTCCCATGGTGATGATTTGACTTGTTTATTGATTAAGCTGTTAAATGCGCCTCTCTGCAGCATTAATCAATTCCCGTGTGAAGTGATATGATGTTAAACTCAAAAAACACCTCTCTCTCCCAACCCACTCATCCTCCCAGAAGGCTGAATAAATAGATCGGCCTGGCAACAAGCCTGGCTTCCCAAAACAAATTAAGGCACGTATGATGAATGGCATCTTAATTCCATGCAATCGTTAACTTAATTAGTTACTTTATGAACATCAATCTGATTTAATGTTTCCTGCTGTCGACTTAATTCTGTTTTGAAGCCAGCTCATCACATCTGAGACCAAAAAAAGCGAAGGCCAAATTTTTCAAAAGTGAGTACTTAATGTTAGACACCGAAGTCTGGTTTTGGACACCTCCATAAGTTGCTTGATTTTTTTTTTTTTTCAGAAGCTCTGAGCACCAGCTCTCGTGGTTTTCCTTTGTGTCAGCACCTCTGAAGATCAGGCCACTTTGATTGTAGTGCCTAAATAAGGATTTGGGGGCCTTTCTTGAAGCACCTGCCTTTGAACGTGTTGGCCTGAGACAGCATTGCTGGCTTTGCCATCTCTGCACTCTGTCGGCTTTTCCAGTGCAGTGTATCATAACAGCCTTTCTTCTGCTGCTGAACCAGGTGCTGTTATTTCATGACCAGAATTATGGAATTCATTACGAATACACCATTCCTGTCAACTATACCGCCGAAAACAGAAGCGAGCCAGAAAAACAACAGGATTCTTTGTACATCTGGACACACAGCGGATGGGAAGGATGCAGTGTGCAGTGTGGAGGAGGTAAGGCCATTTGGGAACGTGGTGGGATTGTTTTGTACAGTGTTTGCCAAGGCAGGCAATAAAGAGCGGTGAATGCAGAACACGGGCTGCAGCGCTGCCAAAGCACAGACATCACGAGGAAGGCTAAGCTACGGAAATGGCTGTTGGCATGGCAATTGGGGGAAAGCTCGCTTTCACCAGATCTCCGGGTTAGCAGCAGCCGTGCAGTCTATACTCGGTCAGTGTTCTGGCAGGGCTGCTTCTTTGTTGGTTCATTACTATGCAGTGGAACTGCACCTGGTTTAGTGCTTCACGGATGGCTCAAGGCACTTATATGCAGCCCCATATCTCAAGGCTCAGTCAGGTTCTTGGAGCAGGGTTTTCGCAGGCATGCATGCGTATTTGCTGAAAGAAACTTCCTTCTCCGAGGATGAAGCAGGAGCGGTCGCACTGTGACAATTTGCTGTAGATTGCATCAGAAACCCTTAACCAGCTAACCACATTAGCACCCTGCAGGTCACACTTTTCAGTTGATTTTTCCTGGGGCATTCTGGGATAGATTCACGAAGCCAGAGGGGGACTTGATCCCCATAGAAGACAGTTAATGCTGCATCTGCCACTATATGTTGGCGTTCCGTATATGGGAGAGGCAGCTTTAATTCTCCCTAGGGAATCAGGTCACCCCTGGCCAATCTCCTTTCACGACTAGCACTGAGTGGTTGGTGCCAGCTCCAGCAATTCATCCCATCATGAAGATACCACAAAGGAGTTAGAGTGCTCAGGTTAAAAGTCTCACTCCTTGTCAGGTTTGCCACCCCCAGGATCCTTCAACCTCAGTACACTAAATGCCTGTATTTTTTTTTCCTTATAAAATAGTTGATTTAAAAATTGACTTGTTTGCTTTCTTTTTACAATAACAATTTCTCCCAGTCATTGAGCCCTCACGAGAGCGAGTCTTAAACCTGTTGACAGGGTCTTAGGTACAATAGGCCTTCTACACAGGGGCTCAAATATCACCTTCTGGCAATATGGGTCCCACCATCAGTAGGCTCGGATATGTCAGTTCTTAAGCACTTTGGTTTTCAGACACATTTCAGTACTTGTTCTTGGTGGAAAGGTCTTCTTCCCTTTGGGACTTTTAGATTGGGACTCACTTATGGTTCGAAATGTGATCAGGGACTTAATTCACACTGGACTTTCCAGTGACAGTGAATGGTTTTTCTTGTTTGGTCACGAGCATTCGGTTTGTCAAGTATATAAAAAAGCCAGAGTTAAGGTTATAATGGAAGACGCTTGAGGAGTTTCCCCCAAATAAATATCACTAGGGCAGGTTTGCATGGTGAGTTGGTGATGTTTACATTGTGACATCATGGTGTTGACTCACCATGTTGAAAGGCAACTATCTCACTGTCACAACGCAACATCTTCACGTCAAGTGAATTTTTAAGCCCAAGGTGCCATGGTCATCAGTGGAGTTGAGCCCCCTTCTCAGCTGATGCAGAGACATAGGTTGTGTGGAAATAGTAGAACCATTCTGGAGTGTGGTGTCTTGAGCCGGAGTGTGAAATTTAAGGATGAGGTTCTATGGAGATTGGACAACAACCAAACTGGCCGTGATGATACCAATAAGATTTGGGGAAAATATCCAAATATATTACAGAAAGTGCACAAGCCAGAGGAAGTGAGGGAAATTGGTGGTGGCCCAGTGACATGCAGGAAGCAGTAAAGAAGAATGGCACTGGCAGAAAATAAGAGTGATGGTAAGTTCTGAGTAGTACAGACTGGTACACAAAATAGCTAAAAGAGCAGTTGCAGAAGCAAAGGGTCAGCCATTTAAAGGACTACTCAGGACTCCTAATGAAGGAAGGGGAAAAAGGAATATGTAGCTTAGCCAAGATGAAGCATAGAAGCGCAGAGAACTTGGGAGCTGTGAAGTGTGTCAAAGATGAAAATGGAAGAGTACTAGGGGAAGATGGTGAAATCATTAGGTGTTGGCAGCAGTTTTATGAGAAACTGCTCAGTAAAGAGAATGTGAAGAAACCATTGAGGGAAGTATGCACAAGCAAAAACCGGACAAGCCCTATCACCGCAGTGGTCTCAGACAGTGCTAAAGACGATGAAACGTGGGAAGGCTGTGGGAGCAGATGATGTACCAATTGAGGTATTTAAAGCATTAGGCCATGAAGGAGTGGTAATGATGACAAACTTTTTCAACTTAATTCTCTGTACTGGAAAAATTCCCGGCGGGTGGAGGAAGAGCGCATTGGTCCCTAACTTCAGGCATAAAGGAGATGTGCAAATATGGAGTCATTACTGACCCATCAAGTTGATGAGTCATGCCGTGAAGTGTCTGGAAAGAATTATTGAGAAAATACTTTGGGAGGCGCTGGAGCATCAACTTGGATTTGTGCCAGGAAGGCCAACAATGGCAGGAGAAATGTGGAGAGAAACACAAGGAATTGCACTTAGTATTTGTGGATTTAGAGAAGGCTTATGGCTGAATTCCTAGACAGTTGTTATGGAGGTGCCTATGGGTACACAATCTACTGGAGTCATATGTTCAGACTATCATGGTCATGTACCAGGGAAGCACAACAGTAATGAGAAGCAGCTGTGGCTACAGTGAGTCATTCACTGCGAGGGTAGTCCTACATCAAGGATTAGCCCTTAGCCCGCTCTTATTTGTGATTGCAATGAACACCTTGAGGCAGGAAATTCGGGGAGAGGCTCCGGGGAGCATGCTTTTCACCGACAACATTACGTTGTGCCCCAAAGATAAGTATGAACTGGAAACAGCCCTAGAGCTGCGATGGGCTGCGTTAGAAGAAAATGACTTCCGCATCAGCTCACAAAAGCTGGAGTACATAGAATGCTTTGAGGGACAACAAGAAGCCAATAAAACTAGATGGTATCAAATTAAAGTCCATGCTAGAATTTGAACACCTTGGCTCAGTGTGGAGCCATGATCAGAATGTGGATGAGGATGCTAGCAGCCACATGAAGAGCAGTTGGTGGAAGTGGAGGGAGTGATAGGAATTCTTTGCAATAAGAATATGCAAAGTAAACTAAAGAGCAGTGTGAATTAAGAATCGGATTAGGCTGGTTGGAATGCTGTCCAGTTTGGAAGCGAGAAGAATAACGACCTCACATTGCCAGATTGAGAATGCTGAGTCAGATAATTGCTGATACGCTATGCAGTGAAACAGTAGGATCCATGATGAAGGTAGAGACACACACACACACACACACGAAAAACCAAGGGAGTATGGGCTGGGCCATGTGAGATGATGAGATGTGGGATATATTGGCCAGAGACTACGTGAGCTAGTAGTCACGGGACAGAGACCTTGAGGAAGATCTTAAAGAAAGCAGTTTGAGACACTGAAAGAGGACTTGAAAAAGGTTGGTGTCCACTTGTGACAAGAACACTTGGCGCTGGTGAACGAGAGCCACCAACCCCAATTGGCGGGATACAGCAGAGAAGAAAAAGAGACTCTTGAGCCTGGTGTGTCAAGTTGGCAGCACTTTTTCATGTAGTACATCCAGAGGGCCTGAGGACCAGAAATGATGTATATTTTAGCTGCTTATTTCATTCCCTTGTAAAATTTGAGTAAGCCCAAACTGCAGCGTTTGAGGCCTGCTCATTCCCTTTCAACCTTGTTTTGGCTGCATTAAATGAGTTGGATGTTAGTCAGGATGAAGGGGAAGAAGCAGCAGGAGCCCAGCTGTACAACAGGAAGCTCAGGCCAAGTGGTGGATCTCAGGTCATTATTAGTCATCCACAGAGGTGGCCGGTTGTCCGGCTCCACTCTACTTGGAGCATCTGTGCTAGGTGATGTATGGGTCCCAGCAACATGTGGCGGAGGAACCTAAACCAATGCAGATTGCTTTCGAGGTTGTATTTATGTTAAGAATTGAAAGACGTAGCTCAGTATACTAACACTGCTGGAGCAGTCGCATTCGTGATTGTCGTTACGGCCCCGCCAAATTAATGGCCATGAAAAACGCATCATGAACCATGAAATCTGGTCTCCACCATGAAATCTGGTCTTTTATGTACTTTTACCCTATACTATACAGATTTCACAGGGGAGACCAGCATTTCCCTGCGCTGCATCCGAGGGTGCTAAAAGAGTTGGCGGGTGAGATTGCAGAGCCATTAGCCATTATTTTTGAAAACTCATGGCAATCGGGGGAGGTCCCAGATGACTGGAAAAAGGCTAATGTAGTGCCCATCTTTAAAAAAGGGAAGAAGGAGGATCCGGGGAACTACAGGCCAGTCAGCCTCACCTCAGTCCCTGGAAAAATCATGGAGCAGGTCCTCAAGGAATCAATTATGAAACATTTAGAGGAG
>NC_048307.1:77612827-77659214 GCF_013100865.1 Trachemys scripta elegans | reverse complement strand
TCTATATGCATCCGAAGAAGTGGGCTGTAGTCCACGAAAGCTTATGCTCTAATAAATTTGTTAGTCTCTAAGGCTTGGTCTACACTACCCCCCCCAATTCGAACTAAGGTACGCAACTTCAGCTACGTGAATAACGTAGCTGAAGTCGAAGTACCTTAGTTCGAACTTACCTTGGTCCACACGCGGCAGGCAGGCTCCCCCGTCGACTCCGCGGTACTCCTCTCGCCGAGCTGGAGTACCGCAGTCGACGGCAAGCACTTCCGGGTTCGACTTATCGCGTCCAGACTAGACGCGATAAGTCGAACCCAGAACTTCGATTTCCAGCCGTCGAACTAGCTGGTAAGTGTAGCCAAGGCCTAAGGTGCCACAAGTACTCCTGTTCTTCTTTTTGCGGATACAGACTAACACGGCTGTTACTCTGAAAAATACCAAGAGAATAACTCTCGAAAAGCCCTCCCATACTATATATATAGACACACACACACACACACATAAACACACACAGAGAGAGAAGATCTTGAAGTCAATGGAGGTTTTGCCATTGACTTCCATGGAGACTGGATTTCACACACTAGTATATATGCTCTGTAGCACTGAAAACAACTGTAAGAACGTTTTAAAAATGTACTAACTAGATCTGATTTTTAGCTCTTACCTGTGTAGTAAATAACAGTTAGTTTGTTCAACAAAAATATTGTTTCTTCTTCGAGTGCTTGCTCATGTCAAATATGTTCTAGGTATGCGCGCGCCCAGGTGCGCGGTCGTCAGAGATTTTTGCCTTAGCGGTATCCGTAGGGTCGGCTGTGGCGCTCCCTTGAGTGCCATACTCATGTGTCGGTATATCAGGTGCCGCTGGCCCTTCGCTCTCTCAGTTCCTTCTTACCGCCCGTGGTGGTTAGTCAGAGCGTCTTTCCTTGCATAGCAAGGGCTTGTGTTTTCGTCTCTTCTGACTTCAAGCCTTAGGGCCTTGTAAATAGTTGTTTATAGTAGTTAGTGTTAAGTAGTAGTTAAGTGTAGTTAGAAGTTAGAGTCTCAGCGGGGACTTTGCCCCAGGCGGGGCATGCCCCGGTGTCCAGGGTTTAAGCCCTGTGCGGACTGTAACAGTCCTATGCCTGTAAGTGACCCCCACAGCAGCTGCCTCAAGTGCTTGGGGGAATCACATGTGAAGGACAAGAGTCATATTTGTAAACATTTTCCACCCAGGACTCGGAAAGAGCGGGATATTCATTTGAGGGCTCTTCTCATGGAGGCTGCCCTCCGTCTGGCTTCCGAGCCATCCCGCCAAGACTCAGCTCCTAGTACCTCGGACTTGGTACACAGCACACCTCTAGTATCGGGCTCCGCCTGGCACTGCTCCCCATCGCCAGTGCCCAGAAAGAAAACTAATGAGCACAGCTCCCCAGCACTGGGCAAGGAAGGCCATGGGGCATCGGGCAAAGAACCCAGTTCAGTCTGCCCGGCCACTCCGGAGCCCTTTGCCCCTTAATGGTTCCACCACTGACTCCTGGGAGCAGTAGGGGACCTAAACTGGTGGCGGCATTAGTACCTTCCCAAGCTCCCTTGGTGGCAAGAGATTAGAGGCCTCTGCCTGTGCCACCGGCACCATGCGTGCTACTGAAAGCAGCAAAGGCACCCTACAAGCCTTTGGTCACCGGCATAGTTTCTCAGGGCTAAACCCTGCCATTTTTGGCTGCCCCTCCCTCTCACCTCCTCTTCCCCATCCATCTTCAGGGACCCTTCTCATGAGCAACTCCTCATTCAAGAGGTCGAGAACCTCCTGCCCCTGGGGGCGGTGGATGAGGTCCTTCAGGGTGTGAAAGGAAAGGTGTTCTATTCCCATTACTTCCTAATCCCGAAAGCAAAAGGGGTCCTCAGACCCATTCTGGACTGTTTTCGCCTCAACAAGTCTCTTAGAAAGTTGAAGTTTCGCATGGTCTCCCTGGCCTCCATCATTCCTTCCCTGGATCCGGGAGACTGGTACGCCGCCCTCGACTTGAAGGATGCTTATTACCATATTCCAAGGTCACAGGTGTTTCCTCCGTTTCAGAGGGGGCAGATGCCATTTTCAATTCACAGCACTGCCCTTTGGCCTCTCACCAGCCCCAAGGGTGTTCACAAAATGTCTGACGCCGGTGGCTGCTTATCTGAGACGTCAAGGGGTCCAGGTCTTCCTATATCTCGACGACTGGCTCATCAAAGGCAGGTCTCGGGAACAAATGCAGAGGAGCCTCCATCTGGTGCATTCCACATGCCGCGACCTGGGCCTGTTAACAAGAAACAAGAAAAAATCCACCTTAACGCCGGTCCAGCAAATAAAGAGTTCATTGGGGCAGTTCTCGACTCCATGTGAGCCAGAGCCTTCCTTCCGGAAGCGCGTTTTCAGGCCATGTGGGACCTGATCTCCCATGTGAAGAACAACCCGCTCAGCACGGCGCACACCTGCCTGCCGTTGTTGGGCGGCATGCACACGGTCAGTCATGCCCGGCTCCATCTCAGGCCTCTGCAACCATGGTTGGAGTTGGTCTACATCCCCAACAGGCACAACCTAGACCAGGTGGTTCGGGTGCCAGATCACATCCGGTCGGTGTTGGAGGGAGTCCCCTTCATGACCACATCCCCGTCATTGACTCTGGTATGCGATGCCTCGGACCTGGGCGGGGGAGCCCACCTTGGTGGCTTCTGGATGTGGGACAGTCTGATCCTCCATATCAACATCAGGGAGCTCAGAGCGGTTCGCCTGGCCTGCCAGACTTTCTTTCCCCACCTGAAGGGCAAGGTGGAGCAGATCCTGACGGACAATACCACCGTGATGTATTACATCAACAGGCAGGGCAGAGCCAGGTCATCGGCCCTTTGCCAAGAAGCCCTCTGCCTGTGGGATTTTTGTGTGCAGCATGCCATTCATCTGGTAGCCGCGCACCTGCCTGGAGCCAGGAACATCTTAGCAGATCACCTCAGCAGGATCTTCTCATCTCACCATGAGTGGTCACTTCATCCGGGCGTAGGGCCGGCGGCGCTTAATATACTGACGCATGAGTGCGGCACTCAAGGGGCACCACAGCCGTACCTACGGATACCGTTATGGCAAAAATCTCTGACAACCCTTAGAATAGAATGGACATGAGCAACACATCTCAAAGAACAACAGTTACGAAATGGTAAGTAACTATTTTATGTTGAATGAGAATATTCACAGTAGAATCTATATGAAATAGAACTCTCAAACTATATTGCTTTGCTTTTGTTTCTGTTCCAAGAAGTAATTCAGATTTTTTTTGTTTATGGCCCTTTTTTTTTTTCCTATTGTCCCTTGTTCGGCGACAGAGATCAGTGCTGTCTTCTTAATTAGATACTCAAGGAACCGCTATAATAAAAATGGTGAAACTATTGTTACATCAAAGGTGGCATAGGTCAAATCAGAGACTTCATTGCAAATGTGGGGAAAACTAGCTTTTCAGTGCCATGGGGGGGAGAGGGGGTGTTGGAAAGTAATAAACATACAGTGTGTGCGCGCCTGCCCACACACTCATATATGGCTGTTTGTTTACATACATACATTTAGTGGAACAATTCAGACATGTACATAACTGCTCAAGATGGGTAAGTGGGTGAAATGTAATGGCCTGTGATATACAGCAGATTAGACTAGATGTCCTAATGGTCCCTCTGGCCTTAAACTGAATCATGAATCAATGAGAAGTAACCTCATAATCTTTTTGTCACCCTCGCCTACCCTATCATCTCACCTCTCCCCAACATTTGTTGACACCTTCCATTGCATCTTGTCCAGATCTTTGACTGTAAGCTTTTCAGTCATTCATAGTTCTTGCAAACATTCAGCATCCCCAGATTTAGATATAAGATATTGTACACACTAGTTTTCCCAAGGAACCTGGGAGTTTCAGGCATGAACAACTATGTAGAACAGCTATTTCAAGAGTAATGACTAATCCAGGCCCTAGAAAGATCAAATAATGAGCTAATCCTCCAAAGGAAGTTTAAAGTTTGCTCCAGGGGCCTGCCAAACGAATGTTGCCACAGCAGATTAGACAAAGAACTCCCAAACTCCTCAAAAGAGATAGTAAGAGGTCAAAGGTTGAGGAAGACTCAAGCGGCAGAGATTTAAGACCTCTACTCATGTTGCATGGCCTGTCTATCCCAGTGGCACTTTCAGAGTCTGCCGACATACACACCCTTCCCATTCAGTGGATTAATATCTTTGCTTAAAAGCCCAGCATCTAAACAGAACCACCATTTGATTTAAGCATCTAGCTCTCAAACCTTCTATACGGTACTCTTCTCAAAAAGTCCCGTAGACTAAACCATCCCTAAGATTGTGAGAAAAATGAATTCCTGTCACATAAATAATTCAGTCCTTATTGGAAACAGGAGAGAGGCTCTCAAGTGACTGTCTGCAGCACTCACATTTTTAACTGAAGATAATGTTATCACCTGGGAGGGGAAAAAACGAATATAAAAAGGGCTGCAGTGTCAAGCAATCCCTGAGATCATGTTACAGGCTTATAACATGACTGGAAGCCAAATGCTATATATGATATACACAGCTGGCTTACTTAATAATATAGGGCTTGCCTGATTGTTTGAAG
Source organism: Trachemys scripta elegans (assembly GCF_013100865.1). Lineage (NCBI taxonomy): Eukaryota > Metazoa > Chordata > Testudines > Emydidae > Trachemys > Trachemys scripta. The sequence goes on along the minus strand of NC_048307.1, from coordinate 77,654,607 downwards.
TTAGAGCCGTTGAATTATTTTTTATGTTGACATAAGCAAATGCTTAAATTTTAAAAAAGGCTCATTCTAAAAGTGCATATAGGTGTGTGCATTGTGTCTAATGACTGTAGCAGAGGAAACCTGTATGGTTTACAACTTAATAGTAACCAGACAGGAATGTTGTGCATCACATTTTTTGGTTGCAGACATACACATTACTTATTGGGCAGTCAGTTGCTGATGCTAATTATGCTAATGTAGTCCTGCACATTCCTTTAACAAGTACGAAACTGGCAGCAGTCTTCATATTTAATCAACTATCTTACCAATAAGGATAGAATCCTTTGTATTTCCACTCTTGCTCCCATCAGTAGCCATGATGTTCAATTCTGGATGCTCTCAGTTTGGTGTCTTGCACCAAATGCTGGATGACTGATTTTTAAAGGACATTGGATAGGAGTGAGGACTTGTCAATACTGCACGTTACTCCTGTGGGTTTTTGTTATAGGCACTCCTTTTGTAATCTCCCTCAAAACTCTTAAAAAGGTCTTCCCACAAAAGCGGTGCCTAACGGTGATATTTTCAATACAATCAATTAACCAGTTCAGTCTGGAATCTCTAAACCCAGAAAGGAGCCATAGATACACATCCATTAGCCAGTGACTGTGAGGTGGATGTCAGATTTCGATAAAAACACCTCTACAGAGGATGAAGAACTAGCAAGCTTCTGTAAAGAGAGATGTCAAAGGAAGGTACTCTCGGATTTGCCATATTAAAACAGAACAGTGGTTCCTTAATTCTAGTATCCTATTTCTGACAGTGCCCAATGCAAGATGCCACAAAGAAAGGCATAAAACTATCATAATGCACCTACCACTAATTTTCCATGGGAGGAATGTCTTCCTGACCCAAGCTTACGCCTTAAAACACAGGTTTTGATAATACTTCTAATTTTACCAAACCTAGCGTGACTGCAGATGCTGGTTTTGTTCATATGATACTTCACATTTACTTAGAGCCTCTAAGAATCATAAAGTGCTTTGGGAACCTTATGGAGTTAAGCCTCACAACATCATTATGAAGGAACAATGGTGATTTATGGAAGCACAGGCTAAAGGAAGTAGGTTATTAACTGACAACAGAGAAGGGGTTTTAGGCATTAATGGAATCATAGAATCATAGAATATCAGGGTTGGAAGGGATCTCAGGAGGTCATCTAGTCCAACTCCCTACTCAAAGCAGCACCAATCCCCAACTAAATCATCCCAGCCAGGGCTTTGTCAAGACGGACCTTAAAAACATCCTAAGGAAGGAGATTCTACCACCTCCCTAGGTAGCCCATTCCAGTGTTTCACCAGCCTCCTAGTGAAAAAGTTTTTCCTAATATCCAACCTAAACCTCCCCCACTGCAACTTGAGACCATTACTCTTTGTTCTGTCATCTGGTACCACTGAGAACAGTCTAGATCCATCCTCTTTGGAACCCCCTTTCAGGTAGTTGAAAGCAGCTATCAAATGTCCCCTCATTCTTCTCTTCTGCAGACTAAACAATCCCAGTTCCCTCAAGTATCAGGGGGTAGCCGTGTTAGTCTGTATCTACAAAAACAACAAGGAGTCTAACAGATTTATTTGGGCATAAGCTTTCGTGAGTAAAAACTTCACTTCTTCGGATACATGATCCAGTTCCCTCAGCCTCTCCTCATAAGCCATGTGCTCCTGCCCCCTAATCATTTTTGTTGCCCTCCACTGGTCTCTTTCCAATTTTTCCACATCCTTCTTGTAGTGTGGGTCCCAAAACTGGACACAGTACTCCAGATGAGGCCTCACCAATGTCAAATAGAGTGACTACTGCAAAGTATCTAAGCAAGCATACAACAAAAGAATAATCATTTAGCGGGACCATTAACCTGTTTACCTGTAGCAATTTACATGTGTGAAATTTTAGTTTTCTCTTTTCTCGGCACACTATATCAGTACCTCTTATGCCTAGAAAAATCAGAAGTAAAACTCAATCTTTTTTTTTTTTTAACTGTTTAGAGATAAGGAACCAGATTCAGAGCTGGTGGGAGTGGGTGCAGCTCCATTGATTTCAATGGAGATGCACCTGCTTTCACCATGTCGGAATTTGGCCCATAAATTTTAGTAGCTAATGAATTTGCAGCAGAAATCATCAATACATTTTCCTGCCAGGGTTTGCACAAATTGAACCCAGAACATGGTTTATACTGCAGTCCAAGGATTCTAAACATACGAGTATTGTTGAACCAGAATCCGTAGTTTTGGCACCACAATAAACATAGAAACAAGCAGCTAAAAATCTCGGGTACATAATTTGCTGAGAACCATATTTTAAACTAATTGTTGTTTCTTAGTGGCTCTCATTGGACTTAGAGAAAGAACATCTGCTTGGCATCTGTTTTGGCTTTGTTGCATCAGGATTGTTTTAATCGTTCTCTAAAGTGAAAGGAAGGACACGAATATTTTATCATCGGTTTACCCAATGTAACTTTTTATAGGGATCTGGTGATTGTTTGACTAAGTACCAGCATTAATTACATGCTGTATCTCTGGATTGTGCTGCTTCCCAGATTTTATGGATGTCCCAAGAAATGTCTTCTATTACAGATAGTTACTACATATGCTGGGCCTGGAGAGCATGGCTGGCACATTGGCTCCTTTAGAAGAAAATTTTTGCCACCTTCATAGGATTCGGGCCATCAAAATCCCCTGACTCTGCCACTGCTTTCTGGGTGATCTTGGGAATGTCGCTTCTCTCCCTGTTCCTAGTTTACCTGTCTGTACAGTGGGTGCTTGGTAAAGCACTTTTCATCTATGGAAGAAAAGTGCTAGATTAGAGGTAGGTATTATTACTTATTATTGAGCAGTCTGCATTGTGTTTGTTTAGTCATAGGATTATGCATTCAAAGGGCTCAGTTCTGTCACCTTTACCTACACTGAGTGGTACCCTATTCTGCAACTAATCTTACAGAAACCGATTTTTTAAAACTGCCCAGAGCCTATTTCTGGTGCCTGGGTTTGGCACTGACTTGCTGCGTGACATTGAGCAAGTCTCTTCATCTCACTTCAGTTTCCTCGTGTCTAAAAGGGAGGTCAAGATATTAGCCCCCTTTTTTTGGGAAGCACTCTGGGACCTTCAGATGAAAAGTAATGGGTCAGTGCTACGTGTCATCACTGGGGGAGATCTATATAGTCCCAAAGGAAGTTAGGCACCCAACTACTCATTGACTTTCAATGGAAATTGAGTCTCTACATCCCTTTGTGCCTTTGAAGATCTCCCCCACTATTTTTCAAACTTTAAAACCAGCCCCTGGCTCTAAAATGGGGCCAAACCAAATCCCTCAATCCAACTATCTCTGAACTTTGGACCAGATCCAAACTTCCTGGCTCTGGCCCAGTTCACACCGTGGCTAGAACAAGATCGATGCTGAAAGCTCAGCAGTGCAGTATTGGTTCATTTCAGTATTTGTACCAATTGGTGCTGATGGCAGCAGTGTCAGGATGGGTGTAGGAGGCCCAGGTTTGAAGACATTTTTGCCCTCGGGTACAGTTCAGACTATCCGTTTCAACTGAGTGTTTCCCTCTCCACTTCTTATATCATTCCCTCTTGCCCTCCTTAGAGACCGGAATGTTGATTTTTAGATCATTGGAGAAGGAATTCTATAAAAATAAAGCACCCAGAATTTCACCCAGCTTCTCCTGCTTCTGCTCAAATGGCATACGCCAATACTCAGTTGATTATTGAGATCAAATGGGCCAAACATGCTGATTGGCACAGCTCCATTGAAGTGGGTGACACTAGTTTACACCAGCAGAGAATATGGCCCATCTTTCAACAACATCGAGGATTCAAAGCAATCTGTCAAAAAATCAGCATGTTTCATGAAGAGTTGGCTGTGATAGATTTTCCTTGCTTATCCTGCTCTAATGCACCTACTGTTACTTGTTTGCTGAGAGTTAAACTATATTTTGAAGTGCAGAGAGGGCTTCTTCCTTACCTATTTAGGGATTGTGCCCTGAGGACTCCGATCATTGATGCTGTATGATTCGTTGATTATAAGCCTTTTAATTGATAAGAAATCTCTCATCTTAATTACTAGCAACATTTGCATTTTGGCTCTCAGACCTGTTGTAAACGCCGGAAAGGGAAATACACCTCTACCCCGATATAACGCTGTCCTCGGGAGCCAAAAAATCTTACTGTGTTATAGGTGAAACCGCGTTCTATCGAACTTGCTTTGATCCGCCAGAGCGTGCAGCCCCGCCCCCTCAGAGCGCTGCTTTACTGCATTATATCCGCATTTGTGTTCTATCGGGTCGCGTTCTATCGGGGTAGAGATGTAATACTCAGGGTTCTAGCCTGCAACGATGGTACTAATTTAGGCCAGGATCCTGCAAAGACTAGCTCACACTTAACTTTACTCACTGTGAATAGTCCCTTCGTGTTCAGTGTGTAAAGTTAAGCACTCGTGTAAATTGTTGTAGGATCAAGAACCCTCAAGAAATTGTAGGATGAGACTTATGCTAGTTTTATTCTTTGAACATGATTGATTCCGGCTGATATAATGGAGTTTTGACTAAAGCTCAGAACTGCGCATCAAGAGATGTGAATTATATTTCCAAGTCACTTCAACCATCTCTGCCTCGGTTTCTCCATCTGCAAAATGGCAGTGCAGATTCTTCCCAGGATCACAAAAGGGTGACAGGGGTAGTGAGGCTTAATTAATCTGAGATCCTTGGAGAGAAAGGTTGTATAAGGTTATAATAATAATAATTTTAGTACTTCCCACCTCTACAGAACTATTTTATGCTTTTAATGTTCTTTAAAAAAGAGGAAACGTATAATAAAGTTACTTAGGTAGTCATAAAAATAGACTGTGGTGGAATAGTAAGTTGAAAGTTATTGGTCAGTGGCACTGTTATGAAGTTCATATCCAGTTGGGTATTTGTTGGCACTTTTGGACCTGGATTATACAGTTCAATTTAATTTTTTATCTTTTCGATCTTTAAAAGGAAACCCTTATCTGTGGATACTGTAAAAGTGCTTGGTGTCTCTTGTGTTACTGGCAGAGCTTGGTTTGCCAAAGGCCATTTGTTTGCCTAACATCTGCTGTACTGTTTTGGAGTAAGGGAAGAATTAGCATAGAGAGAGAGCTAAAGGAACTCTGCTTGTTCTCAAGGAGTTTTGACTCCAGTCATGAGCCTCATTCTCAGGTCTGGGTGAGCTGTGCCAAGCTGAGTGCAGGACCTGAGAGTTGGGGGACGAAGGTGGCTTTATACCAGCTTTGTGACTCTGTTAAAGAGTAAGTCAGCTCCCAGTGTAAGTTAGAGAGACCCTAAGGTAGCTCTGACTTGCATCTGGCTACCAGAGAATGGGTGGGACATAGAGATGATAGAATCACATCCCCTTGAGCGGGGTGTGGTGCAGAGGGAATTCCCATCTGGAATATGTGCCAGGTTTTCCAGCCCCGTTGTGCCACAGAGCAGTGCATTGGTGATTGTTGTCTTAGATACCACTGCGTGGGCACTCTGTCAAGGGCTCACTGTTGAATGGCAACCACTGCCTGAAGGAAAAGAATGTGCCGGCAAGTACTAAGGGGAAAGACAAACCGATAGGGACGTGGCATCGTTGCCCACTGTAAAAAGCTGGGCAAAATCTCCTGGTTTTACTTTCCAAGGTGTTTGTGGTCAGAGTGATAATGAAATCATACAGGCCAAAATAACAAAAAGAAAAACGTGATTTTTTCACTTTCCCTTGAAATTAGCAAAAAAAATTTGAATTCGAGAGTTTCACTTCCTGTTGCAAGCTTTTTGCAGAGCTGCAGGCATCAGATATTTTCATAGCCTGTTCAGAGCAGACTGGGAATGCAATGGAACAGATGACTTCTCTAGAGGTACCTTTGAGAAAGTTACTCATTACCTTGAAGAAGTTGCCTCCCATCCCCTGGAAACTGTAACAGAAATCTTCTCTTAGGCTCTGCCCTTCTGTGATAGATAGAATAGATTTTCCGTGTCAAAGGAAACCCCATTTTTCCTGGCTGACACCTTGTTACTTGCTTTTCATGTTCTATATTCTTTTCTGTGTGGATTTCAGAGAACTGCTAGCTCATAGCTTTGCTCTTTTTAGCCACCTGACAAGGCCCTGGACTCTGTGGTTCAATGATGGGCCATGGCAGATCTGTAACTGCTGTTGTGTGCCACTCGTAGAGAGACACTGGAAATCTCTCTTTGCCCAGGGACCACATTTGAAATATTAAATGGGTGGAAGGACCTGATCCCAAAGGCTTTCTATTGACGTCAGTGGGCTTTGGATCGGCCCTATGTGATAATTCATCTTATATTCATGACATTTATTCTGTCCTATCGCTCACTGTTATGTCTCTGTTAGGATGGTGCCTAACAAGTCCACTGAACAGGAATGAAATGAGGCACTTTTCAACTCCTTGTCAGAGCAAGGGAAACCACAGATAGGAACTCCTTTCCCTTCTTTAAAGGAAGGTCATCATCTGACTGTTTAAAGCATTTCAGGAGTACCTGGCAGGACACATGCTGCTCATCCTAAAATGAAAGCAATTCAGAGCAGCTTCTGCCAAGAATGTATTTTGATCTTTGGCTTTCTCCTTGGCTGTCAATCTCTTTTTTGTCTTCCTTTGCCAGTAGCTATAGATCATGGTGAGACTGCAGTGCTGCTGTGAGTATTCAGTGCAGCCATTCCCAATTCCGTGGCTACTTTAAATGACTAAAGCAAATCACTTCCTTTCCATCCATCCCTTTGGTGAACGGCTTCTGTGATCGGACAGGCCATGTTCACATTCTGCTCAGAGAGGCCCCAACCCAGCTCGCTTTGAAGTCAATGGGAGACTTTTTGGGTTAACTTCAGTGGACATTGGATCCTCCCCTGATAGGCTGGATGTGTCAGTCCTTCTGTCTCAGCATTAGATTACGTAGGTGGCATTATCCCATAACCAAAATACCAAGCAGCCAGATGCTGAGACGCACCAAACTACTCCCCTCAAAAAAAGAAAAAAAAAAAAGCACTCTCAGTGTCTTCCTAGCTGTTGGTAGCCACCAAAATTAATGAATGTGTCAATTGCTTTTACACACAAAAAATGTATGTCCTGGTCGCACAGCACAGGACAGCTGGCAAGTCTGTGACCATGTAGCCTATCGCATGCTGTTCTTCTCAAACCAGCTGGCTTCTGCCTAGGCCTCGGACATGATCATCAGCACAATAGCACCAATGGTAACAGATTGCAGATGAATTAATGACAAGTACACAAGACAATTCTAGTTTTATATTTTGTGGGCTGAGCGTCCCCGCCCCCGCCAGTAACATTTGTATTTTTTTGGATCGTTAATTCCTTTAGGAGATGCAAACCTTTAAACAGCCTTTTTTCAAGTGTTGCTCTTAACAAGACACCTGTGCTTCCCCCTCCTGGGCTTCCAGCAAAAAGAAATCCTTTCTTTCCAGCAGATGTTTGCCTTTGAGAAAGCATCTTACCTATCTGAGCCACATCCAGTATTAAGTAACTCAGGATCAGGTGACAAGGGAAAGATTCATTTCATTAAGGATGCTAATCTAGATGACAGTCCTAAATAATAACCCTGAAGGCCAACTTCCCAGAGGAGCCTAGACGATTGCCTTCCTGTGCATATGCACAGAGCTATTGTTCCAGTCCTTCACTTTGTCCTGGAATTCCTGTAAGAGAACATCGTCCTTGCTGACAGACTGCAGGAAGCCGCAAGATGGATGCTATGTAAAAAGCATCCCTCCTGCCCACCTTCTAAACCAGATTCTTCCCAGACAGAACATGAAAGGACATAAAGGAGCAAAATGGTCCAAACTGGAACATTCAAACCACAGATGGGTACTTTAAATCAATACCATGGGAGCCCTTTTAGAAGTGTTATCTTGTATTTTTAAAGACCGCTTGAGCCTTGGCCATTGGGTTAACGTTGGATTTGCCAATAAGAGGAATCTTGTCGTTTAGCCACCATTTTTAAGGCTCACATGTGCCTTGAACTTCAAAACTGATGGAGTGTCCTTATTAAACCTCCAGCCAGCCACAGAGCGATGGGAAGCGGAATGTTTATATCAAATATGAAAAGATGAGCTAAAAGTCACCCAGTTACACCAACAGTTTGCTTGAGTGCTGTTCTAGAGCAGCGGTATTTGCCAGGGAGCCCAGTAGCCTTCCCCTAGCCAGAACAAAGGGAGTTTTGCAGACAAGTCACACATTATCTCCAATGCGGTCCTGAGTAAATTAATATCACTGGCCTGCAAGGCGCTTTCCAGTCTCCGCACAATTCAACCCAAGACAGTACGTGATCATTATGCCTCTATTTCACACAAGCCAATACAAAATTCACAGGCCCAGAACTGGAGGCTTGTTTCTCAGCGTTCCCAAGGGATAAGCACAGCACTGGATTCCACCGTGTCTTTTTTTTTTTATGTTTCTTCTGTGTTTTCTTAACAGGTGGGTGACAGGCCATTGGAGTTCTTGCTCTGCGACCTGCGAGAAAGGCATCCAGTACCGGGAAGTGACTTGTGTTTATCAGTTGCAGAATGGCACCTATGTTAACACCAGAGACCTCTACTGCCTGGGCAACAAACCCACGCCAATACAAAGCTGTGAAGGCCAGGACTGCCTTTCTATCTGGGAGGCTTCAGAATGGTCAAAGGTAAGAATTTGGTTTGAGGGGGAAACCAGAGCTCTCTCTAAAATCTCCTGGGCTTGATCCTGAGGGTGCCAAGCGCTCTGGCCCTGATCCAGGAAAACACTTAAAATTAAGTACTGGATAGAGGCAAGAGAGCCCAGCGCCTTGCAGGACCATGACCAGCCAGTATGATTACAAATGCAGAAGAGCTGTATGGTGCTGAGCAGTGTTTTCCATACCCGTGAATTATTGAGGTAGGTTCTATAAACCCAGCTGTATTATGAATATCTTTCAAATCTGCAATCAAGACCCGCCAAGGAGAAGCATTTCAGTGTGATGAGGAGTTCAACCAGCACAGCAAGCCTTTTGGCTCAGATCAAGAGTATTTTGAAATTAATATCTGATCAGTGCTCTGTTCTGCGTTGCAGGATGCCCTGGATCACTCAATCTTTGAGACTTTTCTGATTCTAGCTGGTATGATCCTTCTAGAAACACAGAAAAACTGGTGCATTTATAAAGCGTTTGTCAATGGTTAATAAATTATTAATAGATGTGACAAGCATGTTATAGACATGAGTAGTATGTGCTATAGGTGGTAATAAGCCATGGTTATAAGCACCCTACTGACCTGTTGGAGTCTAACAATCTTGTAGAGCAGTGTTTCCCAAACTTGGGACGCCGCTTGTGTAGGGAAAGCCCCTGGCGGGCCGGGCCGCTTTGTTTACCTGCCGCATCCGCGGGTCCAGCCGAACGCGGCTCCCACTGGCCACTGTTCGCCGCTTCGGGCCAATGGGGGCTACTGGAAGCGGCGGCCAGTACGTCCCTCGGCCCGCGCCACTTCCAGCAGCTCCCATTGGCCTGGAGCAGTGAACTGCGGCCGGTGGGAGCCGCTATCGGCCAGACCTGCGGACGGGGCAGGTAAACAAACCAGCCCGGCCCGCCAGGGGCCTTCCCTACACAAGTGGCGTCCCAAGTTTGGGAAACACTGTTGTAGAGCAATTACTTAGCCTTGTACTAAAATGTCTATTAATTATTTATCAGACATACTATAAACTATTTATAAATGTGCTCTTATTATAAAGCGTGACCAAAAAATCTAATTAGGATATAAGGGAAATCCCATTTCGGTACTAGAAATATTGACCTCTTGTTTTACACATGAACTTATAGGAACTAGGCTGGGCCATATGTTATGAAGTAGTAAAAACCACCACTGATGCTGCAGCATAGTCATAGAGAAGAATAAGAATAGTCATAGGGAAGAACTGGCATGTCCAATAAAATCCCCAACTATCCCTTAGAATTCAATAGCAAAATAACAAGCTTTGCAACATTAGCAATGAATGAAAAACAGAACAATATTTTCATAATTAAAATAATCCTAAACAACTCCAGGGACCCTGGATATGTACAGGGGTTGCTAGCCTGCACTGGAGTCCATGCTGCTATTGTTACCTGAGCTGGCTAGATTAAAAAGTAGTGCAGGGATGCCTACCTGCTCACACCTTCATTTGCTGTACAGATGTACCCTGAGAGATGGGTTTAGGATGTGATTATTTTTGAATTTGGGATATCAAAGAAAAGGTTTGAGAATCCCATATTGATTTCAGATATATCAGACAGTGGCATGGATAGTGTGGCTTCATATTGTGGTAGATCTCATCTGATAGGTAGTTGAGGTTCGTGTCCAGATCAGTAGCAGGATATGGTCTAGCCCAGGGGGCCACGTTTTCAAATGGGCCTCAATCCAATTTCTGAAATTGCACCTGCAGTTTTGTGTGCACCTGTTTTGGAGAATTTAGTTTTCTGTCTGTATCCATGCATAAGAATTGCCATGTGTGTATGCGCATGCAACATTTGCCTGGCACAGAGCAAACACCGAGTGACATGTGGCTGTTACGATGGCATTTGTTTATTGTATTAAGGGCTGACTGTGCCTCTGTATTAAAGTCTGCTGTGATTGTTAGGTTGCTTTTAAACGGTATTTCAATCGATAAGTTTCCAGGAATGAGAACGGAGGAGAGACTGCTGGGCTAGTGGCTGCAGTGTGGCCACTCATCATTCACTGGCACAGACATCTACAAGAGATACAAGCTTATATTTTTCTTGAGTCAGTTGTTTGCCAGTATCCTTTAAACTAATCCCTGGCCTGCAAAGGGTGCATGGTAATTTGCTTCATATTCTAATTCTCTCCAATAAGATCCCCAGCCAAGCGGGCCAGGATATGTTTCTTGGCCATCGTTAACTCTCCCAACATAACTTCAATGTTAGTGTTGACATAATACCTGCTAGACTCATCTTAATGATAAAAAGTCCATTTCCCCTTCGGCATTGCACTTGTGGTTTCACAGGCATAACTCCAGAATGGCTGTATTACAGGGCAGGGCCAGTCTATGGGCAAGAGGATGCTTTTGATCTCTCCCTGTTTTGCACTGTTTACTTTTTTTTTTAGTACAATATCAGATAACGTTGGGTAACTGGGAGTGTTTATACTCCTAGAACTTCAGGATCCCAGCTGTGTTGCAGGGACAGAGGGTGTTTTTTTAACAGGGACTAAGTGCTATTTAATTGTAGTCAGGAAATCTCCAGTACAAGAGGTAATATTCTGAAGTTCCAGGACAGTATATTATTTTACCATTCAGCAGGACACTACATACATTCGCTAGTGCTTGAAACTCTTTTTCTTCCAAAGCTTTTCATCTTTTTCCCACTCCCAAATGGAGGAAGCAAAGTTCTGGGATTTTGGAATGTGTTATAGCTCTTTTATACATCATCATTCCAGATTATCCCTTCTTTTTATTTCTGATGGGACGCCTGTTTCTAGGTCTGCTGCATTGTAGATATGCTTGTTTATGATGGTACTGTTGTCATTGTGGTTTCCTGAAACTCTCGCCTATTTCAGATGGGCAAAGCTCATTAACTGGTTGTGTGTGGTCTTTTGTCACCAATCCATTTCCCAGTTAGAACAGTGTTTGCATCTTGCTTTTGTTAAATGAGTGTAATTTGAGCTACATAAGGGATTCATCAGAGCAAAAGTCAGCTAAACAGTTTCATGACAAATATGTATTTTTTAAATTATCTGAAAGTGAGAGATTTATTTTTCCTTTAATACTTTTCTCCAAAATTTTGGGATCTAGATTAATCATTGCCAACCAGTTGGTTTTCGAAGTTAGTTCTTTTTCAAGACATGTTTTTGCGATCATATGGTCCATTTTGACTCAGGAAAGACAATTTCACATTGTGTTAGTCTGAGCACATTTTATACCCATAAACCTTTCTTGGCTGCAAATCAATTAAATCCTTAACATTTGAAACTGAGTTTGTGGAAAAAAACACACTATCACAATGGTGATATCATTTTATAAACCAATTTTCACATGAATTATTTTGTTTTTTGGCTACAAAGGAAAAAAATTGAATAAAGTGCAAGTTGAGGTCTGGTCTCCAATGAAAAAGTACGTTCTCAAAGCTAAATCCAAGACAATCTTCAGTGTGGAAAAAAAAAATTAAGTTCCCTTTTTAATGCCAAATGCTTGGAATGACTTGGATAAAGTGTTGCTCAACCCATTTTTAATGACCAAAAATAGAGAGTAGTTATAAAAAGTGAAAGTCTCTACTGTTCAGGAGTTGGGATAGAATTTGAAGAAAGATGTGCTGATTTTCTTCTACCAAGAGGCCTGTAATGATGTATAATGCTCAAGGGTCAGGTAGACCAAAGTGCAGTCCAGATAAGTGGTCAAAGTTCACATTTTGCCAGCAGATCCAATTCAGGGAGAAGACCCAGAGAGGCAGCTAGCGTGGTTTGGTAAGATAGTAAGTCAGGATCTGACGGGGCTGCAAGGCAGAGTCAAGCAGGGTCCAGCTAGCAGGCAAAGGCTTGTTGTTCAGACAAGGCCAGAGAGGAAGCAGGAAGTTTATATATGGCCACCAGCCAATCAGGGTCAAGATCATGTGGCCAATCAGGAAGCAGATCCTGGAAGCTGGCCCATCCAAGTCTTTGAATTCCCTGGTAATTGAATGAGCTGGTGTGACGCGATGACCGAGGCTGCTTCCTGGGAACCCAGTCAGCTAGGGTTTGAGAGCAGGGTCCTCACAACATTTGTCAATGGGATTGTCTCTTGGCTTTTGTCTCAATTCTTTATAGAACCTTTTGGGGTTTGGTCAGGTGGTTTGTTAATAAACTAAAGATGTGTCAGGCCATCTGGTGTAATCTGGACATTCATCCATTGCAAATGTTTTCTGTAGAATCTTTGTAAAACCCAGCTACTAAAAAAATGTTCTTAATGGTCTGAGCAGTTGAGCAGAGCAGTGAACTTGTTAATGAAGCTGTTGACTTCACTACAGGCACTCTGATTACAGACTGTTTTGTCACCATAGGAAAGCAAATGTGGTGTAGATTTGCGAATGACATAAAGGCTCATGCAAATAAATGTTTGTTTTTCCAAAATGTTTGTAAATCCCTGAGAGAGTTTTACGTTGTGGAAAATACTCCTACTTTAGCTTTACTCAGTTTTAGCAAATTGGATGATTCAAGGGGTTAAAAACAACATGATGAGACCAAACACCCTGGAGGAGTTCATCCTGTCACCTTATGACATCTTATACCGCAGTCAGGAACACTGCTTGATAGTTCAGGAAATTCTGCACCAAGTAGAGCAATCCATTGCTTGTAGGTACAGCCTAAGAAATACAGCTTGAGATCTCAGGGAAGTTGATAAGAGCTTTAAGGAGTCTGCCATTGCAGCTTACAGAGGTCTCTCTGTAGCCTGAAGGAATTTGTCCTAGTAGCTTGTGGAACCCTATGATCGTGTTCATTATAAAGACATAACTTCCATAAGGAGGTCATGCAATGAACAGCACACAGTAAATTAAGTGGACAGCTTCCCAGATTTTAAAGAAGTCATTTTGTAGTTGCCGTGAAGTATTTAAAGGCATGTCTGTTAGCTTGCCAGCTCATAAACACTTGTCATTCATGTCCTTAACAAGGCCAGCAGGTCAAAACTGCCTGGATTGTATTTTTAAGGCAGACAGGCATGCTGAGATTTGTCCATTTGATATAACGTATCAAGCTGATGCTTGTTTCCAGCATAGACCCCCTGAATGGAGAAGCCTCTTGGAATATGCTCAAAAGACCTCACAGGGTATTTCGTATTTCCACTATTTATTCAGTGTCAAGTCAACTGTCTTTTCCTCACTGATCCCTGAGGGGGAGAACTTGACGCTCAAGAGAGAGTTAGTTGTTATCTCAGTTGGTATGTATATCATTTTTCCACCCACCTGTCCCCAGCGGGCTTTCCATGAAAACTGGCTTGTAACCACTGCACTGGCAGGAAAGTGGAGCGTAGGAAGAACCTACGTGCTGCTGTACATTGGTACGATTTAGATGGGTTTGACAATGCCACCCGTTCCCATATCCCTTTGTTGGAAAAGTGATCATTTAAAGCAGTGTTTCTTAGTTCTTGGGATTGTGACTTCATCCAGGGTGGGTCCCTGAGGGGGCTGTGAGGTCATGGCAAACTCTCTGACAAAACAAAACAAAAATTCCAACATTCCTTCAACTTGGGTAGCAAAATGATGCTCAAATATCCCTACATGCATAGCAGCCTTGGCAGAATCCACTTCCACAGAACTCAAGAACTTAAAATGGACGTTTGGTGCCCACTCATGTGCACGTGGATGACATTGTCCTGGTACTTGTAATCCTGTCTCCTCTTGTGGCTGCTCCCAGCAAGTGTAACTGTCTGCTGCTTTCTCAGAGCTAAGGAATATACCCCTTATCACAAATTGGAGAGGCCTGTGCTGTTAGTGCCGAAGAGCTCGTCTTTGAGCCCTGCTGATGACTCAGGTGTCTGTGTGTAGCCATAGTTTGCTGGATGTCATTTTGAACGATCGCAAACTGGGGGGTCAAGGAGGGTGAATGGAAATACATTGGCATAATATCAGCCTTGGGTTATGTGTACTGTATGATTGCATGCATTGCCATAACCTATGATGGGAAGCATTACTAAACAAATAGAAAGAGTGCGAATATGTTTGTCATTTGCTCTCAGCATAATTATGAGAGAGCACACTGTACAGAATCAAAGATCCAGTGCAGGGTACGCATTATCTGCATTGCAGAAGACCTTGCTGCAGGATTTCATGAGCTGGTATACCGCGAGACCTTGCAAATTCCACTGTGCAGCCAAGAGATTGAGTTGGTGCCACTGTGATTTTAGAATGCTTCATTGCATAGCCATGCAAAAGCAAAGGATGCAGAAACTTCCCTATTGTGTACTCTGGTGTATTTGTCCTTTTTCAGTATTGATAACAATCTCTTAAAGGGGTTAAAAATTCCACACGTGCAACACTGACTCCTGTTTAGAACTGGTTGAATTTTTTCAAATAAAAGGTTTTTTTGTTTGCAAAATTGTTGTCTTTTGGAAATATTTTTCCACAAAATATTGTCAGATTTCTTGCCTTTTTTTTTTTTTTTTAAACATTTACTGGGTAAAATATTAGGGCTGTCAAGCGATTAAAAAAATGAATCGTGATTAATTGCGCGATGAATTGCACTGTTAAAGAATAATAGAATACCATTTATTTAAATATTTTTGGATGTTTTCTACATTTTCAAATATATTGATTTCAGTTACCACACAGAATACTAAGTGTACTGTACTCACTTTATATTATTATTTTTATTACAAATATTTGCACAGTAAAAAACAAAAGAAATAGTATTTTTAATTCACCTAATACAAATAATGTAGTACAAGTAGTATTTTTAATTCACCTAATACAAATAATATAATACAATCTGGGTCATCATCCAAGATTGCTATAACATTAATTATATGGCAGAATGTGGGTAAAACAGAGCAGGAGACGTACAATTTTCTCCCAAGGAGATCAGTCACAAATTTAATTAACGCATCATTTTTTTTAACAAGCGTCATCAGTATGGAAGCATGTCCTCTGAAATGATGGGTGAAGCATGAAGGGGCATATGAGTGTTTAGCATATGTGACATGTAAGTACCTTGCAATGATGGCTACAAAAGTGCCATGCGAACGCCTGTTCTCACTTTCAGGTGACATTGTAAATAAGCGGACAGCGTTATGTCCCGTAAATGTAAACAAACGTGTTTGTCTTAGCGATTGGCTCAACAAAAAGGACTGAGTGGACTTGTCAGCTCTAAAGTTTTACATTGTTTTGTTTTTTGAGTGCAGTTATGTAACAAAAAATCTACATTTGTAAGTTGCACTTTCATGATAAAGAGATTGCACTACAGTACTTGTATGAGGTGAATTGAAAAATACTATTTCTTTTATCATTTTACAGTGCAAATATTTGTAATAAAAAATAATAATATAAAGTGAGCAGTGTACACTTTGTATTCTGTGTTGTAAGTGAAATTAATATATTTGAAAATGTAGAAAAACATCCCAAAAAATTAATAAATTTCAATTGGTATTATATCGTTTAACAGTGCAATGAAAACTGCAATTGTGATTAATTTTTTTGAGTTAATCGTGTGAGTTAACTGTGATTAATCAACAGCCTTAGTTAAAAATTCCACACCTGCAACAGTGACTCCTGTTTAGAACTGGTTGAAAATTTTCAAATAAAAGGTTTTTTTAGTTGCAAAATTGCTGTTTTTCTGAAATGTTTTTCCACAAAATATTGTCAGATTTCTTGCCTTTTTTAAAAAATATTTACTGAAAAAAAAATTGAAAGTATCATTACATTTTTTTTGTTTGTTTCCCGTGGTTTTGGTAAATGAAATTTTAGATTGGTATTTTAGATAATGTAAAAATTTGGTAGAGGGGAAATTATTAAAGTGGCTAAAAGAATTGAAAAAAATGAATCCTTCAAAATTACAAAACAGCTTTGAATAGTTAAAATTTTTCATGAAACTTGTTTTTCATTTGTCCCTCGCCTCTGCTTCTGCAGCTGTGATGACACCCAGCCGAGATGGTAATTATCTGTAGTACCATAGTGAGTAGGAGCCCTGGTCACAGATCGGGATCCCATTCTGCTAGGTGCTGTCGTGCAGCAGTTGAAGGTAATGTCTCTTGTTTTTCAGTGCTCAGCAGATTGCGGCAGGGGAATCCAGAAGAGAACAGTAATGTGCACGAATTCTCAAGGGAAATGCGATGCAGCCACCAGGCCAAGGGACGAGGAAGAGTGTGAGGATCACACAGGCTGTTATGAGTGGAAAACAGGGGATTGGTCTAAGGTAATGGTGAACTCTGAGCAGTGTTTGCACTCTAATTGCCTAGATTATCAGGTCAGGAATCCACCCTTTAAACAACCCTTCCATGTGGATTTTAATGGGTTTTAATCATACTGTTTAATAGGAAATAGACGTATTTTCATGTTGTTGTTTTTTGAATTTGATTTCCATGAAAGTAGTTTGGGGATTTAAACACTCCGTCACAGCATCGACAACCCAAACATTGCAGCTTTGGGCTACTGCACAAGACACAGACATCTGTTTCCATTTTCTAAGCTGAGCAAACGGCAAAGTAAGCAGCAGAAGTTTGATTTTTTTTATTTTTTTTTTTAGAAATGTATCTTTCAGTGCTAACAGTTGCAGGTATTGTTAGAAATGTGGCCGCCGAGGAGTAATGGGAGCCTAAATGGCGGCTTGTGTGACCCATTGTGAGGAGCAGAGGGGGGCTGTAACTGCTGGTCTGACCTCCAGCTCCCAAAGGTTTTCTCTGGCTGTGTGCCATAACTGCTGTATGACCCCCCACCCCCAGAGGTTGCCTATGCTATGGCTATATGCCACACACACATGTTCTCCGCCATGGTTTTGGGATGTATTGTGGTTGGCAGACCTCCCTCAAAGTCCCTTATGAGGCTAAGAAGAGAATGAAGAAGCTGAGCAGTCCACAGAGACACCAGGCTGGCTCGCAGTTCTACCTCAGAGCTCTCAGTAGAGGCGGCATCCCCTGGCAACAACCACCCCCTTCAAGGTAATCAGTGGAAATGGACACAGTCTGAAGCCCCCCCGCTATCTCCAGGATCAATCTATCCCCCTTTAGCCGCCTCCCGCTCTCTCCTTGCCAGGAGAAGGAGAACTCTCAGGGCTCAAGAGGGCAAAGTGAATGGCAGAATCCGCTAAGAGAGATTTGGTGCGGGAACTCGTTTGCTTGGGACTCTCCTGCACTGACCTGCACGTAAGAGGGTGAGGCAGGCTTTGGGCTTGGCCGTAGAGAAAGCCTGCTAGGGAAAATGAAACAAAACACTACCTGAAAGAAGGCAGGTTGGCCTAGTTAATGTGGGCTTCAAGTGCCTGGCACCTGGCTGACAGAACCAAGGGCTTGGGAGAACTGGTGTTAAACAGCACATTGGAAAGGACCTGTTCAGCAAATCCTTCCCAAGAGAGACCAGGGGACTCAAAGCACCGATGGCAAATTCTGCTCCTGACTCATACGAGTAGCCCCTGATGGCAAGCAGAATCTGACACTTCCTGTTTCATCATAGTAAAGATGGATCCAAAGCTGTATCTCCCGTAGCCACCAGCACCTCATAGCCTGGTTGCCAGCACAAGAAATACACTGCACGGTCTTATCCGTGACTCACTCTGACCCTCTGAAGTGAAAATTAGTCATTTACTTAAAAATAGAGCCAGAATTCCCATCCTCAGGGCCTCACTCTACCCCCACTCACACCGTCGTGAATGTAGAGCCCCTAGAATGTTGTCAGTGGACTTAATCCTGATATACCGATGTAAGTCAGAGGAGAATTGGTGCCTGAGTTTTCACTCAATCCTTAGCCGCACAGGCAGTTTTCTCTGAGTACGGACCTCAGCAATTGGCCACGCTGTTCATAAAATCTCTTTAAATTGCTAACTTCATGCTTGCTTGGGGGACTGAAATTTCCCAGGAATATTATATTCCAGTCCTGTTTTATCTTATCTTTGTAACTGTACCATTCTTTAAACACAAAGCCTGCTTTGTGTCCAGGAATGTACGGCATGTGCTGAAACCACTGGGATACAGTAGTTTCATTTTGCTTTCCAAAAAAGCAAATTTAATTCTTGTTGTTGATCAAACTCCAGTGAAACAGAGGCCATCGCAGGCAAATGGGCTTACCTGCCGTAGCATTTTTTAGATGACGATCAGTAATAAAAATATTTGTAAATAGATCCCCTCAGGAGGCAATTGTATGTGAATCTAATGGTGTTGATGCTGGAGAATGCATTAAGAACCTGTCATGTGCAATAAGTCTATATTTATGCTGAAACAAGAAGCTGTATAACAGAATGTTTAGAGTATTGAACGTTATTTTATTCATAACCTGGCATGCAGAACCCAGGAGAACTAGCCAAAATAAACTGTCCCCCTATATTAACAGGTGAAATAACATTTTTTTTTAAAAAATCTTAAAACATTTCAGAGTAGGAATTGACTAGGACTCTTTTTATAGCGGGAAATATGAAATAGTTGTGAATTCACCAATTACATAGAATCAGCGATCCAGAAGTTTTAAACCCAGTAGGAGATCCCCTAAAGCCATCATACATCCTAACCCATCCTGCTGGTATTGACTAGCATAGCACGGTAGGTGGCCCCTTTTGGTGAACATGTCATTGTTTGGAGACAAAAAGTTTGGGAGCAGTAGAGTGTAGCGAGCTGCATGAAGTCAAACTAAAATCCCATTGTAAAACATTGTTGCTACATAAATTGCCGTGAAAGAATTTAGCGCTTATAAAACAGAAGCTTTTCGTGTTAATACAAATTAGCCTCAGAACATGCAACGACTTCGTAAAATTATTTCATTAGGCATTTTCAGTCTATTGCTGGGAGTATTTTTGTGGGGGGGGGGGTTAATGATTAATAGTTATTTTCTCAGATAAAAAAAATTTTTTGATTCTTTACATGCAACCAACTTACATAGCAGCCCCACAAATACTCTGCCCTCCAATCCATCCCTCATCCAAACCGTGACGATTAAGGTTTTAAAATCCATCATGAGGAACATAGGAAGAGACAAAACCTCATAAAAAGAATAAAGTCCAGACAAACCTTATAAATAGGATAGGTCCATGTGTGGTAATGGGCAAACTGTTTTTATTATTTACAGAGCAGCCTCCCTGGAATACACAGAGCATATAAATGAACAGACAGATCACTGCTGTAGAGAGCTTATGGTCAAATTCAGACATGACAGAGCACATGATGACAGTAAACAATGCCTGAGTGAGGCACATGGGATGAACCAGGGTTACCATGGCGAAAGATGACATGTTTATGTTATGTACTCATCTCATTAGTTCCTGGTGTGCTCAGATACTACGGTGATGCAATATAAAACCTTAAGTTACATTGTTAGTAGTATTTTATACATTATCTCTATGTACACTCACACATTCATATATAAGTTTATATAGGGGCTTGATCCACTTTGTGCAGAACAGGAAGTTGGGGGTGGGGTGGGCACATGGGCTGTGACTGTGCAACTACCTAGATCTTCCGGCCCAAGCTTCACATACTGTGTTCTGCAGACCCCACAGCTCTACTACTACTCCTCAGCCCTTAGAGCAGTGTTTCCCAAACTTGGGACGCCGCTTGTGTAGGGAAACCCCCCGGCGGGCCGGGCCAGTTTGTTTACCTGCCGCATCCGCAGGTCCGGGCGATCGCGGCTCCCACTGGCCGCGGTTCGCTGCTCCAGGACGATGGGAGATGCGGGAAGCAGCGGCCAGTAAGTCCCTCGGCCCGCGCCGCTTCCAGCAGCCCCCATTGGCCTGGAGCAACGAACCACGGCCCCAAGTGGTGCCGATGTCCATTGTGCAATGCCATTTGCTCTGGCTTATGGCCGGGAGGAGAATTTCAGCCCTAATTGTTGTCATATTTGCAACGTATGTGGGGGATACTATTTAAAGTTGCCACTAAAGTTTATTCCGAGTGTCCTATGCAGATACACATGTGACATTTTTAGTTCATTCTGCAGTTCCTTACTGTTTATCCAGCCCCTGAGGATAATATAATTATTATTATTATTATTTATTTAGCACTAACGCAGAACTATACAAAACCTAAATGAAGACATTCCATGTCCCACACATCCTATCGTCTAAAGGGTGGACATACTAGATGAAAGTGAAAGCATACTAGATGGAAGTGTTCGCTTAGAATTTTAAATCTTTCTTTCTTTCTCTCTAACCTGATGTCTTCAGAGTCACAATTCATTATAAATTTTTCCTATATGATATAAAGGTAACCAAATGAATAGGAACCAACTCAGCCATCTCCCATTCACGCTATTTATCCACGTGGAAATGCATCTATCCACGTCAGCCGTTTCTGGAAGTGTTGTTCCCCCAGTTAGTATTCAGATAAACACACACGTCTCACTCACTCACCATCATTTGGATACTTTGAAGCAGTTCTATATTGGCTGAAAACTGTGGCCTGTTAAACATTTTATCATTGGATAGTAAATAACGTCTTTTGTTGTTGTTTGTTGTGCTGTTTAAAGGAAAGGATCAACGTTGCTCATTTTCCCAGAACTTCACACTGAAGCATAGATTTTAAAAATATGTTTCGAACCTGTTAGTTATTCCAGGGGTACTGCTTTTTAGCAGTATGGACGTTGATGAACTACGATGGCTTAAATATATTGCGGACTAACTTCAGCTAGGGCTCCCGATAACCTGGTAAATTACTGCACTCTTTTAAAAGATGCAGGTAGTTAATATTCTGAATGTATTGTTACATAAAGTTTAATGGTCTACATGATTTATCCTGTTCGCACGTGTTAGGCTGCACCTGAGGGAGTGAGCTGAAGGACTTTGTCCTTGACCTTGCATCCAGGATCCATCATGAGTCATGTAGTGAAAATGTACATCCTGCGTGATGCAGTGATGCATTTCTGACTTGGCTCAGGAGCGTGTTGGGTGGACCCCGGTGCTGACAAACATCAAGTGTTGCCTGAAGTTGAACAGTGCTAGGAGATTGCTTTTCAGCTCCCCAAGCTGTCCCCAAATTTCTCCCTCTCCTCCACTCCCCTCCTAGTCCGGTATTGAAGAAGCAGTGAGATCACTCAGGTACAAATCAGCAAGTGGGATATTTTCCTCATGCTCTGTTTCCCCATTTGGCTGCTGGACTCCTTCAGGGTATAAGTGGAACTAGCAATATTTAAATAGAGAATGATTCACTATTCTTCTGGATTTTTTCTTTTTTTAAATTTCTGGCTTAGTTTATTTGTTTCACTGGTTGATACATCTTAACATTTGCTGTTTCTGCCTTGTGAATAGTGTCTGAGTTTTGGGGTTAGCAGCACAATCAGAGTGATTCTGGTTTCCCAATTCCACTATTTAGTTATATTATTTCAAGAGGATTATATCCAGGAAGCCAGAATTAGGGGGGCAAAAAAATTGTTAGTGCTGACATTCTCAAGGGCCCATTTTGGGTAGGTGGAGCATTAGACATGCAGTTGATTTTCCCCAGGCAACAAGCTAGCAATCCTATCATATCATATATTTCATAGTCTCATGAAAAAAAAGTCTTTTAAAGGAGGAAAGGTGCAGTTGCTGGATAATACACTTATGTAACTCCAGAGTAATTGACTATAATCATTCCCTACAATCCATTCATCAAAACCCAAGGACCCCACTCAAAATAGTGGGTCAGATATTGATCTCAGTTACAATGGTGTAAATCCAGATTAATTTAGTCAGATGAGATACTCCAGATTTACATCAGTGTAACTGAGATCAGAATCTGACCTATTGTGTTGAGCAAGACCCTTGGGTTTTGTGCAGTAAGGACCAGGTACTCAGGACAAATATAAATGTCTGAGCTGAGACTGTATTGAGTGGGGAAAAGAGATTTGGGGAAGAAACGTTCTTTTAGCAATTTCTATTTCAAACACTTGGCTGGTGCGCATCTCAGAGGGCACATGGGAACCCAGAACCCCTTACTGGCTGGAACCAACTGGAGCAAAGCCCTAGTAGGAAACACTTTGGCAAAATGTGATGTTAAAAATATTCCTGCTGTCAAATAATGTCATTAATGATAAAGCACATTTGAAAAATTACCTATAGCCACCTGTCATCCCAGGCAATCAACAGTTGCCAATTTCTTTCCAGTCCTTTTCTCGGTCTATGTAATGCTGGCTGCAGGTACTCATCGCAGGGGAATGTTTAAAATTGGGGGGGGATCTATTTTCCTATTAGAATAGCATTGCTTTTATGCCAAACATTGAAATGTTTCCTACTGAAGATCAAGGGTTATTAGTCATGATTGTGGTAACAAGGGCTTTCTCATTGCAGATGAGTTATTTTGGCAGTTATTTGCAGTAAATTGTATTCTCTAAAAGAAATAAAAACACGGTGCAGTGCACTCAGAGCCATTTTTCTTTCAGCGACTACTGTGCAATCAGCCTTTCTTCTTAATTCTAGGGAAAGGCATGTTTTCTGAGTTACAGGTGTTTGGGAACATCAGAAAATCCTTCTATACTCCTTGCCCTTGATGATTAACTCACATTACATGATAAGAAGAGCAGATCAATGACAGCTGTAGTTTAGGAGGTGTATTCAAAGCTGTTGTGACTAGAGAAGCAAATTCTCCTTTTTTACAGCATTCATTACATAGTCACAGCTTGACCTGCCATCTGTTTATAATAAACCACAGACAACTTGTTAATTCTTGATAAAGGTCACAATCAAGTTCATCTTCTTATGCCTTGGGGAAAATAACTTTTCTTCTTCAATTCACATTTCTGGATAGAAAATTACAAGGGATGGACAGTAATTTAGATCCGAAGCCAAGCATCGCAGCTGGCAGTCCATTTCTGCACATACAACTAACGTCCCTGCAAAAGTGAGTGTGTGCCCATTTTTGTGCGGGCACACAAATATGGTAGTGATTGCACACAAGTTTGCATGCACAAATTGCAGTTTGCACGTGCAAAATTGTTGCACAGAAGCGGATGTTGGAAATTTGGCCAGAGGAGTGTCTGCTGCTGGTTGGCTGCCCTAAGAAGCATGCAAAATATAGAAATTGAAGTGACAGGGATGAGATGTGCTCTGTGTAGGACCCAGCTGTGGGGAGGGAATGTGGTTCTTAGCCAACTTTCCACTTCCCCAGTCCTGGGGCTGACCAGGGGCCAGATCAGCCTCCAGTGTAACATTACAAGGCCTAGTTACCAACCCCAAGGTCTACTCTAAGTTATGTTGATAGTAATAGTTCCCTACAGATTGTTCTGCTGGCCAGCAATCCGGAAGCTCAAGCCACAACCCTTCCAATCATCCGCTCACCCCCAACACCTCTCTGTGCCAGAGGGCTGGGAGCAGATGGCACAAACCTGGATGTATCAGCTTTACACCAGCCAAGGATTCCCCGACAGGAGGGGGATCCCCCACTGCAGAGTAAGTATACAAGAGGAAGGGTGCAATTCTGGCTCCTTAGGTTGAGGGAGTAGAAAGGAACCATTTTACATGGGGATGGGTTAAACCGGTCACTATTTATTCAACTTCCTTTGGGGGCGGGTTTTAGCATAAAAGAGACATGGCTCTTAGCCAGCCGTAGCTTTGCTTTTACAAAGCAGAAACCATCCCTGGCTTTGCCCGTCTGCTCTTATAGTGAAGTGGATTTTGTTTACAACACTGAATCCCCAGTGGCTTCATTGCATTGAGGCTTTTGGCGTGAAATCAGAGTTTTGCCCACAAGGATTGTTGTTTAGACATGGTGATGATCCAGGACTGTTGGTGATTTTTCTTTCTTCTTCACTGTCAGTGGAGTTGATACTGGAATTTCTTTCTACTCACTGTGCCCTGAGTTTGCTGTGTAGCCTTTTCTGGTGTTTTACCGCGTTAAGCTAACGTGAAATCCGGCATCTTGGCAGGGGATTAGACTAGGTGACCCTTGCGGTCTCTTCTAACCCTGTGGTTCTATGATTCTGTGAAATAAGCCACTCTTAGCCCAAAATAAGGGCATCTACACAGAGATTGCACCAGTTTAAAAATACATCTGTAGTTAAACTGGTACCAGTTCCTAGGTAGACGAGGCCTTTCTCTACAAATAGCTCAGTGTGGTCAAGGGAAGGAGCAACAAACTTCTTCAAGGATTTCCTTTCAAGTCTGAGTCCGCTGGGCGTGGGGGACTGATTGGCCCGCCCACTCTCCACACATCCATGCTCCTGCTGCCACTGCAAAACTGTCTTCTCAAGGGATTTGGGGTGTTTTGTAGCCAGCCCCAGGGAGGTGCTAATCTGCTTGCTCTTCAGGGGACATACATGAATGAAAGTGGATGCTCCCTGAAATGCTTGTTTTATCCAAGGCATTGCCTTTCACTAATTGCTAAAACTTGGATGTGGACTTCAAGAGCTGCTTTTGTGTGCCGGTTCCCACAATCTTCCATGAATCTGCTTGTTTCATCAGATGACATGCTGACTGATTCCTGAGCTGAGAGCTGTCTGTCAGGTAATTCCAGAGTTTACCCTGCTTTCACAAGGGTGTCATTGTCAGTGCCTGTGAGGTATTTACACCTTAGAAAAACATCCCTCAGAAATGCATGTACCATACAGTTACTGCAATCAGATAATGGGCTGAGCGAAAGTAATGTCAAATGTGACCATCCTGCTAACAAGTAGAACTGATTGCATTGTTGTAGACAAATTAGTGTATTTAAATGTAGCTTAGCATCTTTATTAGTCCAAGCAATTTCGGGTTTAAACACAAAATTGTAAGGTCTGTTCTTCCATATTATCCCAGTGGCATTCCAGCAGGGATCAGACCTCCTGGTTTGTTAACATCAGTCTTGGGAGAGCAATAGTTCTTGGAGATAAGAAATAGGTGGTATTGAAAGATAAAGGCTTTTGATACTTGTGCTGTAAAGGTGTGGCTCAAAAGAGAAAGGAAGATTGAAATTAGACGGGAAATCAAGAGATCTGGGTTGTGTTCCCACCTCTGCCACAGACTTCCTGCGTGGCCTTGGACCTCTTTGTGCCTCAGTTTCCTCCCCAGCAGGAACCGTAACACTTACCTACCTTACAAGGGTATTGTGAGGTTCTCGGATGTCATGATGATGACCACCGGAGGAGAACTAATTGATGAATGCATAAATGTATTCTGCAGTATAAAAGCTTGAGACTTGGCACACGGGACATCTGAACTTTGAAAAATTGTACAGGCAAAACGTACACATGCAAAATGGAGCCTGACGTTGTAGTGATGGCTTTGGAGCGCCTTTGAAAATGCAGCCCTCAGTGAAGTGATGCAGCAAGTCTGAATGCATTAAAAACACCTAAAGCATAAGCCTGATTTTCTTGTGTGAAATCCTGACTCCACTGTAGGCAACGGAATTTTACCATTGACTTCAAGGGGGCCAGGATTTCACCCCTTGTCTTTAAAAAGAAAATAGAAGGACAGGCGACAATAGGTATGTAGTACAAGCTAGTTCACAGGGCCCTGGTCTGGGAGTTAGGAAAGCTGAATTCTATTCCTGACTGTGCCACTGACCTAATGTGTAACCTGTGGGCAAGCCATTTCACTTCTCTCTGCTTCTTGATTCCCCTCTCACTTTTTGCATGGCTTGCCTGTTTAGACTATAAACTCTGTTGCAGAGACTTTTCTGCACAATGCATAGTACAACGGGGCCCTGATCAACAGTCAGGGTGCTGAGTCTCCCGCTTGTCATGCTGGCCATTGTTGTCTCAGAGTTTCCTTGTATTCCCCCGTCAGTGTGTCTGTATCCATCTGTTGTCTCTTGTCTTATAGTTAGATTGTAAGCACCTTAGGGAAGGAACTGTCTTCTTGCTTTTTGTTTGTACAGCACCTAACAGAGCGAGATCTGGATCCATGACTGGGACTCCTAGACACTACAAGAATACAAATAAATCATAATAATAGATGCTACTGTAATACAAATTATTATTATTACTAATAAAGTAGGATTTTGTCAGCGTGAAGGCCATAGTCATTAGTATTCCATTTGAAATGGAGCACATCCTAATGTGTTCTTGTCTAGTGGGATTCTCAGAGGTTGGCTATGATTTCCAACAATAGAATGTTGGGTTAATTGCTAAGAATAATTGTTCTAAGTAAAAGGGCTACTTCATTAAGTGCATTTTTCTTATAGAGAATTAATGACTTGGATAATGGAGTGGAGTAGGCTTATAAAAGCTGGGAGGGGTTGCTAGAACTTTGGAGGATAGTATTTGAATTCAAATCATCCTTGACAAATTGGAGAATTGATATGAAATCAATTAGATGAAATTAAATAAAGACATGTGCAAAGTACTACACTTCGGAAGGAAAAATCAAATGCACAAATACAAAATGGGAAATAACTGGATAGGCAGCAGTATTGCTGAAAACCATCTGGAGGTTAGAGTGGATCACAAATGGAATATGAGCCGGCAATTAACAGGAGAGTCATATGTAGGATACGGGAGGTAATTGTCCCAGTCTACTTGGGACTGATGAGGCCTTAGCAGGAATACTGTGTCCAGTTCTGGGCACCATGCTTTAGGAAAGATATGGATAAATTGGAGAGAGTCCAAAGAAGAGCTACCATAAAGATAAAAGGTTTAGAAAACCTGACCTATGAGGTAAAGGTTAAAACAACTGGTCATGTGTAGTCATGAGAAAAGAAGACTGAGGGGACCAGATAAGTTTTCAAATATATTAAGGGCTGTTCTAAAGCAGATGGTGATCAGTGGTTCTCCATGCTCACTTAAGGTCGGACAAGAAGTAATGGACTTAATGTGCAGCAAGGGAGAATTAGGTTAGATATTAGGACAAACTTTCTGACTATATAAGGATAGTTAAGTTCTGGAACACGCTTCCAAAGGAGCTTCTGGAATCCCCATCATTGGAGATCTTTAAAAACAAACACCTGTGAGGGAAAGTCTAGGAATATACTTGGTCCTGCCTCAGTGCAGGGAGCTGAACAAGACCTCTTGAGGTTCCTTCCATTCGTACACTCCTATGATTCTTCAAAGCCTCCACCAGAATCCGTTGATTTCTTAGGGAATTTCATCATAACTATTTTAGCTTTAAAAACAAAAAGAATATGTGGAGGATAAAAATGTGTAAGAGGCAGAGCTGCTTAATCATTGACATTCTGTTCTAATTCTTGAGTTACCCTGACATTCTGGTAAAGAATTCAGGATTATTTTTTCAATAAGAGGTATGTGCAGCAAGTAATTCACCATTTATCACTCATGGTACCCAGCCTGAGGGTAATTATGCAGATTGAAACCCCATGATAATCAGCATATCTTTGTGCTAGTCAGACAGATGTTGCACGTACAGCTATCTCCTCTAGAAACATCTGTTCGCAACTCCCTATAATTTTGTATTCTTTCTAACAGCCTTTCAGGATTTATGATGTCCAAATTGGAATTAAGGAAACAATTTTCCAGAACACCTTTAAAGACCAGTTAGCATCAAAGTGTCCGGTCATTGGTCTCACTGTGTTTACAAGGAAGGCAGTGCAAGGATTGACGGGCAGTATTTCAGTGTTGTCTAAGCTGAGCAGCTCTCCATCCAGCGGCGGCTTGCGGGTGGGGTGCGGGGGAATATCTTTGGTACATAGAGGGCGAAGATAAACAGTATCTCGCTAAGTTTAAACACACCCAGCAGAATCTTCCCTTTAAATTCTCAGTTGTTTGTAAATTGCAGTTAAGCACCATTAATTAATAGTTAAATAACTAAAGAGAGTGTTCAGACTAACCCAAGCGCCCAAGAAATTCTTTAAAAACAAGGGCTATATTCTCAGCTGGTGTAAATCAGCATTAAAGTCTTACAGATAGGGAAACTGATGGAGCAATGCCGGTTTATATCAGCCGGGGGCCTGGGCTGGGTGCAAAAACATCTCTGCAAGGAGAGCTAAGCATGCTGGAATATGGAACCATATAGGCTAGTAGGCCCATGTACCTTGCACAGTTGGGCTTCTATTACGCAGCACAAAGTTTGCAGCCATTTCTTGTAGGGTCGTGTTGTGAGGGATTGCGGGTCTCAAACCTAGGTCCGTGGGTCCTCAAGCAGTGCCCAGACCACAACCACCCCCATAGGCGCCGACTTCCCCTCTGCCGGGTGTGTGCTCAACACCCCACCCCTGCACCGCCCTCGCCCCTACCCCATTCCACCTCTTTCCCAAAGTCCCCTTCCCACCCTGCCTTTTCCTACCTCAGCCCCACCCCTTCCTGCCCCCCCTTCTCCCAAGTCCCCACCCCGCCCTGCCTCTTCTCCGCCTCCTCCCCTGAGCATTCCGCATCCCCACTCCTCTCCCTCCCTCCCGGAAAGTCCTAAGTGCTGCCAAACAGCTGTTAGGCAGCGGGGTGGAGGGGTGAAAAGCGCTGAGAAGTAGGGGGAGGAGCAGGGACGTGGCACGCTCAGGGGGGAGAAGGAGCTTGGGGGTGCTCCAGCCCCGGAGCACCCACAGAGTCGGCGCCTATGCCACCACCTCACAGCGCTCCAGAACCAGCAAGGGAGGGATTTAGCGGAACTCTGGCCAACCACAGGCTCCACTCACAAAGCTCTTGATTGGCGCAGACACCCAGCCCCACTGATTTGACCTGGATTCAGTACTTAAGCCAGGAGGCACAGGAACTTGTCTGAGCACCTGAGTGAACTGATGTACTGCTGGCTTGGCCTTGGCCCTGCTATCTGACTCTGACTCACGCTTGACCCCTGACACTGGTTCTTGATTCCACCTTGATCCTTGGCATGGCGGTCTGACTTCTGACTCCAGTCCTGGCCCTCGGTCTGACTCCAGACACTGATTCCAGCTCAATCTTTGGCACAACTGTTGACCCCCAACACCGACCCTGACTCTTGGCGCTATCCTGACTCTGGCTTTGGTTTCTGGCATCGGACCCTGACTTTGATAACTAGGCCTGCTTGCCCACATCCTGGTCTCTACATCTGTCCTTAAAAACTTACTGGTAGATCAAATCAAACCAGTCACATTTCTTCGTTTCTGTGCGCCATATTGCACACACAGCATTTTGCAGCACTGTTACTTCTCCAGAATGGACTTAAACCTGGCCTCTTTCAGCCTCTGAACTCTGAAGATAATGGGGCTTTTCAGAATGGGGAAGTCTAGTTTAATTATGCATTGAGACCTGCTGGAAGCGCTGGTCCTGTCTTGTTCTTTAGGTCATCCAGACTTCAGTTTGAAAGCACGGCTCTAGGCAGTTGAAAAAAATTCTGCCTCTCTTAAAGTTCTGAGGTACTGTCGCATCCATCCGCCATGAGCATTTTCTGTTATAATTTATTGTTTCTTCCAACTCAGTTTACTGAGTCAGAGGAGCAGACATTTCTTCTTGATTAAATTAAATCAGTCACTTGACAAAAGTTTTCAAATGAAAGATTGCTGCTAACAAGACCAGATAGGTTTTCTGATTTCTTTTCCCCCTATGAAATATTGAGAAATAGCTTACAAGATGCTTTGGGCTAATTAGATCTTATCAGCGGAAAGACAGATGTTTCATTCTTTAGTGCATAATTAATTATACAGCAGTGGAAGTTGCCCTGAAGTTTATGAACGTGCTCGCTGCTGAGTTGCTGTGAAGCTGAAGAGTTTAAATTAGCAATGTTCGTTATAAGCCTGACACTAGGGACTGTAGCAACAACTCTCATCACCTCACCCTCAACCCCCCACATTGAGGACTGTTGAAATCCAGAGAGCACAGAGCCGGCAAGACATTTGTCAATCAGCACAAATTCCCTTCCAGGAACTTGCCTCATTTTCCTTCTGACTTTTACATATGTAGGAAATAAGAACAGCCAGGGGGGGAAATACTTCCACACTTTCCTAAAATCCTGAAGTGCTTGAACTCTGGAGTCAAGATAGAAGATATTAGAGATGCCACCATGTCATACCTTGTCTAGGGTGACCAGACAGCAAGTGTGAAAAATCGGGATGGGGTGGGGGGTAATAGGAGCCTGTATAAGAAAAAGCCCCAAATATCGGGACTGTCCCTATAAAATCAGGACATCTGGTCACCCTAGGTAGTCTCCAGTAATTTTAGCAGAATTGGGAAGAAGCAGACAGTCAAATACCTCCTCTCAGTCACTCACCAGACTGCTTGAGCTGGAAAAAAATGGCTGAAGAAAAATATCAGGTAACCTACTGATCAGCCTCCTCGGGTTACTAGAGACCCCCCTACCAGATGGCTTTATTGCTAGGTTACCTCTCCCCTGATAAACCAGTTTTTCTGCTTGAGAGGCTGTCTATTGTTTAGAGCTATTCCATGTCAGTGAGAGAACACTTGTCAATGACCCTCTTTTGTTGTTCTTTTGCTGCCAGGCCTTGGAATTTCAGTCCAACATGGAGGCAAACAGACAACAGAGAAGGCAAAGCGGCTTCTCATTCAAAATGGATTTTGCAGCTTGGTAAAGTTACATACAGAGAATTAATAATCGAACGTAGAATTCATAAACTGTTCAGGCAGATTTGGTAAAATGTGACAACTTGGCTCCAGTAACTTTCAGCAGAACTGGAAAGAAGCAGATATCTTTAAACACCAGAAGCCAAGGGTGTGGGTGGTAACTAATTAATATGACTTGCTTTCAAGCCAGTCACCATCACTGATGTCATCTTGAATTATCTCATTCGGGAACAGGCCAGTCCCTTAAAAACATTGCCAACCAACTCAGTGTGTTGGCAGAATTGGTTGAGCTAGGAAGCCATGCCCTTCTGTTTGAAGAAGTACCTTTTTGAGGCAAAGCCTCTACCAGTGACACTAGAGGCATTCGTCATCCACAAAGGAGCTGTATATACGTCCAGATGAATGCATCAGGTATTCTGTCCCTGCTTTTCTCTCGATATTGGAACAAAGGCATTTTAAAGGAGAAGCATGGTCTAGTAGTAGTTAAAGGACAAAGATTCGGGAGATCTGGGTTCTGTACCTGGCTCTGCCACTGATGCAGCAAGTTTTGCAAGTCATTTCACCTCCTTTAAGCCTCAGTTTCCACATCCATGTAGACACCTGGGCATCTTGTGAGGATTAATCAGTGCTTGTAAAGCCCTTCGATCCTCAAGAAGATGCCCTACAGGTGCAAACCGTTTTGCTGATAATAATGTAATGGTCTGATGCCTACCAAAAAAATCCAGTCCAGTGTTTGCTGACAAATATTTTAAATATACTAAGCACAATTTGTCACATCTGGCCTCAGTGCCTGGAGTAGGGAT
The DNA here is from genome assembly GCF_013100865.1 of Trachemys scripta elegans. Classification (NCBI taxonomy): domain Eukaryota; kingdom Metazoa; phylum Chordata; order Testudines; family Emydidae; genus Trachemys; species Trachemys scripta. The sequence continues at coordinate 77,622,815 of NC_048307.1, read as the reverse complement.
TCTGCATCCCACAGGGCTTTCATCCCTGGAGCAGGGCAGACAGACTTTCCACTGCTGCTCTACTCTGGTATGACAGCATGGGGCAGGGATCTCTAGCAGGAGGGTTTCTGCCGATTGAAGTCACCTAAAAATGTGACGGGTTGGATCACAGAAACCCCCTTGGGAGCTGCCACCCGATGTGCAAAGACTACCCCTGCTTCTGTTTTCCCTGCCAGCTCAGGACTCCAGCACCCTGTCTTGCTGAGCCAGACACTCCCGTCCGGCTCCAGACACAGACCCAGGGTCTGAATCACTTGTCCCAAAGCTGCAAGTTTACCTGAAAACAGCTCGCAGTAGTGCGCTTGTCTTTAGCACTCAGATGCCCAACTCCCAATGGGGTCTAAACCCAGATAAATCCGTTTTACCCTGCATAAAGTTTATGCAGGGCAAACTCATAAATTGTTCGCCCTCTATAACACTGATAGAGAGATATGCACAGCTGTTTGCTCCCCCAGGTATTAATACATACTCTGAGTGAATTACTAAATAAAAAGTGATTTTATTAAATACAGACAGTAGGATTTAAGTGGTTCAAAGTAGTAACAGACAGAACAAAGTAAGTCACCAAGCAAAATAAAATAAAATGCGCAAATCTATGCCTAATCAAACTAAATACAGATAATCTCACCCTCAGAGAGGCTTCAGTAAGTTTTTCTCAGACTGGACATCTTCCAGGCCTGGGCACAATCCTTTCCCCTGGTACAGCTCTTGTTGCAGCTCAGGTGGTAGCTAGGGGATTCTTCATGATGGCTTCTCACTCTCTCTTCTCTTCCCCCCTTTATATATCTTTTGCATAAGGCGGGAACTCTTTGTCTCTCTGGGTTTCCACCCCCCCTCACTGGAAAAGCACCAGGTTAAAGATGGATTCCAGTTCAGGTGACATGATCACATGTCACTGCAAGACTTCATTACTCACTTGCCAGCACACACATATACAGGAAGACTCACAGGTAAATACAGCCATCTGCAGACAATGGGAGTCATCAAGATTCCAAACCATCATTAATGGTCCACACTTTTCACAATTACAATAGGCCCTCAGAGTTACATTTTATATTTCTAGTTTTAGATACAAGAGTGGTACATTTATACAAATCAGATGATCATACTCAGTAGATTATAAGCTTTGTAATGATACCTTACAAGAGACCTTTTGCATGAAGCATATCCCAGTTACGTTACATTCACTTATTACCGTATTTCCTCTAAAACCAGCTCAGTTACATTATATTGACTTATTATCAAGTTTTTATAAAACCATATAGACTGCACAACGTCACACAGGGCAGACAGACTTTCCACTGCTGCTCTACTCTGGTATGACAGCATGGGGCAGGGATCTCTAGCAGGAGGGTTTCTGCCGATTGAAGTCACCTAAAACAGGATTGGGGACTTCAACAGCAGAGTCCAGGGAAGGGGTAGGGACGGTTTTATGGCCTGCAGCATGCAGGGGGTCAGACCAGATGATCATAATGGTCCCTTCTGACCTTAAAGTCTATGAGTCTATGAGTCTATGATAGGGAAGCAGCATGCACAATGGAGCTGCACCAGGTGAAGCTGCATTAGAGGAAGAGCTGACCCCATACACCCCCAGCAGCTCAGGCCACACCCTCTCTGGAGCGAGTTTTGCTGCATTGGCTGCCGGTGACTCTCCCATTGGAGAGGAGGTTGCAGCCACCTTCCTCCACTGGAACTTGCCGTGCCCAGCGTAGACTTTACCTCTCTGGGGGCCCTGTACCAGGGTCTGTGCTGGCAGAACCTGCAGTGAGTCTGGCCCACAGAATTGTTCCAGCCATGTGTTTAGTTATGTGCTTCCCCAGCATAGGAGAGGGAGCAGAGGTGCTGTGGCAATGGGTATACTTACCCAGAAGCAGAAGGGAAGCCAGGAGTAGTTATGGGAAGTTTCACTTTGAGTTTGATTTCTCTGCTATTTTTAACAGTCATCTCTTCTGAATGCAGTACAGCAGAGTAACCAATCCCCCCCTTTTATGTCATTTGTATCTATTCCTATTTCCGATTGAAATTCCTTTGTAAAGAGACTATCCAAGTATAGAGTTGAAAATTTCTTCTTAAAATAAGCCAGATGTCCAACCCTACTTTAACTGCCAAGCCCGAAGAGTTCAAGAAAGATGTTAAAATCTGTCTTCCTGGCTGTGAAAGACTAATTGCATAGCATAGGTGATGATCCCAGTCTCCCAGGAGTAGGAATCAAACTGCTTAGGGCAAAAACTCTGCTGTTATTTGTCTAAGGAGTGGAGTTGGCAATGTCTGTGGAAAAAGTTTCATGGCCTGCCCTCCTTGCTGGCTAACAGATTCAGACAGAAACACACACACACTCATGAACATTTGTAACTCAGTGACTGAAAATATTAACACACTTTATCCGAAAAATCCATTTTGTGTAGGAATATTAAAAAACATAGCAAGCAAAAAAAAAAAAAAGACTCTCACAGAAAGAGACGCAGGACTGAGAGCCATGGAGCTGCCATGTTCTTCTCCTGACACAGAACTCCGTGGCTTTGGATACGTCATTTTAATCTCTATGTATCTCAACCTCTCCATCTGTCCAAGGGAGGTATATTATTCACTTACCTCCCAGGAGTGTTGTGAGAATTAATTTTAATGTTTGTAAAGCACCTTGAAGATTACAGTTGCTACCCATGTCCTATTGATTATTCTTGTATTTCATTGGATGAGTGGAAAGGACCATCCAGGTGAATCTGTACTGGATTTTAATTCTCCAAGCTCTACGAATGCAAATAAGCCAGTAACGTTATACTACCAGCCTCCACATCAGGAGAATGTGATGAAAACGTTGGGAGAGATCAAAATGGCAACCAAATTTAATGAAACCTTTGCCATTTGAGACACCAGCTCCCTGCATATAAACTGGTCAAATGTTACAGTGGGCCACAGTCTGACACCTTAAATGGTTCCTTCTTGAAACAACCAAGGCTGGGAGGGGCTATTCTTCACTTAGTCCTAAGTAACATGCAGGAGATGGTACAAAAAGTAACTATGGTGGCGTCATCAAGAAATAGTGGCCATATTATATTTTCTCACTGTTTCCTTGTACTCCCCCATCCATCTGTCTTCATCCATCTGTTTAAAACCCTTACCTGTGGCATGGATGCTACTTTCAGGAAGCAATAATAGAGTCTCAGAAGGCATGCATTCCTCAGAACACAAAGGGACCAGGAAGGCAAAGAATAAACCAATGGGGCTAAATAGTAAAGGCCAAGAGGTTATTCAAGCCAAACAGAGATCCTTCAGAAAATCCAGCCCTAGTGAAGTCAGTAAATAGGAGTGTGAAATATGGCAGGCAGTACATTAGGAGGAAGTGAGAAGGCTAATAGGGAATTTGAAGAGCAAATGTAACTAATGGCGTAAAAACAAGTATCAAGGAATTCTGTGATTATATCAGCAGCAGGAAACCTCTATGAGAAGCAGTGCTTCCGCTGGGCCACCACAGGGAGCAATTAAAGACTATAAGGACATTGCTACGAATCTAAATGATTCTTCATAGCCTTCACCACAGAGGATGCTGGGGAAAGACCTACCCCAGACCTACTCTTTCCTGGAAATAAAGATAAGGACTTTACATCACTGTGATACCTGAGTGCAGAGCAATTTAGAAGAACTGTTTCACCATCCCTATTTTCCATGGTTCTAATAATTTGAAGCGAGGTGGCATCTAGCCCTTCATTGGTCAGCAAGGAAGGGAAAGACTGCAAGGAGGCTTCCCTCCAAAACCTCTTTGCACTCCTATGCGGGGACCAAGCCACGCTCTTTTCGCTGTGTATTCACTGAGCAGAAGCACCTGAGGTTTCTAGCAATACAGGGAGGGCAAGAAGCCTGTGGCTTGGCTCTGCTCTTCTGCAGCAGGCAGAAGAGCTGGGGAACCAGTAGTGTCCCCTTTCCAAGGTGTAGCAGTGGCATACCACAGCAATAGGGTATCATGCATGATGCCTTCAGGAGCTCCCACTGGCCAATGCACCACAGCACTGCCCCTATTGTTGTGGCTTAAAGCAACGGTTTGGTTTTTGATGGTACTTCCATCTTATCTGCCAGACAATCTCTCTATCTATCCATCTTTATCCCACCTGAAGTGTATCCTTTTGCTTTTAAATGTTGGGTTTAATCAGTAAAGATTATCACCCTGAGACTGGCGGTGCTTGGCCAGGGATAGCTATGCTACCCCAACAGTGCTCAGGAAAGCCAGAGGGGAATCATAGAATATCAGGGTTGGAAGGGACCTCAGGAGGTCATCTAGTCCAACCCCCTGCTCAAAGCAGGACCAATTCCCAACTAAATCATCCCAGCCAGGGCTTTTTCAAGCCTGACCTTAAAAATCTCTAAGGAAGGAGATTCCACCACCTCAATACACTCTTTGCCATATCAGCCCAACATCATTTCGGATGCCTCCCTCCTCCGTTTTGTTTGTGTGTGGCACTAGCAGGCATAGGCACCCTGCCAAAGTCTTGCAACCCATTGTTTCTTTATTTTCAATACAAGGTTCTTTTATTAACTCCAGCTGGGGCGCTGCACTCTGCTTGCCGCGTTCACTTTATTAAAGTTGAGCAGCTTGCAAGTAGGGCATCGTAAATCATGAGTGTGGGGCAGGAGGTGGGGGGGACTCCAATTGTATGGCAACAAAGAAAGCGCATAAACAGGCCTGGCCTCCTGGCAAATAAAAGCCAAGCTAATGGAGAGCAATTTCCAATTGACCCCTGGAAGCCAGGTGAGAGCCAAAGGGACTTGCAGGAATAGAGGCGGCTGAATACTTGGATACCTGATGTTTCCTCCTGTATATTGAAACGCCGCCTTCTCTGTTTCCCCTGTAGTCTTTGTATGTGGGAGGAAAGGGACTGACCTTTGAGTACTTGAGTTGCCCACCTCTCTTGTTTAATACCGCCATACCACCTGCGAGAGCATGATCTCCAGTGCAGGAACTTTGATAGACTGTCAGTGTTGTGGAGAGGTCACCCTTAGGAACTCAGCCAGTGGGGTTCCATTGGAGCCGCTGGGTCTCTTGGGATGCCTCATGGAAAGTGAAGTAGGATTCCATGCAATGGAGAAGCTAATGCAGCCTCGGGCAATATACATTTTCCATGTATGCCCTTGAGTGGCTGGTGAGGTGAACTACGTCCACTTTCTGCCCCTCCCCGCCTGCCCTTTCACCCAGATTCCAAAAGGTTAGGCTATGTCTACACTACAGTTAGGAGCAAGCCTCCCTGCCCAGGTAGACAGACTCATGCTATCTCCGCTCGAGGTAGAGCAGACATTGCGGCTGAGGTGCCAGCTCGGTCTCTCGTTCCCACCCGAGCCCCTGGGTCTGAGTTCGGGTGGCTAACATGAGCCTCCACCGGAGACGCAACATCCACACTGCTGTTTTTAGCAAGCTAGTGCGAGCCGGTGTGCCCAAGCTAGGAGGCGCGTACCCTCAGAAGGTACGTCTACACAGCCTCAGAAGGTACGTCTACACAGCCCACCGAAGTGAGTCTCCCAGCCCGGGTCAACAAAATCAGGGTAGTGGTGCTTGCTATAGCACTCTATACATAGCCGCCTGTTGCAGCTCAGCCTGGAAGCTCAGGTGCTGAAGCCCACCCCGCTAGCCAGGCTTCAGAGCCTGAGCTGCAACTCCAAAGCACTGTCCACCGTTATTTTAGAGCACCAAGTGCCACTACCCCAAGTCTGTTGACTCGGGATGGGAGGCCTGCTCCATGGGCTTTGCAGATGGACCCAGAGAGACACAAGGAGGAAGTAGGGGGGGAGGAAGGGTGCCACAAAGGCAGCTGCCTTCCACCTTACCACATAGCCAGATGCTTCTCTTTGCACATAGGTCTAGGGGGTATATCCAGCCTGGAGACTCAGCAGGGGCAAATACGGTAGCTGAAGGACATTACACCGGCGGTTGTTGAGTCTCTCATGAGGAATTTTGCTACAGGTTCACTGTGCCCTTCGCTCCAGTCCCCGATTTTGTGGTCGGTATGTCTTTCCAAGCCACAGGGGCTGGCCTGTGACTCACTAAGGCAGTGGTTCTCAACCTGCGGCCTAATCCACACACAGCAGCAACCCATGTGACATCCTCAGGGCCCTACAGGTAGTATCTATATTGCGTGGATGTGGCCAACACAACACATACACAGCTACATGTGCGACCCACAGTGGTAAATAGGTTGAGAACCACTGCACTAAGATGTCCCTCTCTTCTCCAGTGCTCCTCAACCTGCGGGAAGGGCCTCCAGTCACGTGTGGTGCAGTGTATGCACAAAGTCACCGGCCGCCATGGCAACGAGTGCCCTGTCCTATCCAAGCCAGCAGCCTACAGGCAGTGTCACCAAGAGGTCTGCAATGAGAAGATAAATGTCAACACAATTACCTCGCCCAGACTTGGTGAGTGGGTGGATGCAGAGCTACAATTCTTGGGGAGGTTAAATAATCAGCCTGAAGCCATCAAACACCAGAGCATATATCCTGCCCAGGTATCTGGGAAACACAGTCCTTATGCTGAATGTTACAGAAACGAGGTTCCCGATGGCTCATCAGAGACAGAAGCATGGCGACCATCAGAATCTCTGGGTAATTAATGTTCCAGAGTAAAGAGATGCTTTATTCTTCATAGATCCACTCTGCCTGAGATCTCTACCAAGCTAGAATTCCTCGAGCCATGTTCCCTGAGTGATCAGTTGGAGCAGGCAGGCATATCCGCGGGTCAGAGAGAAGGGGGTTGGAAGTTTTGCGTGAGGGCATACACCCGCACTCAGTCATCATTCCACGCTTCAAACACCTTGTCCCATGATGGGTAAAATGGGGTAAGCAGAGAATGTTAGTGACTTGGGTTGCATTTTGCTTGGTTAATAAGATTGGGGAAATGAATTGAAATGGAAAAGCCTGGCCACTTAGGAATCTGGGGCAAAATCAATACTTGGTCCTGCTAGTGAAGGCAGAGGGCTGGACTCAATGACCTTTCAGGGTCCCTTCCAGTTCTAGGAGATAGGATATCTCTGTTTAATTTATTATTTAGAAAAATACTCCAGTACGCTACAGAAACCATCCAGAATTAGATTGTAAGCACCTTGGGGCAGGGACTGTCTTTTTGTTCTGGGTTTGTACAGCACCTAGCACCGTGGGGTCCTGGTCCGGGACCGAGACTCCTAGGAGCTACAGTAATACAAATAATAAATAATGGGGCTGTTTAATTGCGGTGTAGGCATTCATGCTTGGGCGGGAGCCTGGGCTCTGGGCCCCTCCCCGCTCACGGGGACCAAAGCCGTTGAGTCTGGACGCCTACATCAACAGCCTGGTAACCCTAGCCTCATGTGCCAATTAAACACCCCTGGTTGGCCCATGTCAGCTGAGGGTGTTTAATTGCTGTGTAGACACACCCGAAGTGACTTAGGAACTTGAGTCCGATTTTCAAAAATGACTCAGGCATTCAGGAGCCTACGCCTCATTGCTTTTGAATGAGATTACAGCTCCTAAGTGTCTATGTCACGTTTGAAACCCCCCAAACCACTTAAACCCAACTCTTCAATGGTATTTAGGTATCTAGCTCCCATTGATGTCAGTGGAAATTAGGGTCCTCAGTACCTTTGAGGATCTGGGCCTTGGGCACTTTTGAAAATATTACTCCATGACTGTAGAATATTGCAATATTTATCCTAAAAAGGGAAGCTGCACCCACCCATAATTGCGAGTCATGACTGCGAGTGACTCCAGTATCCCATTTTTCACTTTCTATGAGTCTGGCTTGTTAATATGGAGATATACCTATCTCATAGAGCTGGAAGAGACCCCAAAAGGTCATCAAGTCCAGCCCCCTGCCTTCACTAGCAGGACCAAGTACTGATTTTGCCCCAGATCCCTAAGCGGCCCCCTCAAGGATTGAGCTCACAACCCTGGGTTTAGCAGGCCAATGCACAAACCACTGAGCAATCCCTCCCCACGTTGATTTTGGATTGGTCTTTTCCCCCTCTGCCCAGGATGTTCTAACCACACTGGGCAGGTTGCTTCATGATTTTTCCATTACAGGGTTTCTTTCCCCTTTTGCTGCAGTATCTAGTACTGGGCACTGTCAAAAGGGCCCCATTCAGCAAAGCACTGAGCACATACCTCACTTTACACACGTGTTTAGCCCCATTGACATCCTAGGGACTACTCACCTGCTTAAAGTTAAGCATGTGCTGTGTGCACTTTGTTGAATCAGGGCCAGAAATAGGACACTAACAGATGATCTGATCCAGTGTGAGAATTCCTCAGGGCCTTCAAGCATATGCCCATCTGTTGCTTGCCCAGCCTTGCAACATTCTTCTTCATGATAGTTCTTTCCATTGTGTTTGTCAGACAAGTCACTACCAACTTGTTGCCCTGATCCTTTCGGCAGCAACTCTACTTCGAGCATAACGCATGCCACCCAAATCCCAGTGTTGACTAAGATTAGCCATCTCTCCCTCATCCGGTGCTCTGGTTATTTTGGTCACACATGGGATGCTCTCCTCTAACATGCTGGCTTCTTCTTTCTATTTCTGTCTGAAGCTGCTCTCACATATAAGTGTACAGGGGACCAGTGGACAGTGTACTGCAGGGTGATCCGTGAGAAGAACCTGTGCCAAGACATGAGATGGTATCAGCGCTGCTGCCAGACATGCAGAGACTTTTACGCAAACAAGATGCAGCAGAAGAGTTAATGAATTGGTGCTGCTGCTTAGGGTATTACAGCTATTTCTATGTAAATCACGAACGAGCAGCTCTGAGTACTGGAACTTAATGAGTTGCTACGATGTGGTGGATTCCAAAGCATACCTAATAAGACTTGAAACTAATTCTGCAGACTGGATGTACCAAAATAATCCACTCATCCACCTTAAAAAAGAGTCATCTCAAGGAGCCAATCATGTAGAATTTTATTGTGTTTTGACATCATTACATTTTTCATTAATGCTTTTTACTTTAATATATTATTACCAGCCACTGGATGGCTTGCTACCATTTAAAAAGAAAAAAAAAAGACAAGAGTTGCAACGTGATTAAATTGACTAAAGTCATGTGTACCTCAGTGGGAGAAAGCCTCTGGCAAATAACTCAGCAAACGTGCAGACATTACTTAATGCTTCAACCTTGGCTTCCATCTGATGCTCTTAATTCCCAACAGTCAGCATGCTGTGGGGTGGGCTTGGAGGGACACACACAAATGAAATGCTTAATTTAAAAGGGGGATTTGCTATAAAAGCTTGTGAAAACGGATAGCAGAGGATGGATGTCTGAAATTTCTGCAGAAAGCTCAGCACAGTTTTATCCAACATTCCATTTAATGTAATTTAAAAAAAAAACACTAATTGGGAATTCCTTCTCCTGTCTGGTTCTGAAAACATATCCCCCTCTCTCTATTTAAAAACACATGTGTTTTCTTTTATGATGCCTTATTCTCCTCAACGAGTTTAAAGAAATGGAAGCTAATTAACCCAGGAGCAGACAGTTAATTTTAAGCCAGAACCACTTGCATGAGATGGAAGTAGCAGGAAATCATTTCAATATATACGGTTTGTTGGGGAGGGGTTGTTTAACCTCATCTTTCCAATTTTTGGAATTCAATCTGATAATGAGACTGAATGCTATTTCTTAAGGGTATTGTGAAACCAACTAGGGTTGGCACATACCCGAAACAGAGACCAGAACAGCATTTGCAGGAAGGGTAACTTAGAGACCAAGCAGATCTTTCCCCTCTCTAGGGGCTGGTCTACACTGGGGGGGGGGATCGGTCTAAGATACGCAACTTCAGCTACATGAATAGCGTAGCTGAAGTCGAAGTATCTTAGATCAATTTACTTCGGGTCCTCACGGCGCGGGATCGATGGCCGCAGCTCCCCCGTCGACTCCACTACCGCTGCTCGCTCCGGTGGAGTTCCGGAGTTGACGGGGATTGATATATCGCATCTTAACGAGACGC
>NC_048307.1:77577208-77607991 GCF_013100865.1 Trachemys scripta elegans | reverse complement strand
TACACAGAGCGGATACAGACTTACACGGCTGCTACTCTGAAACCTGTCATTAGAAACAATGTTTTACATTCATATATATTTGGAGGTTCAGATACTTATCTGCATGACATTATGACTTTGCCCCCAGCTTTGCCATTCATGTCATGGTTGCCCTTGGAAATGTGGTCATTGGGAAACAGACTGACACCAGACTTTCAGGTTAGGACTCCTGAATTCTGTTTAGAGCTTTGCCACTTGCTCACTGTGTAGCTTGAGGCAAGTCACTTCACCTGTATGTATCTCAGTTTTCTAGTCAAATGGATTTATAATATTTAGCAGGTTCCTAGGGGTATTGTGAGGAGTAATTAGTGAGTGTTTAAAAGATACAAAGATTGCTATTATGATTCATACCCTAAGAGTGTTAGTTTGGTGGGAGACCCATTAAAGCAGCCACTCTTGGAGATGAAGATTGGTTACAATGAGAATTTCCTTTGCAAGAGACGATTCCAAACTATCCAAGGGGAAATGTGGATATCTTCAGACATAACAGGACCTGAAAGACTGCTGTCAGCCCAGAGAGATCACTCATTCTACAGCACAGCTGGCTTAGGGGACTTGGCAGCAACACTCGTGTAAGAAGCCATCTCCTGACTGGTCACGCCCTGGTCCGTTGGAACTCAGCCATGGCACAGAGGGCTGGTGGGGGACAAACAGCTCATAGGTGATTCGATAAGGCAGCTCTGTTTTTGCCCTAGGGGGAGAGCTTTCTCCCACTTACCCGCCAGCTGGAGGCTAGTTGTTTCAATAGCAGTTGTTTTACAGAGAGAAGGAAATAAGTTGCCAGAGGAGTTAAGCGTCCCCTTTACTGTCCTGGAATATGGAATCAGAAAGGACCTCATTGTTCAGGCTGGCAGTTCGAGTATTTTCTTTCACAGGTTAGATCCTACTGTTTACCGTCAAGGTCAGTATGGTGTAGATCTGGTGAAATATTCCTTTGAAATGTATAGGTACCCTAGCGCAAACACAGTCACACTCCGACGTGAACGATCATTTTTGGCTGGTCATCACTAGAAAGACAATAGCTTCTTTTCATATTCAAGCTTGATTCTTCCATATGTCCCTTAGCAAGGGCAAAGTTACTGGGAGTAGTGCAGTGCTAGAATTCTAAAATTCTGACTTCTCCCAAAACTATTTCCAGAAATGCAGCATGTATATCGTTATAGACCAGGGGTCGGCAATCTTTGGCACGCGGCTCGCCAGGGTGCTTACCCTGGCGGGCCGGGCCGGTTTGTTTACCTGCCGCAATGTTTGTTTACATCCCTTGGCCCGCGCCGCTTCCCGCAGCCCCCATTGGCCTGGAGCGGCGAACCAATCAGCCAAACCTGCAGATGCGGCAGGTAAACAAACTGACCCTGGCGAGCCGCGTGCCAAAGGTTGCCGACCCCTGTGATAGACAGTGCTAGACTTTAGCATCCTGGTTGTCTTCTCCATTCGCTAATCTCACACCTAACACTTCTTTCATTAATGCTGTATCCCCTATACCAAGCTACCTATTCTAAGGTGGCTTAGGAGGTACCTGTTAAGACCACCTTCTGTGATGGCTATAAAACAGCCGCGAAATTCTACAAACTCTGTTCAGAGGTTGCTATATATTAACACTCCATCAGGATAGTGTATTGCACAGTCGACATGTGATTGTAATTGTTGACCTATTTAAACGTTGCTGAAACCCCTACTAAGCCAAAAGACATTATATTCAGTTGGGATATGGTAAAGGGTGGGAGGGTGTAGTGAATGCTGTAATAGCTTTGGCTTCAAATGTTCACGGTACTTGCCAATATCTCTTCTACAAATCCAATAGACATGCATTTTTTGCATATAACAATTTGCTGTTTTTCTCTGCTTGTATCCCTGATCATCCAATCAAAGGATTGGGTGATTTAGAAACCATCCTTCGCTATTTCATTGTTGTCTCAGCTTTCCCTTTTAAGAGTCCTTAGTCAAGTTCATCGGGGCAGGTGGAGCCAAACTGCTCAAATGCTCTGATGTGACAGTACCAAGAGTAAAGCTTAACGTCTGCTCAGCTGTTTGGAATTCGGCTCTCCCTCTTCAGATTCCACCTGCTTCCTCCGCTCACTCTTAAGTCCTGATGTTTGTTGTCAGCGTTGGCTGCCTCTTGAGTCCTGACAGCAAACTAGCTTGACCCTATTACTAAGTGGTTTCTCTGGAAGGGAATTCCTTTCCAATAAGTTAGATATATGGAACACCTCCTCGTTTCAACCCCAGATGCTACCAAGAATGTTACTGGCTGGGGTCCTCTCTTCTCTGGTGGAGTAAGAATCACTTTTTCCTTCATATATCCCAAGAACACAATGTAGCCCTTTGGGGATAGCTTTTCCCCCCCCTGGTTTTAGTGAGAATCTGTGGACACTGATGCAGAAGCCAACGTTGTATACAATCCATGGTAGCTAAATCGGCACAGTGCTGTTGTGCGGCCGACTGCAGTTCAGCAAATCTCTATGGCCAAAAGGAGTCATAGTCCCATTTCTGCGTTCCTTGGCTTCGAGCTTCTGCCACATCTTTGTAATGCTTGACAAGACTATCTGATGATTTAGAGTTCAGTTCTGGAGCCCTACAATTTCCTTGTCCTCCAGTGTGGGAGGGGTTATTTTTAACACAAGACCAGTATTATTTGACTGCAGTCACCCTGCAGGGCAAGAAATCCAAAGGTGAGATGAAATTTTAAGGCTGAGACTGGATTTTTGTATCGCTTGAACCGTTATGTACCCAAGTATGTGTTGCATGGAACTGGGACCTTGTTTTTCAATGATCTTCCAAAGTTTGCAGATGACACAAAATTATTCAAGATAGTTAAGTCCAAAGATGACCCTGAAGTATTACAGGGGGATCCCATGAAACAAAATAGCAGAGGAAATTTGACAATTGCAAAGTAATACACATTGGAAAAAATAATCCCAACTACACACACATAATGATGGGCTTTAAAATGGAAAAGAGAGATATCTTGAAGTCACTGTGGATAGTTCTCTCTCAATGCACATAAGTGGTCAAAAAGGCTGTCAGAATGTTAGGACCTATTAGGAAAGGGATAGAAAATAAAACAGAAAATATCATAATGCCACTATATTAATCCACGTTGCACCCACCCCTTAAATACTATGTCCAGTTCTGGTTGCCCCAGCTCAAAAAGGATATAGTGGAACTGGAAAAGTTTCAGAGAAGAGCAACAAAGATGATCAAAGGTAAGGAAAAGTTTCCATACTAGGAAAGATTAAAAACATTAGGGCTGTTCAGCTTAGAAAAAAGACAACCAAGGGAGGATATGATAGATGTCTTCAGAATCATGAATGGTCTGGAAAAAGTGAATAGAGGTGTTATTTACCCTTTCCCACAATACAAAAACCAGGGGTCACCCAATGAAATTAATAGGCAGCAGATATAATTCACACGAGAGGAATTACTTTTTCACACAACACACAATTAACTTGTGGAACTCATTGCCATCGGATGTTGTGATGACCAAAATGGAGGTTCAAAAAAGAACTGGATAAGTTCATGTAGGATAAGTCCATTAATGGCTGAAGCTCTGGTACAGGTCACTGTCCGAGACTGGATACCGGGCTAGATGGACCATTGGTCTGATCCAGCATGGCAGTTTTTATATTCTTAAACTACCATATCTATTGGTGGAGCAGTCTGTGTTTCAATCAACTGCTACTCAGGACAGTTCTTGTAGTCTCTTACCATGACCATGGCTTAATAAACGCAGGCGATTTTCAGTCAGGCCAGGAATCAGTCGTAGGCCATCTCACTGTCCAAATGACATGCACCTGGCAAAAGACTGATTGTATGAGCTGCTAATCTACAGCATTTAGATTCCAGACCTATTCATCACTCTGCTGGCTCCTCTCCCATCCTTCTGTCTGTTCCTAGGACCAGCTGGTCATTCATTCTTGTTATTGTCCTGTACAGTGTTCACTTTGGAAACCTTTTGTCTCTCTTTAATTGGATGCTTCTTACAGGGGAAGAGAGGACCCTTCAAGATGCACCAACGCTCTTTTTCTACCCCATGCCCCTATGTTGCCACATTGTGGCCATCCCAGTCTGCAGACAGTGCTCACCAGAAACGAACAAGTCACCTGAAGGGACATGGGTGCTGCTCGGCGTCTTTGTACATTGCTGCACATAATGTCAGGTTCCTTTTCCATTAGTTCACACGTGCCGGGATATTGTATTTAGTTACCACGTCTCATGAACTGAAATCTAGATTTCTAAAATACCTTGTCAAGAGAGAGCTCGCTAATTTTCTAAGTGTTTTTCCCCGTAGAAGTGTGTTTGTTTCCTTAGAAATGTTTCTAACCAGCCATAGCAGAAGAGCTGAATACTCTCCAGTGGGGATGGGAAATGCTCTTATTTTGTCTGACTTCAAACCTAAGTAGACATCCTGGTTATCAAAGTTTGACTCACACTCAAGTGTTGGTGGCTTCATGCTCTGTTCAGGAGAGACTATGAAGTAGCAGGAAGAATAATGTGATTGAATCAGTAAATGCCCTGTAGACTAATAGTGATGTTTAAAATGACATTATCCAGGATTTATGTAACTGAGGGAGTAAGAGGGGGTTGCAAACCAACACAAGTTCTGCAAACCCCAGAAAAGTAGCTAGAGAACCCCTCCAAACCTCAAACTCTGAGAGACTTGCCTGGCTCGAATCTCCAGGACATGTCCCTTCCGTGTTACAGGAGCTGAAAAGAATGCAGAGAGACCTCATTGTGCTAGATTTATTGTAGTGTTAGAGCTGTTGTCTGCCAAATGGTGGCCAGACACTCAGACAGACTTTACCAATTAGCAGAGTCCTGCATCTGATGTGTGTCCTGCATATTTCCACAGTGGAGACTCCAGGCGGGACCCCTTGTGGCCTGAAGTAGTTGTCTGCTTTAGTCTCTGGCTAGCAGAATGGGCACTTGCAGTCGCAGAGCACTCCTGTTGCGTGGCTGTAACCAGCTCATGCCCGATGTATTATTGTTGCATCGTTCCTGGGACCCAGCAAGGCCAAAGCTTGTGTGACTCGTGTGGGTCATGGTGAAGGATTTGGCTCCCTCCTCAGATATCTCAGCCTGTGCATGCTGGTGAGAACATGACTCAGCCCACTGGTGGCTGTCAGTGTAGGTGAGCCCGTGGGGACTTCTACCTTCAATGTCCTGCGACCTCAGTGCTGATGATTCCCCAGTCTCCTGCTCTTCCCTTTGCATCCCTACCTGCCTCTTCAGCATCTCCCCTCAGATATCCTGGTGTCATCTCGCACTGACTCCATAACTGAAATCCTTGGGTCACTTTTATCCCCGGTGTAACTGCACTTCCCTTCTCCAATGCTCTTGAGAGCGCCATTGCACTTCTAGGCTCACACGTTTGGTGTGATGACTGACCCTTCTCCCCACATCCAGGATCTCTCACTCACTCTTGTTGCTGTGACTTCTTTCACGTCACCCACATCTGCCCTTTCATAGATCCTAAGGCCAGAAGGAGCCATTGTGATCATCTAACCTGCCTTCCTGTATAACAGAGGAAATTGCCCCCAAATAATTCCTAGAGCAGAGCTTTTAGAAAAACATCTCAACTTGATTTAAAATTTGTCAGTGATGGAGAATCCACCTCAACCCTTGGTAAGGTGTCCCAATGGTTAATTATGCTCACCATTAAAAATGTATGCCTTATTTCCACTCTGAATTTGCCTAGCTTCGACTTCCAGCCATTGGATCGTGTTAAATCTTTCTCTGCTAGATTGAAGAGCCCATTATTAAATATTTGTTCCCCATGTAGCTACTTACAGGCTGTGAGCAAATCACCCCTTAACCTTCTCTTTGTTAAGCTAAATGGATTGAGCCCCTTGTGATACCCATATATCTATAAGGCAGGTTTTCTCATCCTTTAACTGTTGTCATGGCACTTTTCTAACCCCTCTCTTCTGGAGTTGTGCACACCAGAACTGGACACTGTATTCCAGCAGCATTCGCACCAGTGCCAGATTCCTCTTTGTCCCTACTGCTAAAACCTGGTCATCTCTGCAATTTAGTCTTTTCTGTCTCCATCCCATATCAGCTCTCCCCCACCCAGCCTAGCCCAAAGGCCTGAGTCCTCTATCTCACCTGCTGTTCTGATCATGTCAGCCTAATCCTGGAATCTAGGGTCCAGTCATGGACCAGGAGCCTGTTGTACAGACATGGAACAAAAAGACATTCCCTCCTGTAGCGGGGTGGTTACCCCGCTCCTGCCTGGAAGGGCTTAAAACAGCCCTGCCAGAGGGCTGCAGCTCTAAAAGCTGGGCTGATTGGGGAAGTAGCCACAGCTGGCCTGTATAAAAAGGCTGGGAGCCAGGCACTCCACACACTCTCTCTCTGTGTTCAGGGAAAGAAGGGCCTGGCTGCAGGGAGCTAGACATAGGGTACTTGTAGTGGAGCAGGGCTGGGGAAAGGCTGAGGAGCTGGGGGAGCTCCAGCCTGGACAGCCCCAGGCTGCGGCCTAGTAGGAGGCCAAGGAGTACTGGGGGTTGCAGAGGGCAGCCCAGGGCTAGGCCAAGGCAGCAGGGTCAAACCCAACCTTGCCTGTGATGAGTGGCCTTATTCTGAGATGAAGTAGGGATAGTGTGTGGGGGGTTCCCCAGGGAGGGGGAACTGCCAGGGGGCAGCACCCCAGATACAAGAGCACCGGGGTCTGGGAGGGACATGGGGCCAGAGGACAGGAGGATCACCGGCCTGCAGGGGGCGCTCCAGGACGCTGGAAGAGCTAATTCCCGAGATGACCGGCAGGAGGCGCCGCAGGGGTCAGTCCGCTCCTCTACACCTCCCCAAAAACTTACATTCTCAGCCTTCACCCTCAAAGCCACTCATAACATCATCCCCACCTACATCTTTGTTGCTATTGCCCCTCAGTGCCCCTTTAGCCCTCCAATCTCCAGCTCCTCCTCCGACTCTCCACTTCTCTAGGTCTCATGCGGCCTTAGACTCAAGATTCACAGATCCTTCCATTATAAGGCAGAAAGGACCATTGTGACCTCCAGTGTAATACAGCCCATAGACTTCCCTGTTCTTATCTACCACACACATCTACTCTCTTCCCTCAATCTCTCCCTTTAAAATGCCTTTTTTCTAGAAGCCCTTCCCGCCCTCTTCCCAAGATCAATGCCTGCACACCCTTGCCGGTATGTGTGGCCACTGTCTATTATTATTGCTCTATATGTACATTGCAGTAGCACCTAGAAGCCATAATCAGGATTGCCCTAGGCACTGTGCAGACATGTACTAAGAAATGGCCCCTGCCCCAGAGAGTTTACAATTGAAGGGTACGTCTACACTGCAAAGAAAACCCGCAACACCGAATTGGAGACCCCAGGTCAATTGTCTCGGGCTGCGGGGCTAAAGGTAGATGTTCCTGCTTGGGTTAGAGCCCGAGCTCCAAGACCCTCCACCTCTCTGGGTTTCAGAGCCTGGGCTCCAGCCCAAGCCTGAATATCTACATGGCTATTTTTAACCCCGTAGCCCGGGACTCTGCACCATGGGTTTTTCTTGTCTTCATAGGGTATATCTACGTGACCAAGCAACATGCACAGGGTCTGAGGGAAGGGATATGTTTGAACATCTATACAGGTTTTGTGACATATACACATTTTTCCTGTTGTAATTAAAGAATAAAATCCACAGGGACCCTACCTGGGTGGATCCGATTGCAGAACTCAGGGCCCTTACATTGTAAGCTCCTGACAGCACCACATAAATTTACAATGCAGCGTAAGTGATTTTTAATAGCAACATAGAAAACATGCCCAGCTGGATGGCTGGGTTTGTTCCAGCAAAAAGCATTCCCTGTACAGTGATCAGTGACAGTCTGCTAAGAAGTCACTATATCAAATTAATTATGACATGATTGTAAAAAAATCCAGAAGACAGCCAGGGAAACCACTGTGAATATTATACATGTAGCAATAAAAAGGGGAATTGTTAGCAGCACCTTCACTGAGGTTACAACGCAATTAGTTGCAACCAGAGAGAAGGCCAGTCCAGTAAAACCATGAAAGACAAAACTAGGTGACTTATAATATTATTGGGGTGACAGCCTGGATCTATTTGCTCCATTCTATATACTTCTCCCAGCTGTTGCCTCTGACCTTTCTAAGGCCAGGGATATTCAACCAGTTTTCAGCTTCTTTTGGGGTGCCCCAAGCTTCTAGATGAGGTGTTCATGCAAGAGAGATTTTTATCACTTAAAATGCTTTGGGCCAGATCCTGCTGTGATAGAATCTCTGAAACTGTTAACCTTGGCTCTAATAAAAGCAGAATCAGCCTGAGTCCCTTTATATATTTGAGAGTAGAAACAGATCTGAGCCACCAAGATCTGGCTCAGACTTGAACTCTCCAAAACTTCTGTGCTTCCCTGATTCTGCGCCACATTATTCAGGAAGCCAGTGTGCCTGTCAGATTGTAAGCTGTTTCTACACATGAAATTCCCAAAATTATGGAGGAATCTAAATCTGGGCAGAGCATGAGATTATTTCAAATTTATCTCTACTCCTCAGATTTTCCAGATGGGATTAGTTTAAAATTAAGCAAGTGCTTAGTGGTTGCCCTAAATAGTAATGCTTTCCAGAATCAAGATCTAATTCCTTAATAATCATTGTTAATCAACAAGCCCCATCTGAAAATAATCTCATGTAATTTTTCAGTTTCTACTGGGCCTGATTGTCCCTTGATGCCCTGTTACATCCTTCACTTCAGTGTAGGTGAGAGGAGAATCACGTCTATTTCTCAAGTCCATCATCTGCATGTGAAATTCACTGGGAGCTGCTGAGTTCTTCCTACATCTACATCACTTAAAAAATGTTTTTTCCCAATCTTCCCATTACAGCTGGTTGGGAAATGGGTTGGGTTTTTTTTTTCCCCTGCAAAAAATTTTGATGCAAACATTTTTGTTTTTGTCTAAATTTTCTTAGAATTTTTTTTTTTTTTTTTGGGGGGGGGGGGCTTGCCAAGAACCCAAAACCAAAAATGTTTCAGTTTCTATCAACCAAAAACTGGGGGGGAAAATTGGCTCTAAACCAATTTTTCCCCCCAATTTTCAACTAAAACTCTTCAGTTTTCAGGTTTTCAGATTTTGATGAAAAGCCCAAAAATATCAGCAAAAACCAACATTTCCCACAAAACTTTCCATTTAGATGAAAAACTGATTTTTCTGGCCAAAAAATAAAACATTTTGACAGAAATTTTTTGGACTAGCTGTACTCACCATCCTCTGCCAGCAGCTAGGAGTCAGAACTGCCTAGTTTCCAAAGGGGCAGACAGGCTGAAAGGTACGAACATGAAGCCAGTGGGGAGTAATGGGCCTCTTTGCTTGCACTGATCTGTGCCTAGATGACTTTTTTTGCAGGCAGTTTCAGTAGCGCAACCCATGGGCTCCATCCTTATACAGACTTTAATTTGCAGCTCTAATTAATCCCTTTTTCAGCTACCTTTTGTAGTGTCGGTGCATTGAAGACGCCCTGGTGGGAAACCAGAAAAGGGGGAGAGAGGGATAGCAATGGAAGGCAGCTCTCTGACATATATGAACACCTGCAGCGGCTACAGAGCAAAACCTTAGCTGGCAATTGCAACCCTCCATAGGAGCATGAATTCTCTTTGAGGGCTGTATTCTCATGCTGATTAATAGTTGGACTCCCCCATCTCCCCTGAAAGGGAGGCACCATTGTGTGTGAGGAAGCTTGGCAGAGTTGAGTCCTCCCTGAGGTCACTTTTCAAAGTACCCCTCAGTGCTCTCTCTTTAATGAAGCCATTTGGTTAAATCGGCAGCTGTGATCAAAGCATGGCGTTAGAATGATGAGGGGAGTTGGGAGGCTGGCAGAATGGGCTTATCCATTGGGGAAGGGGCTTCTCCCAGCACTTGGCGAAAGGGATGCAGGGTGGGTGGGTGTGTCTCATTTTGTCAGAAGGAAACAGGAGCAGGGACAGTAGCCAAGGCCCAGATTTTTAAAGATATGTAGGCACCTAACTCCCATGGATTTCAATGGGAGTTAGACACCGAAATACCTTTGAGGATCTGGGCCCAAGCTCCTGCCGTGTGAGGAGTTTGAGTGGGTTGATGCACTGAAGGTAAGCAGGTCACTTACCTGCAAAATGGGGATAATATATCTCTGCCTCCCTAATACACTAACATTTGCAAAGTGCTTTGAGATCTCAGGGGAGGGGTCTTTTAGAGGTGCAAATTATTAGCATATTGCTGGTCTTTGGTGATTGCAGAGGGTTAAGTTAGAAACAGGAAATACAGAGGCTAGAGAAAAGCCATGAATATTAAATTCCATCCTTTGGCAGATAATCTTGTGTTATCGTTGTTCCTTCTTGAAATATTTTCCAGTTTTCTTTACAGGGCATTTGTTATACGGGTAGCAACTGAGGAGAGACAGAAAGGCTGTAACTTGGCACAACTCTGCCTGCTTTGCGGTAGCTGTGCACATTTGTGCCGTGGGATTTGAAGAATTTCCTCTGACTCTAGAATTGATATGCAAACAGTCAGCTGTACAGACATCAGTCTGTCCAGCAGACGTGCTGCATGACCTCAGAAATAATACAGGTGGTGGTAGTCAGCAAAACAGTGGGGAATGGTGAATTTCTGGAGCAAGCCAACTCATTTTACTCTGCCCGGGACATTGGCGTCCTGTATAAATCCTCAGGTAATGAAATCTGGTATGCATTACCGATAACAACGTACCCATTGGGATTTCTCAAGCAAAATGTTTGATTTTCACCAAGAAAAGAAAAGGTTACCAGTGAATGCGAGAGACCAAGCCAGCCCGAGACATTTATCTCTGCCAGCTCCAAAATGGCTCTCAGCACACCTCTGCCTAGGTCACCAGATTCAGACTTCCACACATTTCACCTTTGTGTGTGATTCCAAACCCTTCTAGCCAATAGGACTCGAGCAGCTGTCACAGAGTGCATACACTACAAGGTAATTAACCCGTTAGATCCTTTAGAAAACTGTACTAGCTTTGGAATATCTCTCCAACAGTATCCTTTTTTACTCCACTTGCAATCGTTGATTACATGTTGAGTGTGAAAGCAGAGCTGCAATGGAACACTGGATTATCCGTAAAATCGGTGTTCTTAAGTGCCAAACTGGAACTCTGGCAGGTATCTTGCTATGGTACATGCTATGTATTGGGCGTACTATAATGCAATCAAGGTGAGTGAGGTAATATCTAGTATTGGACTAACGTCTGTGGGTGAAAGAGACAAGTTTTCGAGCTCAACAGAGCTCTTCTTCAAGGCCTGGGGCACTCGAAATCTTGTCTCTTTCACCGATCTTCTCTCTCGCATATCCTGGGACCAACACAGCTGCAACAACATTCCTGTTCCTTCCCTATAGCCATGAGACCATACTTCCCCTCCCCTTCCCCACCCCTTCTGCCCGAGGCCTCTCCTTAAACCCCACCCCCCCACCCACAGCTGCCAGCCCCAGAGCACCACACAGCGTCTGCCCCACCCGGCAGGCAGCACATGGCCCCCAGCCCCAGAGCACCAGCCACCCTACCCCCAGCAGGCTACCCGCTGCCCGTGCCTCCGTACATGATAAATATTCATAGGCGATGTGTCTGTAAATAGTACCTTTTTTATCACTAGAGTGACTCTCAGTGCAACTTGACGAATTCACACTAGAAATAAGGAGCTAATTTTCCCTAGTTAGGGGGAGGGATAGCTCAGTGGTTTGAGCATTGGCCTGCTAAACCCAGGGTTGTGAGTTCAATCCTTGAGGGGGCCATTTAGGGAACTGGGGTGTGTTTTTAAAAAAAAAAATGGGATTTGTCCTGCTTTGAGCAGGAGGTTGGACTAGATCTCCTGAGGTCCCTTCCAACCCTGATATTCTATGATTAACCATTGGAAGAACTGACCTAGGGGCATTGTGGATTCTCCATCACTTGAAATCTGTATGCAGCGGTAGGTTAAGGCACACCCAGAACTTTTAGTACACAGTAGCACGGTCCAACATGACGACTTAGTGCTCAGCAGACTACAGCGCTGTAGGCTACTTTAGCCGCATACTCACTGTCCATATAGACAAGCCCGTATACCATAAGGTTGTTGGGCCAAGGAGCATCTCTTTCTTATCTGTGTGAACTGGGCCTAACACAACAGGGCCATGACTGGAGCTCCCCGGCTCTAATGCAAGGCACGTAATAATAATAATGAGGCATTTTGGAATGTGAGATGGTGCCATAAAACAATAACAAAAGGGTGGGAGACGACAACAGAGTAGGCTCCATTCATTAAAGCAGATGGACGTGGCTGGAGGTTAAGAATCATGGCTTTTCCTTCAGGCAGTGGCTGTTTCACCGAGGTTTGAAGTCACTCTCAAAAGCCTCACAGGGTGGCCACCCTGTCTTTTTTCCTTCAGTCTTGATCTGTTGGACTCTCTTACCCACACAGCTGTCAGAACTGCACTTCACAGGACCAACGCATCTGAGCCTGCACTCCCTCATTTTTTCGTTTATGGGTGTTCCGCTGAGCACGTCTTTAACATACACCTGCCTCCTGTAGTTGTTCTTGCTTACACCGCTCATCCATTTCAACATTTGCATTTCTGCAGACAGATTGTCTGCTGCCCACCACTCAGCCCCATGATGCATTGCAGGTTTTATTACCAGCTCAGCCACTGGCCTGCTGGGTGTCCACAGGCAAATCATGGCCATTCGGTTCCTCAGTTTCCCCATCTATAAAATGGGGATAATGATATCGACCTTCTCTGTAAAGTGTTTTGCTATCTATGGGAGAAAAGTGCTAGAGAAGAGCTAGGGGTTATTTATGTGTTATATGCGCCCTAGCCCTCCTTTTTTATAGATATAGTGTTCTTCTCTAGGTAGACACAAAATGTGACTTCCCTTTATTTAAGAAAAATCCATTATAAAACAGTAATTTTCTCTTCCCCCACCTCCTCCTTTCTTTTCTTTTTGGTGACTGGGAAGTATTTTTCCATGTGTTTATGGGTTTGGTCTCTACTGCCCCTCTCTGGGAACATTTTAAAATGCACCAAGTGTACAAAGAGAGAAACTATTTTTTCTCTTTCGGACCATACAGCTGCTCCTGCTCGTGCTACTGCTTTGCGTGCTGGATGCAATGCTCTAGCCGCTTCTTTCTACCACAGTCTTGACACTACCGTCTCCATCCAAACAGCCGGTAACCCACCATTCCTGCTATGTGACCATCCAGGATCTGATTCCACAGCCCTGACTCGTGTGCGTAGTCCCATTAAAACCAGCGGGGCGATTCACATGAACGAGAGATGCAGGGTTGTGCCGTGCGTGCACAGCAGCACTTCTGATGTCCCTTCTCCGAGCTTCCCATTACCTCTCCCAGAAAGAGAAGCCAGTGGCTGCAACTGGCCGGTAAGTACAAGATTTTGTTCTTTGTTGTTGTTCTCCCCAAATGTGCTGAGTTTGTAAAATGTAAATCTGTAAAATGGGGCTAATGATCCTTACTCCCTTTGTAAAGCACTTTCGGAGCTATGGATGAAAAGCACTATATAAGGGTAGGTATTCTTGATTATTTATTTATTTATTTATTTACTATAGCCCCTTAAGGTGAAAGCAAAGATACCAAATAATGCATTATCTGGGAGACTAGGGGACAACTTTTAAATGCAACTCTAGTAGCAATCCACTTTCAGACACATGGTTTCACAGGTAGAACTGTATCTTTCTCTTTTTAATAAACAGAAACAAACAAAGAGAGGCCCAAATCCTCAAAGATCTGTAGGTATTTACCTTTGAGGATCTGGGCCAAAATCATTATTTGCACCCAAAAATTGCAGTTCGGTGAACTGTTTCTTTGCTCTGTTTCCCCTTCTCTCTCCATATCATTCTCCACTCGAGTGTCTTGTCAAAACGCCTTCCTCAATTTATTGATGTGCATCCAGGCCAACTATTTTTTTTTTTTTTTTAGTGCAGTTCAGTGACAGGCACAATGTTTGTCTGTAATCTAAACTACCTTCATTTGCAAGTAATGTTGTTCTTCTGTTTTCTCTGCTAATGTGATGCCTCTTGATTTGAATGTTGTCTGTGTCTTTTTTTCAGGGCACACATGATAAACCAATATTAATTGGGATACACAGAGAGAATTAGTTCTCATTCTTTCTTAACAACAAGCCTATGGTATTTTTTTCACTAGCAAATTCAACCCAGCTACTCTTCCTTGTGCCGACTGTACACGGCAGCTCTGGGTTCACTGGCTTTGCATTATGTGTAGCGACGGGAAGAGGAGACTGTGTTTTGGTTTGGGAAGATCTCAGTCTTTGCATTTTTTGGTTAGCCTGGTTCTGTGGGGGGTTGGTTTTGTTGCTGTTGGGGTTAGGACTGTAGGGTGACTGACAGCAAGTTCCCCCTGCTCATTTGTGTGTCTCAAACTCAAATAATCATCATCATTTATTTCCCCCTTTTAGATAATCCTTGTGTTGCTCCTAGGACTGCAAAGTGAATACACTAAAAAGATGCAAACCCCACTATTGACACTGAAGAGGCTGCAGTGTCCCAGCCTCAACACAATGAAGCCTATGTGTGCTGGAGGGCTGCTTTTACATGGGTGTGATTCCATCGGGGGTCACACCAGTTTAAAACCGGAGTAACACACTGATGAATTAGGCCCATCGTTTTTAAGTTTCAGCGTGGCAGCCGTGTTAGTCTGTATCAGCAAAAACAACGAGGAGTCCTTGTGGCACCTTAGAGACTAACTAATTTATTTGGGCATAAGCTTTCATGGGCTAGAACCCACTTCATCAGATGCATGGAGTGGAAAATATGGGAGCAGGTATAAATACATGAACAGATGTGAGTTGCCTTACCAAGCTATACCAATAGGCTCAAAAGAAAAAAGGTTCCAAGGGAGAACGTGAGTAAATTCAATTAACTTATCTTTCTACACAAATAGACTTACCTATAGCAAAGATTCTTGGTGATTCTAGGTGATTCACTGAGTATTTTGTTGCTCTTCTTGGAGTACATTTAGTGCAATCTAATCTGTCTATATTTTTATCATTTACATAGTTTGACTATTTTGGAGGAGAATCCTATAAAACCTTCTTTAAAATCTGTCTTCTGTATCTAGGCCTTGATCCCGCAAAGACATACGCCTGTATTTAACTTACACATTGCGAATGGTTCCACTGGTGCTACTCACCGTGCATAAAGTTCAGGGCGTGCATAAGTCTTTGCAGGATCGGGGCCTTACATTTTGCAACCTTTTTGTTTGATGTATCAGAGGGGTAGCCGTGTTAGTCTGAATCTGTAAAAAGCAACAGAGGGTCCTGTGGCACCTTTGAGACTAACAGAAGTACTGGGAGCATAAGCTTTCGTGGGTAAGAACCTCACTTCTTCAGATTTGTTTGATGTGTAATCCATCTTTCCAGTCCACCTAGTATCTTCACCACTTTTCCAAGTTGCTCCCCAGCTGGGCAAAGGGAGTTGTGACCAAAAAGATTTGTATATTAGCACTTTAGAGCTTTTTTGCACCTCCCTCAGATTGACCAATGAAAATTGACCCTCCTTACTTAGGGTCAGGATTCCCAAGCCAGAGCAAAGTGCAGTGA
This sequence comes from Trachemys scripta elegans, assembly GCF_013100865.1. Taxonomy (NCBI): domain Eukaryota; kingdom Metazoa; phylum Chordata; order Testudines; family Emydidae; genus Trachemys; species Trachemys scripta. The sequence continues at coordinate 77,592,375 of NC_048307.1, read as the reverse complement.
AGTTTTCCTTTCCGTGCACAGAGTTTTGGCAATGGAAACTCTCTACCTATCACTTGAGAAGGTTCCTTAGACCACGATGGATGGCTCTCCTCTCATACGACATAAATGACAATCCGAGCTGATGTTCAGAGGGCAGCAATTTTCCAGGGAGGGAAATACCAGTTCCATGTCTCAAACTAGGAAAGATTTGTCCCTGTTTAATGTTAACAATGTTCTTTTCTAAATTCAGCCCAGAGGGGGGCGCTTATGATCTGCTTCCCAGTGTAGCTCAGGCTGAGTTATCAACACAGAGTGCTGATCCTGCAACCCATACTTACAAGAGTAGTACTTACTCACACAAGCAGTCCTATTCACCTTGATCCGATAGTGCTTATTCATGCTAGACTCCTTTTTTTTCAACCTCTCCTGTGCCACAATCACAGCATTGTTCTTTCTGGGGTTCTCCGTTAGATTCGTGCCTCCCAGTTGTTGTTTCCAGTTTGAGGTCCCTTCTTTCATATTTGGGCAAGAGCCTGGTTTTGTGTTTGATGTTTTATTTGTCATTCCTTTGCTGTAATTAGATGCAAAGCTGCTAGGTTCTACTAGGTTCTTCTCCATGCTGGCTGAGTAGCCAGGGCAAGTCACTTCACCTCTCTGTCCCTCAGCATCCCCATGGTAACGTTTAGATAGGAATACCACTTGGCCATGGCTTTGCGAAGCATGCTGAGATCCTCAGATGAAAATGAGTAAGTGTAAATTAGTACCATTATTCTGTCATTCAAGAGACCCCTGTATCCTTTCTAGAGAATTTGGTCCAAAGATGGGTTAGGTAACACAGATGAAAAGCGTGGTGGTTTCAGGTGCCTTCAGTGGTGGTCATTTAGTGGTTTCAAGTGTCTCCTTAGTTGACACTTGGCATTCAGCCCGGTTGGTCAGTTTCTTCATAGGAAAGACCTAAGAGTAGAAAAGAAGGCATGTTGCAGCGTCAGGTGCGGGACACCTTGGCAGAGCCATCTGCCACCACAATGCTTTGGCTTTAGATCATGCTATCAGTATAACATTTATGAGCTCTAAAATTCCCCATTCTCGTCCCCAAAAGATGGTTTAAAGGAAAAGAAGGCGGATACTTCAATCTCTCTGTTTACAGCTAACAAACTTAAATTATTCCCTGCGGTCTTTTCCTCTACACGAGACTCGTAATGCCATAAGGCTTCACATTTCCTGGCATTCTGCCCAACTGAAGTACGAGCTCCAACAGAAGTTTCAAATTTAAAGCTGTTCTTCTGGTTTCAAAGTCTCCGATCAAAGTTGAGAGATGCAGTTCAGCTGTTTATATACAACTCTGCAACAGCAATACAATGCCTGGTCCAGCTGTATTCATTAACCACGGTGGCTTGCATTCATTGTATTTTCCAGTTAAAGTAACTACCACGGTTAGAGAGTGATTTTTATCTAGAGGTTTAACTACTTGTTTTTAATCTATATGTAAATATTCTTAAGGGATTGTTTTTATTTTCCATCCCTCAATGTAATTAGAGGTATACCCATCATTTCTGATGACTGGACTGATTCCTAATCTCTTTCACGTTTCTCTCAGTAGCTTGACGTTTCCAGCTGCAGTCGGAGACTTAAAAGCCACGGGTTGGAGTTTAAATCGCATTGATGGGAATTAACATCCTGAGCACTGGGAGTTTTGAAGCCCTATGATTTCCCCGAGCAGAAGACAAGGCGTCCGACTCTGAAAACAATGCCGCCAGAAATACTGGAAGCGCTAAGTTACTGCTTCTTCGCTATCTGAAACCATGCCCGTTCTGCAAACATCGCTTCTGAGCTCTTCAGAGGCAAGCTCAATGCTTTATTCATCAGCTGGGCCTATGGAACCTCAGAGAGAATAAATGAGGTCAGATGAACGCTGAGCTGCAGCTAGTCTGCTGAGAAGCAAATTAAGTGTTGCTGGCATGTTCTGATAGCTGATTTAGACTTACGGGATACACTTCCCTACCGTTGCCGTTCATTTTTTGTATCCGAAAGGCTGCCAAAACTTAGGTGAACTATTCAATTCCATTAGAATAATACTTGTGTCTCTTCAGCCATTTTCAGGTGAGGATCTCAAAGCCCTTGCCAGCCCCCTCATGAACTATAGTAGGTCTGTATTATATCCCTCATTTTACAGATGGAATAACTGAGGCACAGACAGGCTATATGACTTATGCAAGGTCACACAGTAGGTCAGTAGCAGAGCCAGAAACAAGTCCTCGATTTCCTGACTTGAGAGCCTCTGCTCTCACCATTAGACAGCACTCCTTCCTTTACAGGAAGGATCATTAATCCTTTCCAAATTGGAAAAAGGCTTCTTCCTGTGTAGTCAGGAAGTCAAATAAGACAATCAAACAGCAGCCCTAAGTTGTTGAGGGCCAAATTCTGATACTCCAGTGCTTAATTTGCGCCAGGGCTGAGTCCCAGCATCTCTAGGCATGGCAGTTCATAGCCCCAGCACCCCTGGGCTTGCTGCCGCAGTTATGAATGTAAAAAAAATTGCTTGACCCTGACCCCTAACAGCCTCAATTTCATTACAAATTAAGCACTGCCTTACCCACACTGGATGGGACTTTACTCCAGGAGTAACTGAGTGACTTCAATAGGATTATTCAAGGAGGAAGGTACCTAACTCATTGTGAGCAACGCCATCAGAATCTAGCCCTGAATTTGGAATCTGGCAATATTTACTGTATCAAAAAATGCCATAAATATCTGCCAGGTTCACTTTCTTTATAAAACCAATGCAGAGTAACCAAGGGAGTTAAATAACCAGAGCAAGACTAAGCTAAAAGAAGAAAGTCCTGGTTGTAGTAGCTATAAAGTCATCTTCCAGCTGAGACGGGTATGGTGCAGTGCATTGTAACAGTGACACCTCCTGGCTAACTCTCGCTACAGCTCCTGCTTCCACACGAGCACAAGCCTGATTCATTCCGTTTCATCCTTCCAAAGTGCAAGCCTCTGGCTCCATCCCCACAGCATGACTTTGCAAAGAGCAGGTGCCATTTGCTTGCATTGCTTCTCAAGAGCAGAAGACGCAGTTAGAGGTGTCCTCTTCCTTAAACATGTCAAGTTCTGCCTGGCTCCTACATGGAATGCTGCCTCTGCTCACTGGTCATTTATTGAGGGGGACATTTTCCTCTTAAAGTGGTGGCTTTTCTCACATCCTGGATCTTATTCTCATACTCTACATTCTTTATTCATTAAGGATTATTGTTACTATCTAATATTATGTAACATCTAGAGGCCTCAGCCAGGTTGGGGTCCAATTGTGCTAGGCACTGCACAAACATACAGTAAATGACCATTCTTTCCCCAAAGAGTTTACAAGCTAAGGCCCTGATCCTGTAACTTCTACATGGGCAGACTACAGCCCCCACATTCAGTCTCATTGGTTTCAATAGGGCTGCACATACATGAAGCAGGCAGCCTCCATCCAAGAAATTGCAGCCTCAGAACCTCAACAACAAGACATAACAGGTGGATGAGACAAACAAGCAGGGAGGAGGAAGGAGAGCAAGGTAACAAAAGAAAAGCACAGTCATAGGTTGGGTCTTCTCTTAAGCCTACATGCATGCAGCATGTAGTATGTGACTGTCGAAGCCTGAAGAAGAACCAGCTGTATTTATCAAGTGCTATGAGATACATACTGTAGGGTTACCATATTTCCACAATCAAAAAAAGAGGACACTGGGGGGGGGGGGAGCCCTGCCCTAGCCCCACCCTGCCCAATCCACTCCCTCCCACTTCCCACCCCCTGACTGCCCCCCTCAGAACGCCCAACCCCCCGCTTCTTGTCCCCTGACTGCCACCTCCTGAGAACCCCCCACCCTAACTGCCCCCCAGGACCCTACCTGTCCCCTGACTGCCTGGGTGGCAGGTTTGTAGAAATTTTGGTGATGCCCAGTAACCCCCCCCCAGCCTAAGACTCTGGGAGGGGGGGTCGGGTGGGGGGAGGAGGTCTGGGGTGCAGGTCCTGGGCTGGGGATTGGGATGCAGGGTGCAGGCTCTGGGATAGAGTTTGGATGCTGGGTGCAGGCTCTGGGCTGGGGTGGGGGGTGGGTGTGCAAGAGGGGGTGAGGGGTGCAGGCTCTGGGATGGAGTTTGGGGGTGGGAGGCGGTGCAAAGGAAGGGGGTGCAGGCTTTGGGAGGGAGTTTGAGGGCAGGAGGGTGTGTGGGAAGGGGAGGGGGTTTGGGACGGAGTTTGGGGATAGGAGGGGGTGCAGGGGGATGAGGGTTGGGGCTGAGGATGAGGGGTTCATGATGCAGGAGAGGGCTCACGGATGGAGCAGAGGATTAGGGTGCAGGGGGATGAGGGTTGGGGCTGAGGATGGGAGGTTCATGATGCAGGAGGGGGCTCAGGGCTGGGGCAGAGGATTAGGGTGCGGGGGGATGAGGGCTGGGGATGAGGGGTTTGGGGCATTGGAGAGGCTCAGGGTTAGGGTGGAAGGGCAGGGTAAGGGCAGCCTGCCTTGCCATTAGGGGATGGGGGGGCACTAGGACCCTGGGGCAGCAGACAGCAGTTGCTGCCAGGAGCAGGCAGTACAAGCAGGCAGGGGAGAGGGGCACGCTGCTTTCTTTTGGCCAGGGACGGTGGGGGAAACCCGTGTGGGGGGGACGCGTGGAGGGGGGGTGGCAGGTGGAGGCCGAGGCCCGCTCCAGGCAGGGCCACGGGAGAGACCCAGCTCCAAATATTGCTGGAGCAGGGCCCCCGGCCCTGGATATTGCTGGAGCTCAGGCACCACAAAAGAATATAACCCGCCGCCCCCCCCCCACCCCATATTCACACCCCCACCCCCAGACAGGCCCATCCAACCCTCCCCCCTGCTCCCTGACTGCCCCCCAGGACTCCCCTTACCATGCCCATGCCAGTCAGATGGTGACTCCACGTGTAGGCAAAACACGCTGCCAGTGGGGCTGTTTGTGTCGTTACACCAGGGTGCGGGCAGCAGGGAGGGAGCAGGGGAGGGGTTCTGGCTGCTGGAGGCCAATGGGAGCGGCTCAATCAGGCCCAGCCGCCAATCACCACGCCGCACTCTGCATGGAAGGGAGGGAGGGAGAGGAGGGGTAAAAATCCCAGTCCTTTTAACCTTGTTACCAATTCCTCCCGGACGGCTATTTAAAGACGCAAAAGCCGGACATGTCCTGGGAAATACGGATGGATGGTAACCCTACATGCTGTCACCTTGTGTTTCAATATCACCGACTCTGAGAGTGAAAATCGAAGTTGAGCCATCAAGAAAGAGAATTCTTGGCAAGTTCAGCTAAAACGCTACAGTCCCGGGGGATCGGACTTGACTAATCAAGTGATGCTTTCATCGATTCTTTCCCCAGTGTCAACACAAGCCCCATCAAGGCCTCCCTTTGTGTCTCGGTAACGTGTTGTACTCCAGACTATAGCATGGACAAAGGATTCAGCAAAATTATTATTTTGAGGCAACCGTTCATTTATCATGCCAATCAAACCAGACAGCAAGAAATTTAGGCCAGAATTTTCAGAACAGCTCCGCATCCACAACTGGAGCTAGATTTGCAGAAAGCTCAGCACATCAGGCGCTGTGGAGAAAGCTGTTGGAATGAACGCGAAGGTTATGTCATTGATACCCATTGGGTTTTGCTCGGAATGCTTTGGCAGGAATTGCTACTGTCTTAGCAGCTGCGGCACTTCCTTTGCATTGCAGAAACTTGGGATGCTGTCTGCAAACTGTGGGCCAGGATTATGGCTGCACTAGCTGGGAAGCCCTGGGCCTCCTCCCACACCAGTACAGCAACACAGGAAGCAATCCTAATCTGTCTGGCAAGTGCAAGGTGGGGCAGGCTGTCTCCAAAGCTCCAGAGGGAGCGAATCCGAGGCAAGGACACGCCTCCTCTTCTGTGCACCAATTAGCAGTTGCAGGGCTGCTCTGGGGGAGGAATATGGCATGGTCTATATCTTTGCAAAGGTGGGACAAGAGCCACTCCCCAGAATGCAGTCCCCAGTGCCTAGTAGGCCTCTCTCTACAGCACTACGTCCTGAACTGTTTTCCCATCCATTGCCTTCCAGGAGTTATAATTGAGCTATTGCACAAACTACACGTTCCTTGGGGATTTTATGGGAAGTATTTTGACTTCCTTTATCAGGCAGCAGACATATAAGGCCTGACCTTGCTTCCATTACAGTCAATGGAAAACTTCCCATTGACCTAACTGGGACCAGTATGAGGCCCATGGAGTCTGACAGTCAGATGATAGCGGCCTGAACAATTACCCTAGTAAGTGCTGCTGGAAAGAAACCTTTGGTTGCATATTGGTGTTACCTTCACTAAATGCCTGTTTGCCACAGCAATCATTAACAGATGCAAACGGAGCAGTCCTTCGTTTGGACATTGTCCAGAGGATGCAGTGGACACCTATTAAAGCTCTGAGAGAACATCTGAAAGGGAACGATATGTGTTGGCAATACTTAAACGCTCCAGCATCAGGGATTACAACCACATGTTTAGGTTATTCAAGAAATGTTTGACTCTTGTTCTGAATGTGATTCAAGATGGGTTTGTTCCCAAGAACATTCCTGCTTTTCAGAACTTACCAGTTGCTCCAAAGGGGGGAGAAAAAATTGGATCTTACTAAAATGTTTTAGTGGTTAAAAATAGGATGGGCCAACTCCTCTGGTCCTTACCAGGGCAGATTCTGCAAGTGCAGGGTGTTTTGGTTGAGTAAGGACTCCAGGGTTTGGGACAGTCCCAAGAAAATGTGCAATATAAAGTTAAAAAACATTTTTGTAAAGATTTGTTTTTAAAAAGAAGACTAAAGTCCATATTTCTTCTTTAAGTAATTCAGCCTCCGCTAGCGCTTAAACCAGACACACGTGGCAAAGGATGCTACTTGGTAAAGTGCCACAGGCAGCGTTTCCCCATTAAGAAAAGAACATGTCACCCACTCTCTTAAAGAGCCAGACTAGTGGAAAGGGCCCGACGGACAGTCCAGGGTGGTGACACTGTATTTCTCACCTAATGCTCGTTGCCTTGTGCACTCAGCACTTCGGGATGCCCTGGCCATGGGGAAAACAAATGCTGCTGTCTATTGATGATTGGATTCTAGATGTGGGTGGGGTTGAGGGAGGGCTCTGGGAACTCCCAGTGTGAGGACAGCCAGTTTTGTGCTAGTGTTTTATGGCAGGTGAGCATGGTCAGAGGTGTTCTACACCCCCAAAGGGTGGGTCCAAGGCTGTGACCCCATCACCTGCGCACTGGCCAGTGGTTAAAAAGGACGTTAAGGTCCATTATTATATATTTTATTACTTATTATCACTGATAGACATCCAACATCTACAGACAACTGATAGCAAAGTCACCAGCTAAGCTGTGATCAAATGCCATCAGGGATGGATCAGTAACTTGCGCTCCGTAAGTAAAGGATCCTGCCACTTGAGCTAAAGGGGAATCACCACCAACCATGCTAGTAATAGAGCGTCCCTTCTCTGTGGCCTGCAGCCACGAGAGCCATCCACTTGAGCAGACGTGATGTTCCATCCCGAAGGCAGCAGTGATATTTAGACACTAGCCAGCTAGAAAAGGGGGAACATTTTCAGCCAAAATGTTTTTTATCAAAAAAAAAAATGCAGAGTCTGGTCACCTGCACATGTGTTATCAAATTGTTTCTGTCAAAAACAAACAAATAAAAATCCCCCCGCCCTCAACTGAAACGTTTAGTTTTCAAAAATATTGAAACAAAGCGTGTTTCAGTTTTTCAGTTTGAAACAACTTTGTGTTTTGAATTTTGAATTTAATTTCTTGAAATTGTGATCAGCAAATCAAAAACTTGGTTATTCCACAGCTCTAATTACCAGTCCCTCAGATAGAAATGGCTTAAAAAGACCAGAGACGTGACATGCTGCTAGCAAACATGCAGCACTTCGTTCTACACTCAGAAAAATCTTTGTGATTTTTTTCCTTTAAATACATATGCAAACTTACTTAAATTCTATCCACATAGAAAGAGAGATTATCAGCCTAGGGGGCATTTAGTTAGTACTGTTAGGATAAAGTAACCTCTTTGGGATTTCCTTGGCGCTACATTTTGTGCATACCCTATTTCAGCATTCCGGTCATTGCGACTTAAATAACTTCATCAAATGTACACACTTTACCCATCAAAGACATGTCGCAACCGACACTATAAATAGCTTTGATTAGAAATACACACTGAATTCAGAGAACCTGATTCCATTCTCTGGTGTGAATCAGGAGAAACTTCACTTAATTCAATGGAGTCGCCTCCATGTAAAACCTGAGCAAGGCCCAGAATTTGTAAATGGGGTATATGTTGTAAACTGTGTAATATCCTGCATGATGCTGTGTGTTTAGTTAGTTCTCCTAAATGCTTTGGTCAGGAAGATTTCAGTTTCACTTGAATTTTGTGAGGAATAGATTAGCCAGAATGCTGGGAGTCATAACATTTGTTCTCTTCACATCTGCACAGTACTCTCAATCTGCCAGCATGCAGATGGCTGCAAACACTGGCTGAGAAAATAACCCCCCCCCCCCTCCCCACCCGCCAAAAAAACCCATACTGTAATAGCTGATCACGTATTGAAAACTGGAATTTGTACAGGGTCTTGCTTATGATTTTCTACTATTAGGAAAAACTTCCCAGAAATCTCATTTTCATAGAAGATCACAAATTAGTGCCCCTGCCTGCAGTACACATACCCCCCAGTGACGTCTTGATTCAGCAGGTGCGGAGCTTTTGAACCAATCAAATGTATCATGGGCAGCCGGGGTGCTAAGAGAGGCAGCAACGTGTTAGAAAAGCAACAAAAAATGTCATGTTCTAAGCAGCTGGGTCAAACAATCTACACTGAACTCTGAGTCTTTACCACGCAACTGAAGCCTCTGCGCTCACACGCACATAGAAAGGAGTATGATCACCCTTGGAGAACATTCAGTGCTTGCTTAGAAATACAAGCAGAGACTCACAATGCGTCACTGTAGCAAGTGGAAACCTAGGGCCTGCTTCTCCTCTCATGCATACTAATGGGAGTCGGTGGAGTTACACTAAGATAAGTGAAAGAGGAATAGGACCCCCTGACCTCACCATTATGATTATTGTCTTATCATTGTTGATTTTTATGACTGTTTATTGCCTGTCTGCTTCCAGTAGCATCCACAATCTGCTAGATACTTTGGCCCAGATCCTCAAGGGTATTTAGGTGTCTAACTTCCATTGAGAGTTAGGTGCCTAAAACCTCTGAAGATCTGGGCCTTTGTGAACATAACAGAAGGCCGAATCCAAAGAGCAGAGGAAGGATGGGCGAAGGGCTATAACATACAAGTAACGAAGGTGAGGATTATATATTTTTTTTCTCATGACATCCATAGGCAATGCCCAGTTCCACCTCAAGCTACTCATTATTAGCTGATTTCTTACAGGCATCACAGTAGACCTAGGTGTTCCCAGAATGCAAACCAATTCAGGCAGTGGATCCAATGGGTAAGGAGCAGAGCTAATGTTCACTCTGATGCCGCCCACAAAAGTTCCCCAAGCAGAGTCCTTCTGAGCAATCATACAAGAGCTACCCAGATACTATGGTGATGGGCGCAATATAAAAAAATCTATCTCAACTTGACCAATAGATGATTTGCAGTATTTAAGCTGTACCATGCGTCAATAAGGACTGATTTATATTAAAAAGACACAGCCCAGAAAATATGTCATTAACCCACATTCTAATTTGAATTAGGACTGCGGAAGAGGTTAATGCTTATGGGTTTTATTTCCCCCTGTCATTAATTGACTGTTCACTAGCCTACATTTTTCTTGTTAATAACCCATATGGCTTAGCGAGGCGAGAAAACACATCAATGATTTCACTGTGCCTTGCTTTTATTAATCCCAAATCATGGATCAAGTCAGAAGTCATTGTAGTTCAAATGATTTATAGGTTGCAATATTTAGTTCCACTTGCACTGGACAGGCATATAATGTCATATGCCAGCTAGAACAGCTGTATCCCAAACGTTAGCTCAAGCACCAATGAGCAAAGTGCATATGGAAGTGTAAAACAGCCCCAAGAGCTTTCATGTATGGCCGATTTAATTGAATACCAATATGACCGAGATTGATGCTACTTTTTCACGTTGCACACCAGTTATTAGTTTCCCAACTGTAGAAAACAGAATGTGGCTGAATGATTTCAAATCCAGATGATAGGGTTTTATTATGAAGCTTAAAAGACTGTTTAAAGAGAAAAAAGAAATGGAAATGAAGTGAAAACACCTCCAAAATGAGCCCAAAAGAAGGGAAACAAAACAGGACCAGGGAAGAGCGGTGCAATTCTGGACCAGTGCTAGAAAACATGAGCTTTTCAGCAATTAGAGATGGAAAAGACCTCCGTATTATGGATAGGCCCAAACCAAACCAAACCCTTGATCCAAACACCTTTGCCATTCAAAATCTGGGCCCACATGGAGTGGCTTCAGCCTATTGTCTCATTGTTTCCTTGTGTTTCCCCCATCTGCTGTATCCATATGTTGTCTCTTGTCTTATACTCAGAGTATGTCGACACTACAATGGCTACAGCGGTAGCACTGTCCTGTGTAGACACTTCCTACATCGACAGAAAGGGGTAATCCATGTCTCCGAGAGGTGACAGCTAGCTCGATGGAATATTCTTCTGTTGACCTGGTCGAGTTTGCAGTGGGGATTGGGTCGACCTAACTGCATCACAGAGGGCACAACATTTTTCACAGCCCTGAGTGATGTAGCCAAATCCACCTCAGTTTTAGGTGTAGACCAGGCCTTAGTCTGCAAGCTGTTTTTGTTCTGTGTGTGTTCAGTGCCTAACACAATGGGGTCCCTGACTAGAGCCCCTAAGAGCTATGATATTAATAATAATTGTCTGCAACACCTTCATCTTTTGTTCCATCTCTGACTATGACACTCTCTGGGCCATCACCAGGGCCAGAGCAGAATTATTCCCTGGCATACATGGATTTTTTTCACTAGGAGGGTGGTGAAGCACTGGAATGGGTTACTAGGGAGGTGGTGGAATCTCCTTCCTTAGAGGTTTTTAAGGTCAGGCTTGACAAAGCCCTGGCTGGGATGATTTAGTTGGGGATTGGTCCTGCTTTAGCAGGGGATTGGACTAGATCACCTCCTGAGGTCCCTTCCAACCCTGATATTCTATGATTCCATGATTTTCTAATGCTCAGTTCAGTCTAGTATTTAACTGAGCTCGATGCAGCATACAAATATATTGGAGAAGGGAATTTACCATGGACCCAATCCTGTGAGGTGCTGGGTGCCCTCAGCTCTTACAGAAGACAGTGGACATGGAGAGAGCTTAGTACCTGGCAGGGTCGGGTCTCATGACTTTGTACAATCCAGTGGGTTTGATTCTCCTCTTGCGTGGTTGTAACACCAGTGGCATCAGTGCAGCTGTAGTAAAAAGGTCATAATAGGGTTAACTGGGTTACCCAGTGTGTTATAGGATGGAGCATGTGCCACCTCTCACTCACTTTCTGTTTTAATCAGTGGGGGTTTTGCCCTCGCCCTGGTTATAATCAGTTAACTGAAGCAGCAAGCTCCCAGTCTGGACGGTCCTGCGAGTAGACTCTTTTTTGAGCGGCCCGTTACACAAGGAGCACTATCCACTGATGTGAGTGGCGAATCGGGCCCAACATCTCAGCCACACTTACCCCTGATAACGGTGCCCTGAACTGGTATGAAATAACAACCAGAGCAACTGAAGCGGGCCTGCTTCGGCTTCCCTAGGGCAAGGCAGGATTAATTCCACTGAAGTCGGTGGAACTGCACTGCTATTAAACTGGTGCGAGAGCGGACTCAGGCCCAACAGCTTCTCATGGCTATAGCCATCCAGTTCCCAAACAGCAGATCTGTTGTTGGTGGCTTTACAGTGCTCACAATAGAGCTGTTGGCAACAAAAGTATCCCAGTCATGTGCGGTTATGATATCACTCTTGCTGTTGGCCTTTACCTCACCAAGACTCCTAGACAATGGACAGTTGTTTCCCATTAAGAACTATCATATTGTTAGCACTGACTGACAACAGTTTTCCCTAAAGTTCGCTGCAGTATGAGGAGTCCACTGGAAAGCAGTAACACTTGTGTTAGCATCTGCAAAGCAGCTTTGTTTGTCCCTGTTCACTTGGGTTCTGATTGCAAGATGACTCATGTGTCATTCGTTCATGTTCTGCCATGTTCCTCCTCTCAGTTTTATAACCTGACTTGGCCAAAACATGGCAAGGAGAGGATGGCTTTGGAGGAAAAAGAGACATGCCTTGCCCTGTGAAGCAGAGTTCAGCGATTCAGCAGAGAGCTGTAAAGCATTCAGGAAAGGACAGTATATCTGTGAAGGCACAAGGCTGAGTTCCACCTATCGAGACCAGAGCACTCTGGGGGGGTTTAATTTCTTTAGCACTGAAAAAGTTAAAGCAATCCACATGTGGCTATATCCACTCTAACTACAATAAGACTGAAGAATGTCTATAGAGTTTTTCAGCCCAAGCAATCTCCAAGTGCTTTATTAATTGACCTGGCAGAATTCAATTTTTATTTATCATTTCAACTGATAATGTTGACGTTTCCTTGTAAGCATTTTTAAGCTTTTTATATTTTCACGGTTGTGGGGAATTATGGGGGGAGGTCAGACAATTATTTCATGACGATACAATTGAGACACACAAAGATAAAGCGTTATGAACCGTTAAAGCACAAACCGTCACAAGATACAAAAGGAAATATCCTTAAATAATCAAATCATATCAGTTTTTACTATTACTTTTACTATCCCGCTAGTCCATTTGTCGTGAGCCTAAATGACTAGACTTTTACGCTAATAAGTTCTCAAGTTTCTTTCTTTGCCAATTTGTAAATTTCGATTGTTATCGTCAGAAATATTTTTCCGTTGGTTTGTGTGTGTACAGTGACATCGACATTTACCGATAACTATCGAATCCTTACACGCCTAGGTATAAACTGTGGGCTGTGTATGGCTTACAGAGCCATAGCTGTGCTAGGGAAGGCAGTGTACTGCACGCGAGACGGGTACGAGAGGTATTCCCCCCTAGAAGACAGAGCAGCCAAACGCCTCTGGGATTCGGAGACAGTGCACTGACAGGTGCTCAGCAGCTCATCAAAGGTATTTAGGCACCTAACTTTTATAGATTACAATGAGAGTTAGGTGCCGAAATACCTCTGAGGAGCTGGTCCAGGACGATTACTGTGCTTTTTAAAAGAACACAGCATGTCATCCCCCCACTGCCAACCTCTCTCTGTCGCAGGTGCAGATGGGGCGGGGCTATGGCCATGTCCCCTTCCAGGTGTTAATGCTTCTCATGTGGTATTATGTCCTCACACCTTATGCTCATGGAAGATTCTGGTTGCCCTCAGCACAAATGTGGAAGAGGAAATGTAGAGGCTGGGTTCACGGTTGGGTTGCCCATGCTTGGCTGCTAGAGCTACTATAGCTGTGTCACACCAAATCCTGAGGTTGTAGAGACCTTGACTCTCAGGCCCAGAGCCTGAAGTTAGGCAGTTGCCATATACTCAAGTTATTGGGCTCAAAAGCCTATACAGTAAAGAAGAAGAATTCCCTTCAATAAAGGAATTACTGGGTGAAACTCTATGGCCTGTGTTTATAGGGTCACCGACCCTCCAGGACTGTCCTGGAGTCTCCAGGAATTAAAGATTAATCTTTAATTAAAGATACTGTCATGTGATGAAACCTCCAGGAATACCTCCAACCAAAATTGGCAACCCTTAGGTGATTATAGCGGTCCCTTCCATCTATGAATCTGGGGCTGAACGGCACCTCAGGGAAGTGCCTTCACTGTACCCAGGCTGCTGCCAGGTTTACTAAATGGACCACATCAGGCCTGTTGGCCTATTATTGACAATATCCTGGGTTGCCAGGGTTCACATGTCCATTTTCCCTTTGGGGCCTATCAGGGAATTGCACTGTGTGACAGTTGTGACACTGGAAGCTTAGGCCAACGCTAGGCCTCTGTATCAACTGAGAGGGAGTCAGGCTTAATGCTGGTGGAATGTTATTAAAATTATGCTGTTAAAATGGCAGTAAACTATGTCATGTTTGCCCTTTCCTAAATGCTGATGAATGGACGACTATAATACTCATGTGTTAATCGCTGTATTTCTCATGTTAAGAGTAATATCTGTACAGCTGTGTGACATGACGCTCACATGGCTGGAGGACACCCCATGATAACAAGCGCCATTCATCATGGCTGAGTTTCACCCATAGCAATGGCTGCACCCCTTGGGGGGGAGAGAGGGTGGTCTGTTGATACCCATTACAAAGCAAGGTGTCATCCTTACAGCAGGGAGAAACTGGTGTTCAGCACAATGGCGAAGAGGAAACTCCTACCCAAGAATGAGTTACACAGGATGCCTTCACTGAAGAAATACCTCAGGGACTCTTCCCCTCGCCCGCCCATCACCTTTTGCATCCGTGAACCCTGGGGTCAGAAAAGTCAGATGTGAGTGTTTTTGGATAAAAGCTGTTTAGTGGAAGGAAACAGGTTTTGTTTAACCAGACTGGATCCTAAGGGGCAAGGACTTCGTCTGCCAGCTAACAGTCCCTTAGCTGCCACAACTGAGATAAGCCTCAGATATTGACACTATAAGACTTTGTTACTTTAAACAGAAGTTTTATAAGATAATAACATAAGTTTGTCTTTGTCTGCCTGAGTTTTAGTGTGCTTAGCACTGTGCAAATACCTCTTCATTGTCATTGACTTAATAAAGTCTACACAAGTTTATTACAGGAAGGGACTGAATGTTGCCTTATTGGATAATGCAGGGAGATCTAAGGAGGAACTAACCTGTGCTATGAGTCTGGTCCTTTGGGAACAGAGGAACTTGGATTTTCTGTGATACTAAGATAAAAGGGGCATGACAGGAAAGACTCGCTTCCAGGTGAGTATTACATGTGGGACATGTAATGGGATGTTAGTTAATGAGAGAATTACAAGCACTGATGAGAAAAGCAGTTGTTGAGTTCCAGCCAGGGCCGGCTCCAGGCACCAGGCACCCAAGCACATGCTTGGGGTGGCACCTGGTAAGGGGCGGCGGGGGGAGCGCAGCGCGGCATTCCGCGGGGGGGGGGGGGGGGGGCTCCGGCGGCGCAGCGCT
>NC_048307.1:77409973-77577126 GCF_013100865.1 Trachemys scripta elegans | reverse complement strand
TCCAGCGGCGCGGGGGGGGCGGCGCTCGGCGGGGGGGCTCGGGGGGCGGTGCTTTTTTTTGCTGCTTGGGGCAGCAAAAAAGCTAGAGCCGGCCCTGGTTCCAGCCACTGGCAAAAGGGGAGAACTTAAGATGGATTTCAGATTTTCTGCCAGCCTCTCCCCTCAGCATCACCAGTGAAACAGCAAGCTACTAACCAGATAGTCATTTTCTTGTAGATTTTGTGTTCCCAGATTAACCAAGATGGCCCAGTGCCTTCCTTCCCTAAACAAGAAAGTGTAATTCACTTTTGGAACAAATACACTGAAAATCCTCTCCTTTTAACAATCCTATGGGGCTGAAAACGGTTCCCAGCTCAGGTCAGCAATTTACATTCACTCCCAAGCCATCATGGAATAAAAGGAAAGATCCTCTCATGGATCAGTAACTGGTTAAAAAATAGGAAATAAAGGGTAGAAATAAATGGTCAGTTTTCAGAATTGGCGAAGTAAATAGTGGTGTCCCCCTGCGGTCTGTACCCGGACCAGTGCTGTTCAACGTATTCATAAATGATCTGGAAAAAGGGGTAAACAGTGAGGTGAGAAAACTACTCGAGATGATACAAAGCAGACTGCAAAGAGTTACAAAGGAATCTCACAAAACTGGGTGACTGGGCAATGAAATGGCAGATGAAATTAAAGGTTGATAATTGCAAAGTAATACACATTGAAAAACATAATCCGAACTATACATATAAAATGATGGGGTCTAAATTAGCTGTTACCACTCAAGAAAGAGATCTTGGCATCATTGTGGATAGTTCTCTGAAAACGTGTATTTTCCACTGCATGCATCTGATGAAGTGGACTTTAGCCCACGAAAGCTTATGCTCAAATAAATGTTAGTCTCTAAGGTGCCACAAGTACTCCTCGTTCTTTGTGCTGATACAGACCAACACAGCTACCACTCTGAAACCTGCCAATGTGCAGTGGCAGTCAAAAAAATGAACAGAATGTTGGGAATCATTAAAAAGGGGATAGATAATAAGAGAGAAAACATCATATTGCCTCTATATAAATCCATGGTATGCCCACATCTTGAATATGGCGTACAGATGCGGTCACCCCATTTCAAAAAAGATATATTGGAATTGGAAAGGGGCAACAAAATGATTAGGGGTATGGGACAGCTTTCATATGAGGAGAGATTAATAAGACTGGGACATTTCATCTTGGAAAAGAGATGACTGGTGGGGGGTGAGGGGGAGATATGATAAAGATCTGTAAAACCATGACTGGTGTGGAGATAGTAAATACGGCAGTTATTTACTCCTCCTCATAACACAAGAACTAGGGCTCACCAAATGAAATAATAGGCAGCAGGTTTAAAACAAAAGGAAGTATTTCTTCACACAACTCTCAGTCAACCTGTGGAACTCTTTGCCAGAGGATGTTGTGAAGGCCAAGACTATAACAGGGTTCAAAATGGAGCTAGATAAGTTCATGGAGGATAGATCTATCAATGGCTAGGGATGGTGTCCCTAGCCTCGTTTGCCAGAAGCCAGGAATGGATGATAGGGGATGGATCACTTGATGATTATCTGTTCTGTTCATTCCCTCTGAAGCACCTGGCACTGGTCACTGTCAGAAGACAGGATACTGGGCTAGGTGGCCCTTTGGCCTGACTCACTATGGTTGTTCTTATGTGCACATGTCATCTAGGAGGCACTCCCCAAGAATATAGGGCTTCCAAGGTCTTGGGATTATAAATAGAGCTCAAGAAAATAATGTCAATGCAAATAAAAATTATTTTCACCCCAAAAACATGAATCATAATTAACTGGAGAAAAAACACTGCTATAAAACAAATAAGAATAACAGAAGAGAGCAGAAACCCATTAAATAATGTTATTAGTATATATTTACTGGTTTTCATACAGTTCCCCCTTTCAATGCTAATCCACCAGACAAAGTGACAATAATTTTTGCTTCAAAACTGGACCACAAGAAGAACTAAAACCTCCAACCATGTGCTGTGTTTGTTATCACCCTATCTGTAGGGTCATGAAGGGTGTTACTGGTTGGACCCCCTTCTGGGATGCCACTGGGGTACTGGGGTTGATGTACTGGGGTTTCACTGAGCCCCTCATGCTCCACCAGCCTGGATTCCCTCTCCCTGTTTTGCTGAATTAGGCTCTCCAACCCCTTGCAGCGCACACACACAGGTAGGACCATAGCCAGCTGCAGACACAGACTGAAGTCAGCTCTGTGTGAGTGGATTCACCCAACACTCACATGCACACCCCTTTGGGGAAAAAAAACAAAATAATAGTCTTGCGCTGTATAGAAAGATCTGCACAGCACAAGTTCATAAAAATTTGCCCTCTCCCTCAATGTGAAGAGAGATATTTACTTCTTGCCCTCCCTCCCCCCCGCTAGAAATTATAAGTGATTATGAGGGATAGCAAACAAAACAAAGCAAATTACTGAGAAAATAAAACAATGAAGGGCTAGTTGTGGGTGTTACCCAAATTAGCACATTTGATATACAGATACATGGTCAATATTCCTAGCTTCAGATACAGAACTGATACATGCATACAAATTGGATAATCACATTCAGTAAATCATAACCTTTCCAATGATATCTTACTTGAGACATCTTCCATAAAGTATATCTTAGTCATGCCGTATTCATATCATAACCATATTTCTATGAAGAATATGGGATGTAATGTCACAGAGGGGGGAAGGGTCTTTTTGTTTTCCCTTTGTACAGTGCCTTGCATGTTTATAAATCACTTCCAACGTAGACAATGGTAAGGGACAGCATAAATATGAGCAAGTTTGATGTGGAGCTGTGCATCAACAAAGAGCAGCTGGCAAGCACTAAGGAAGCCTGTTGGTAGACGTTTGAGGGAAGCTACCAGAACACTTCTGCTTATGAGCTGTGCGGTGCAACTGCAGAGTGCTTGGCATTTGCAAAGGTGAGTTTTAAAGGGCTGATGGGTATCAGAGGTATTTTGATAAAGGGTATGATATTTCAGTGTAAAATATGATAGTCTGGAGAACCTCTAGGTGGAGCCAAGAGGCAGTGCTCAATGAGGCCCTATCATCTCCCTACAGGAAATAATGGCCTACGTTTATTGAGAGCCGGGCTTCATATAATGTATTCTGCTGCTCACATTTTAGATCAAGATAAAAGGAAGCCCCTTAAGTCAAAAATGCTGCCTATTATAAAGTTGTAAATTCTCACAGGGAACATGATCTTTGTACAATTTAGATTTATGACAGGTTAATGGCTGTGAAGGAGCAGTAAGAAAAGGCCCCTTCAAAGTGGAATCATTTAACAGGAACACAAATGCAGTGTGTGTCCTGGTCTCAGGGGAGGCTGCCCCTTCTGTGACAGCCCACTGAGTGCCCCCTTCCAGGTGACAGCCCTTTGTTTCTCTTTGGAGTGGGATCTAGCCACTCTCCAGGTGGATCTCTGGATTACACACACCCTTGTTGCCAGCCATACTATGTCCAGTGGGCTTGCTTGGCACCTGCCAGAGATTTCCTATGACTATAATTGTTTGTAGTGATGCAGAAGCAGCTTCTTCAAAACAAAGTACGATTTATTGGCCAAAAGGTGCACAGCAGTCAGAGAAATGGATTTAAAACAACAGAGACCCATACGTATCCTGTCTTAGCTATGCTTGGCATTCCCCTCAAACTCCTAGGTAGACATGTCTCAGTCTTGGTTTCCCCATTCTCTTGAAACACTATTTCACTAGGAGGGTGGTGAAGCACTGGAATGGGTTAGCTAGGGAGGTGGTGAACTCTCCATCCTTGGAGGTTTTTAAGGTCAGGCTTGACAAAGCCCAGGCTGGGATGATTTAGTTGGGGATTGGTCCTGCTTTGAGCAGGGGGTTGGACTAGATGACCTCCTGAGGTCTATTCCAACCCTGATATTCTATGATTCGAAGTTACAGTCTGCTTGCTGCAGACCCTGACTCCCAGTCAGTCTGTCAGCCCAAAGCCTCCTCCCTTTCTACAGGTTAGTATAGCTATACGGTTACAGTATCTTCTTTGATCTTAGGTTCAGCCTGGGAAGAGTACACTTTGCCAGCCTGGAGGAAGGCAAGCAGAGACATTCCCCAATTAATAGCTTCACCTTTGTTCTCTAGGGAGCCTTCCGATTCCTATGACAGTACCTTATCTTTGCCATTGTTTTGCCTTTCCTGCTTGGTTCCCTTAACAACCTTTTGATCTCACCCCATGCAAGTAACCCATTATACACAAACACACAATGTTCACAAGAAATAATAATGATCTCGCCCTGTTCTCTGCAGCATGTACTTCAAAGTCCTGTGGATAGGAACACACAGTGCATGCTTTGCTAAAAACAGGCGCGTGGCCATTGTGGCCCAGGTGGGAGTTCAGGCTAGCCACCTCAGGAGGTAGGGTGGACTTGGACTCAGGAAGCGAGCCTCTGCCACCACCCAGGATGCAACATTCACACTGCTATTTTTAGCATGCGAGCTTGAGGAGAGCTGGCGCAAGTCTGTCCATGCTGGAAGGCTCAGTGTAGGCATATACTGGGAAAGACTTTTCATGTTGTCCATCCCTCACAAACTGGTGCAGACGGGTTCCCGGCTGCATCTTTTTAAATGCATTTTCTTAAAAAAGCCCAAGTTGCTTTGATGTCCCATGCAAGGCAGAAAAGTGCATTGGCAGTTTAAGGGTGACATGTAAAGGAAAAGAAAAATTGAGTTGGGCCTTTCTTCACGTCCTTCTGCTGGATAAAGAAGGCCTGAGGAATTCTAGTATATTTATTTTAGATGTTCTGTTTTACATTAGAAATGCAGGGTCTGTCTCTCCTGGAAGGCTTTCGGGACAACTGGAGAAATAGTAGGTTGATGATATCACAGACACCAAAGAACATGATGATCTAAGGGTTTGTCTATAGTAGTGAGATTGACTCAATTACTTGATTGCCAATTGCCTTGAGTTAGCTCACATGTTTGAACATGCCAGTCTGGCCACTCCACAAATATTTGTTCCAGGTCACAAACGTGGGGTTCACCCAGTAAAATGGATGCTGTGGAACAATTGTCTGGGGTGTGTCCAGAGCAGTATGCCCAAATGCATGATCTAGCTCAGGGGTCGGCAACCTCTGGCACGCGGCTCACCAGGGTAAGCACCCTGGTGGGCTGGGCCAGTTTATTTACCTGCTGACGCGGCAGGTTCGGACGATTGCAGCCCCCACTGGCCGCGATTCGCCGTCCCGGGCCAATAGGGGCGGCTGGAAGCAGCGCGGGCGAGGGATGTGCTGGCTGCGGCTTCTCGCCGCCCCCATTGGCCCAGGACAGCAAACCGTGGCCAGTGGGGGCCGCGATCGGCCGAACCTGCCATGTCAGCAGGTAAATAAACTGGCCCGGCCTGCCAGGGTGCTTACCCTGGTGAGCCGTGTGCCAGAGGCTGCCGATCCCTGATCTAGTTTGAGTTATTGGTAACCAGTCAACTCCAGTTCAATCCTCTTGTGTAGATGGACCCTGCGAGGGGAAGTGATTTTAATTCTGACTGTTTAAAGCTTTTTGGTTGATTTTGTTAACAGCGATTCAGCTCCAACACTTGGCAGAAAAGCTGCTTTACTTAAGGATTCAGCACCCTGATCCTTCCCTTGGAGACTGAAAATACTCTCTCAGCCACATTTCTGAATCATCCATGAAGACCTTCTGCAAGAGCAGGGACTAAACCTTTCTGCTATTTCAAAGTTTATTTAAAAACATTCAGAAAAATACCCTTAAAGAAAAACAACCCAAACCTTCTGGGCTTTCGCTCTATGTCACAAAAGTCCAGTACTTTTCCCTTTCCTCTGCAAGTCCCCTTTCAAGTCCTTTTTTCCAGATCTGAGCATGTTACTCTGAGTAATCCTTGTTTGTTTGATGCAGCGTGATTATTACTCTTAACTTTTGAACTTAAATAGTCAGAGACAGATTACTAATAGCTCGGGGAAGGCATTTTGGTGTGTCTTGTAGAATCACTATTCCTATGAGGTCCTCTCCAGCACACCAGAACCATAGCATTCTGGTCCAGAAAAGCACCAAATGTCACAGAAACTGGCGGAGCCCCTAATTACAGGCTCATGAGACAAGTGGGCCCAGAACGCAAGGCGGAGAAAGGAAATCATAGTACCTGCTCTGAGCTGGCAAGCTGCCTGGAGCACAATAATGATTTCCCTGGGACTTGCACACCAATAGCGCTAGTTGGCCTGTCTCCCACCTCCCTCCCAACACCTTTCATGGGTTCCAAGGCCAGCAGAGACCATTGTGATCATCTAGTCCAGGAGTCGGCAACCTTTCAGAAGTGGTGTGCCGAGTCTAATTTAAGGTTTCACGTGCCAGTCATACATTTTAACGTTTTTAGAAGGTCTCTTTCTATAAGTCTATAATATATAACCAAACTATTGTTGTATGTAAAGTAAATAAGGTTTCAAAATTTTTAAGAAGCTTCATTTAAAATTAAATTAAAATGCAGAGCCACCCGGACCGGTGGTCAGGACCCGGGCATTGTGAGTGCCACTGAAAATCAGCTCACATGCCGCCTTCAGCACACGTGCCATAGGTTGCCTACCCCGATCTAGTCTAACCTCCTGTATAGCACAGGCCAGAGATCTTCCCTGAAATAATTCCTAGAACAGATCTTTTAGAAAAACATCCAATCGTGATTTAAAAATTGTCAGCAATGGAGAATCTACCACAATCCTTGGTAAGTTGTTCCAATGGTTAATTACTCTCATCATTAAAAATTGACACCTTATTTCCAGTCTGAATTTGTCCAGCTTCAACTTCCAGCCATTCTTCCAGGCCATATCTTTCTCTGCTAGATTGAAAAGCTCATTATTAAATATTTGTTCCCCATCTAGATATTTATAGACTATAATCAGGTCACAGCTTAACCTTCTATTTGTTAAGCTAAATAGATTGAGTTCCTTGAGTCTATTATTATCAGGCACATTTTCTAATCCTTCACTCATTCTTGTGGCTCTTCTCTAACCCCTCTTCAGTTTATCAATTTCTTCTTGAATCGTGGGCACCAAAACTGGACACTGTAGTCCAGCATTGGTTGCACTAGTACCAAATAAGGAGGTCTCGTGCAGAATGTTCTTTCGGTTCTTCTGAGTATTGACTCTTCAATAAGGATCACGTGTCTTCCTCGGATCGTTGGAGAACTCTTTGTGAGCAAGCTTGTTTTTCTTAGGTTGCGCTGAGCTGCCATCCACCTGTGTGCCCTGTACATATCTCCATTTCCTTGGGTCTGCTGGATCTTGAGGTATCTTCCAGTGGTTTCACATGGAGAACCTGGTATTGATTTGAAACTCCTAGCTGTGTGGAGTCGTCTTCCCTCTGGTGGCCACAGCCTGCCTATCCTCATCTGGCTCTAGCCATGTAGATGGCTGCTGTGACCCCTGGCCTGTGGTGGTCATGAATGGCCAGGCTTCCTCTCTCTGATTCCGTGGTGGCCAGCTCCATTCTTCCCTGAAACTGAGATATTGGTATTTCCCAAACCTGGCTCTCTAGGAATTCCTCAACTTCTCTGATTCTTAGTACTGTCTCAACTTGCCCCTCCAATCCAAGACTCTTCTCCTCCAGCAGAGTCGCCAACTTGTAGTTCAGGCACATAAAATCCTTTCTCTCTTCAGGCAGGAAAGAGAACATGGCACAACATCCATTGCAGGTCACCACCACTGTTGCATCACTCGTCATCTTGATATCGCACACAGCACTGAACCTGGAAGGAAAGCCTCTAAACTCCCTCCAAACCTCCTACATGCTGCCTCTGTTCACAGCTCTCCTTCTGGGTCCATGCAGCATATAGAAGATATTAAACCTATGATATCCTCCATCCATGGCTCTAGTGAGAGGGTGAGTGATGGGGCAGTAATGATTGTTAATCAATAATAATAAAACACATGCCAACAATTGTTTGGAGCCTGGGGATGGCTTCTTCCACCCCAATATGTGATGAGAGTCTCCCGCTCTTTTGTCTCTATGTTGATGCTGCGGGGATCGCCGTCCCTTCTCCTCTTCAACCAATCATGTTGGGTGAGGGGAGGGCTTCATTCATCCTAGCTGGTATCTGTTATCATGCTTTTTAGCCAAGCGGAGGTGATTGGAGCCCAACTCCTCAAAGCTATTTAACTCCCATTACAGTCTCTAAGAATTAGGTTCCCTAAATAGTTTGAGGATCTGGGCCTGGGTGCTCACTGCTCAGCCCTTTTACATTTCCTCACTAGCTCAGTGTCAACCATTAGCTAGGGAAGAACCATCCTTCCCCACTGGAGCATCAAGGTTTGCATCATTCTCCATGACGTGATTCCCAAGCCTTTGACTCCCAAAAAGAGCAGGGGGCAGAAACCAGCTTTCTGAGCTTACTTCTGTCTCTTTACCTTAAGTTTTTCTACAGCAGCCGTCACTGAGCTGAGTTACTTAGAAGCAAGAGCTTCTTGGAGAAGAATGCAGCCCCTGTGCTTGTGGAATCCAGGCCGCTGGCAGAGCTGTTATGTGCATCATTGGCTGAGCCAGTCCACAGCTGAAAGGAATTAACTGTTTCCAGGAGGCCAGTGATGCAACCTAGACTCATTTCGGGGCAAAGAGGGTACACCGATTCCTCACGCTTTTGAAGAAACCCACCAGGGCGTCTTGGCACTGAGCTGTGTGTGTAACTGCGGGACCTGCCTGCACGTTTCAACTGACTCCGAGAGACTATTTCTAGTCTATCCCCACCCCAAAAGGGGGTGCCTGGCATGTGGAGCTTGTTAAGGATTTGTACTGAACTTGTTTTTTAAACATAAGCCCTGGGTTCAGGGTGCGCCAAAGGAAACATACCAGTGCAGAGTACACCTCATCAGCTCCCCGAACCGCAGGCACTAGGCGGGCTGCACTTGGAGCCAGTTAAGAGCAGCGAGTGGGAGAGAGGGAGGGAGTTGGCACTGCTGGAACAAGAACTTGCCAGGGGAGAGCTGCAGCTGCTCAGCCCCCACCTCCTGTGGCCATACCTGTTAATTCTAGTTCAGGAGCCGCTGGAGGAAGCACAGGAAGGAAGCACATTCAACACCCCTGACTCCAGCGTCCAACGCCAAGACTGAAATAACACCGAGGAAAAGCCAGTGCGGTTGGGCGTTGCACGGCTTGGTACCAAAAGGCCGTGCTGTAACTCAGGAGGGCAAATCAGTGTCGGAGCCGGCTGGTGAATGGAGGGCGGGTGTGCAGTTGTAAAGGGATTAGGGTTAGACTGCACTCATTCATCACGGCTGTGTACATAGCTATGTCACTTTTATGACTATAAATGTCTCTTTATAGGACTCTGCTGTCAGCTGAGACTCTCAGCCATTTTGTGTTCATTTCAGTGCAGACTGTTACAGATAACATAAACACAGGCCCCATACCCCCCTGGGGCCTCTATTTTTGTTCTTTCTTTTTCCGTTGCTCCCTTAATCTCACGCAAATGACTGAAAAGATGTTAGATTGCACATCCACAAAGAGCAAAATCACAATTTCTTTTAAGATAGAAGCAAAGTCCAGAATCAATGACACAGAATGACCAAAACATACAGACTTAGGAGCTGTCAACTTGAGCAGTCTAGCTGATCTCGCCTATGGGGATAGGGTAGCCAGGACAACATAAGAAAGGCCACAGTGGGTCAGACCAATGGTCTATCTTGCCCAGAGGTCGGCAACGTTCGGCACGCGGCTCGCCAGGGTAAGCACCCGTGGTTCACCGTCCCAGGCCAATGAGGGCAGCGGGAAGCTGCGGCAAGCACATCCCTCACCCACACTGCTTCCCGCCACCCCCATTAGCCCAGGACAGCGAACCGTGGCCAGTGGGGGTCGCAATTGGCCAAACCTGCCGCGTCAGCAGGTAAATAAACTGGCCCGGCCCGCCAGGGTGCTTACCCTGGTGAGCCGCGGGCCAAACGTTGCCGACCCCTGATCTAGTCCATATCCTGTCTTGTGACAGTGTCAAACCTTCAGTGGGAATGCACAGAACAGAGCTATTTCCCATGGTCCATCACCTGTCATCCAGTGCCAGTTTGTGGCAGTTGAAGGTTTAGGGACACTTGGAACATGGGGTTCAACACCTTGAATCACATCCAGAAACCAACTGCAAACCAGTGTAATCTATAATGCACTAGTGTCCTCACTGTTACGTAATGTGCATCGGCATTATGCTCGAGCTTCCAAAGATCCTCGAATGTAGACCCAAGTAAAGTGCTGGAGATGCCAAATCCTGGCGGAGAAGGGGGACCTCTGAGCCCATCCCTGAGCCTTTGTCAAAGCCTCCAACAGACCTCAAACCATGGATTTGCCTCAGAAGAACATTATGGGCTGGTAATTAGAGTCCGGGGGAGGGGAGAGAGTTAGGAATGAAAGCTAGGTTTGCCAACATGGTAATATTTAAAAAAGAGGACACTCCAGCAGGAGGGCCGCAGCCTCTCCTGTCCCACCTCTTCCCCGTGAGGCCCCATCCCTTCCCTGCCCATTCCCCCCAAAAGCCCCATCCCCATCCACTCCTCTTCTCCCCTCCTCCCTGTCACTTGCCGCTTTTCCCCTTCCATCCCCCAGGTAGGCGGCGGCCTCGGCTGAGTTGGGGCTGGCGCGGGTGATGACCCAGCGCCTCCCCCGCAGTAACTGGACACTGGGTGTCCGGTCAGTAGATCTGACCAGTCGGGGTCCCTTTTCAACTGGACTTTCTGGTTCAAAACTGGGCACCTGGCCACCCTATCGAGTGCTCCTGGGTTCCAGTCCAGCTCTATGGCCTAGTCACCGCTCCGGGAAGGCGCCTGGGCTATGGGTGAGCGCGGGGGGCCTGGACAGCGGGGCCTCTGTGTGACCTTGGGTAACTCACTTCTACCGCTCACCCCCCCACACCCCACCCTGGCTGGGCGTCGCACATATGCCGCTGGCAGGGCAGCTCAGTGTGTTTCGCTTCCAGGGCTGGTTTTGCCAGTGGCCAAGTCCGGCCAGTGGTGGGGGAGCCTAACAACCCCCCCAACCCCCCCGCCCCCATTCCCCCAGGATAGGGGCTGGCCCCAGGCTACTAGCCTGGGCTGAGCCCGGCTGGGTGGCAGCTGCCAGCAGATGGGGGGGGCAGTGCCAGACCAAGCCCCGGACACAGGGACCCTGGGAAAGCCCGTTGTCCCGTCCTGGGCCTCGGGGGGGGGAGGGGGGGAAGGGACGCTGGCCCTTTAACTCTGCCCCGCCCGCCCCAGACACGGGCCAGCGCTGACCGCTCAACCTAACCCTCCCTCCCCAGCGGCCCCGCCCACCCTCGCTGCCGATTGGTCGCTGTGGGCCCTTGAGCCCAGCCTTGCGCGGTCCCCGCCAATCGGTGCGGGTGGCGGGGCTGACAGTGAGTGTGTATGTGGCGGCTGAGGGCCGGAGAGCGGAGGAGCCGAGGGTTAGTGAGGTCTGTGCTGGGGGAGCCCGGTCCCCTCCCGGGAACTGGGCTGAGAGGAGGCGGCGGCGCGGGGGGGAGGGAATCCCCCCCCGGGGGCTGGGCTGGCGGGGTCCCCCCCTCCCTGGAGCTGGGCTCGAGGGGAATCCCGCCCCCCCCCCCGGGAGGGGCTGGGCTGGAGGGGGTTCTCCCCCCCCCCCGGGGGTTCCCCCCTCCCTGGAGCTGGGCTCGAGGGGAATCCCGCCCTCCCCCCCCCGGGAGGGGCTGGGCTGGAGGGGGTTCTCCCCCCCCCCAGGGGGTTCCCCGCCCCCCCCGGCTGGGCTGGAGGCAGAGACAGCGCCAGGACTAAATAGACTTATCAATGGCTTAAGGCCCCAGCAGCGCGGGGTGGGGGGGTTGCTTTTTTAATATGTGGGGGGGAACCCCTCAAATATTCCTGCTTAGGCTCCCCAATGGGAGCTCGCCCCTCCCTGGGGCTGGGCTGGGGGGGGGGGTTCCTGGGCTGGAAGTGGGGGGTCGGGCTCTTTACCCTGGGGCTGGGCTCCGCTCTGCAGCAAGTGGGGGTACGGGGGGGGCAGTTGGTTGGTCTGAAAGGTTTTTCTCTGGGGTTCAGGAGAGGGAGGAAGGGACCTTGGCTGGTCCCTCCTGGGGAGCTGAAGAAGGGGACTGGGGAAGTGGGGGGGGGCCGAGGGAAAGCGGTGGGCCCCTTTGGGCAGTGACTTATTTCTAAAGGGGAATGTGTGGGGGTGGAGGAACCACGCCCTGTTCCCCATTGCTCTGCCCCCCCGGCCCTCAGTGTTCATTCCCTTCCCTTCCCCCAGACCCAGGGAAGGTGCGTCTCCCGCCTCTGGTGCTGGGTGCCTGCTTGCTGACAAGGCACGCCTCAAAATCACTGCCTCAGCAGCAGGCCCACACTCAGCCTCCGCTCTGCTTCTTGTGGGCCATCGCAGGGCCCTGGTGGAGTCACCCCATTAACCAATCCCTTTGAGCCCTCTCCAGAACCATCCCCAGCTACAGCTTCAGTTTGGTAGCTGCTTCTGCTGGTTCCTGGGAGGTGACTTCCCTCTCGGGCACTTCCCTCTTAAGTGGCTAGCAGCAATCAACTCAAGAGACTGGGCTAAAGTCCACTGCGGTCACACCCTGTGCTCTCCTTCTGCTCTCAGTCGCTCCCACACAGCCCTGCTGAAACCAATGTGGGAGGCACAGCCTGCTTTGTCTGTGTTAAATGCCAGGAGAGGAAATCAGGGCTTTAATGCC
Source organism: Trachemys scripta elegans (assembly GCF_013100865.1). Taxonomy (NCBI): domain Eukaryota; kingdom Metazoa; phylum Chordata; order Testudines; family Emydidae; genus Trachemys; species Trachemys scripta. Next base: position 77,564,451 of record NC_048307.1, on the reverse strand, counting down.
CCGGAAATAAACAAACTGAGGAGGATTGGGGCCTCTGTTGGTACCACAGGGGCTCAAAGGCCAGTACTTCATGCAGGCATTGGGCAAGCTCTTTTCTTATTTAATTTGTAAGATGAAATAATCTTGATTGTTTCAGGCTGATGTTGAATATTGATTTTATTTATCAGATCAAGCTATTTAAAAGAGAAATTGTTACATTCCCATGAATGTAAACAGGGGGGAGCAGAAGACCATCACTCAGAATTCTGTGACTAAGAGCAGACAACCAAGGACTTACAAAATGATCATGCAGAAAGGTGCATTGGGCTGGATTCTAACCTCAGGGCAGTAGCAAATCAGCTATAGGTTCTGGGATACCAAAGTTTTATCATAACCAAAGACACCCGGCTCCTGGGATGGATCCACAAGGTCAGCATGATCTTTCTTTCATCTCAGACTTATTTGCAGTAGTGCTAAACTAGAATTTCTGGAATGAACCCTTATTAAAATGAGCACTGTAGCATCATGCAAAGTTTTTTCTGCCAATGATGAAACATTCTAGGCTTCAGAGGTTGCGACAGTGACTGCCTCCCTTCCTGACGTGGATACAAATGCCACTGTCAGTGCAATTGTTGAAAAGTGATGCGTGTTGCAGAGCATTCTGGTGATTAGATCAGTGTATCAGACGTGTACTGGCTTAATTGTGTGCATCTTGCCAGGGTGCTGTGCTTTTGGTCTGTTGTCACTGTTCTGCAGGGTGGTGATTAAACCTATTGTTTTATGACCAATACAGCTAAAATGTCTGTTTTCTCTTACAGGCTCGAGTATAAAACATGAGGCTCTATGGGGGACGAACCAGATCTTTCCAGGCTCCTGTCACTGTCCATAATTATCCCAGCAGCCACGTTTATGTGTTTAGAAATGGCCGATCAGATCCAGATGAGTCATCAGAGGAGGAATCTGAATTCATGGAATTACGTCCACGGGGCAAGGAGCAGCAGAGAAGCAATTCTTCCCAAGCGAGAGCTGGGGACGTGGTGCTACTGGAACGAGAGCTCACAGAGGGCGATAACCTTAACAAGCTAGCCCTGCAGTATGGGTGTAAAGTAAGAGCCACAGCTAGATGATGCAGCTGCTTTAATTTCTTCCCTTAGTCTTGTCTTCATGTGTGTTTGTTTTGTAAGCACTCGTGTTTAGGGATATGTTATGTGTAGCTTAGGGCTGGTCCACACTAACCCCCCAGTTCGAACTAACATACGCAACTTCAGCTATGTGAATAACGCAGCTGAAGTCAAAGTACCTTAATTCAAACTACAAGGTACTTACCGCAGGTCCACACGCAGCAGGCAGGCTCCCCCGTCGACTCCACGTACTCCTCTCGCGGAGCCGGAGTACCGGCGTCAACGGCGAGCACTTCCGGGATCGATTGATCGCGTCTAGACAAGACGCGATAAATCGATCCCAGAAGATCAATTGCTTACCACCGAACCCGGAGGTAAGTATAGACATACCCTTAGTTTCTGTGCATGCAGAGAGAGGCTCCAGTTGCCTGACACAGAACGATGACTGCTTCTGTGTGTGTCCTGTATTTATTGCTACCCAGGTATAACCAAGGCAATGCAGGGTGCAAATGAGTCTTGTAATTAATAACACCAGGAAAGGGTATTCACTCCCACGCCCAGCATGACCTGGATTCCTGTATAATTTGGATGACTAAGTGTGTTACAGCTCTCAGGTAATGCACAATTATTATTAACTTGTTGAGGAGGACAACATCTGTCCTGAGAAAGGGAAACGAGTGCTGATCGTAACGAGTGTACACTCTGTTAAGCAAACAGAACACTATATTCTGATTACAGAGGGATCTCATAAAACTGAGTGGGCAACAAACTGGCAGATTCAATTCAATGTTGATAAGTGCAAAGTAATGCACACTGGAAAAAAATATTGCAACTATCCATATACACGGAAAGGTCCAAATTAGCTGTTACCACCAAGAAAGAGATCTGTGAGTCACTGTGGACATAGGCGCCGACTCCGTGGGCACTTCGGGGCTGGAGCACCCACTGGGAAAAATTGGTGGGTGGGTGCTCAGCACCCACCGGCAGCTCCCCGCCCAGCTCACCTCTGCCTCCCTTCAGTGCACCGCATGCCCGCTTTTTCCCCACTAGCTCCCAGCACTTGCGCCGCGAAACAGCTGTTTCGTGGGGCTGGGAGGGAAGGGGGAAGAGGGGGAACGAGGCGTGCTTGGCGAAGATGTGGGGTGGGGATTTGGGAAAGGGGTTGGAATGGAGGCGAGGTAGGGGCGGGGAAAGGGTGGAGTCGGGCCGGGGCTGTTGGCGTGGGGGCGCGAGCACCCACCGGCCCTGGAGAAAGTTGGTGCCTATGACTGTGGATAGTTCTTTTAAAAACTAACCCCCCCCCCCCTCCCTCCCCCAGGGACCCCACCCCCTATCCAACCCTCCCGCTCCCTGTCCCCTTACCGTGCTGCTCAGAGCAGCAGGACTGGCTTATTGGAAAGCCTGGGAGGTGGGCACAAGCCAGGCAGCCCGGCAGGAGCGGTGGGCCAGAGTGGTCCGCACAGAGTGGGGGAGGGGAGACAGCAAGGGAGGTCTAGGGGTTAGCCTCCCCAGCCGGGCGCTCAGGGGCCGGGCAGGATGGTCCCGCTGGCCGTAGTTTGCCCACCTCTAGTCTAAAGAGATTAGGGCTGTTTACCTTAGAAAAGAGACTACACAGGAGGATCCGGTAGTCTATAAAATCATAAATGGTGTGGAGAAAGTGAATAGAGAAGTGTGCATCCTGCATTCTCATCTCCTCCCCTCCTGTAGCCAGCTGCCACCTCACCTGTGCTGATCGCTGGCTTGTGTCTCCAGTGCTGGCTATCAGCCAACTGGCAGAGAGTCTTCAAGTGTCCATTGAGCATCCACTGCATTGACAAAGGACTCCTGCTGCAGCTGTTGTGAAGCTGCTGGAGGGCTCCCTGTACTGTATTTACATATTGTTGTTTAAAAATTAGTCTGTGCCTTGATCAGGCAATGAAGATGCAGCTGACGGTGCGTATTGGCTCATTCAGGAAGAAAAATGTGTGGTGGTTTTTTCTTTAAGAGAAATTTACTGAGTTCTTAGACTGATTTTCAGTGCCAAATGCATATCCAAGTGTTAGTGCAGTAATGTGCCTAAATGCTAAGAAAATACTGTCCCGAGTGCTGTTTCTGCTGCTGGGTTTATTGCAGTTGGTTAACTTGTTACATTGCCCTTCTGTCCTGTCCTTTCTCTGCTCCCCCCACTTGTTATCTTGAGGCACCTTTGTAAGCCTCCCCCAACTCAGGTTTGATGGTGTCCCTTGAAACTTGACACTAATGCTCTTTTCTCAGGCAGAGCATTCACCTTTTGGGAGTCACCTTTTCTTGCTGCTTGAGGACCAGAACCAGGGCCCAAGTTTGAGCATCACGTTAGGCTGCACTTGTGGTTTACTTTGTTGCCTTTTCATCTCTCCCATAATGTCCCGAGGGTCCAAGGTTCCACAGTGTGTATACTGCCTCCTACAATGACACCCAGTAACTCAACCCCAAGGTTTTGTTTCCCAGGCTGTAACCAGGCCTGAATTCTGTTCAGGGCCAATTTCGGATCCTTCTTATAAGTTTGGTAGTATTGATGGGTATGTGAATGCTAGGTTTGATCGTTATAATTTATATTATGGGAGTAACTAGGAGCTCCCATTTGGTTCAGGTCCCTATTATGCTAGGAGCTGTATAGACACAATCCCTGCCATGAGATGTGAATGAAAGACAAAGACATAGTGGGGAATAAAAAGCAGTGGGAGGTTCTGGGTAAACAAGAAATCATGTTACTGGAGAGATTATCATCCAATTAATTTTTCCAGCTGTGTGCTGTTATCTGTATTAATTTGATTCTCTCCATCCACCACTATGTCATGCCAGTCAAGTCTTGCGACCAATCTTTGCTTTTTACTCTGTTTAGGCAATTACAGGGTTTGTGGGGGCAGCTACACAAGGGATTAGTGAATCTCAGTTGCCTAACTCCCACAATCAAGCCTTACTAAGTCTTTTTGTGAATCTAGCCCTAAGAACCAAAATCCTCTTGACAGTCAACATGCAGACATCATTTTTGAAGATGAGATGTAGGCTCCTCAGTCAGACAGACAGCACAGCACTGAGAACAGCAATACTTAAATATTTTTAAACATCTGGGCCTGACTCTGTCCCAAGGATTTCCCCAGCTGAATTAAGACAGGAACAGCAGAAAACCTAGGGATGGGAATGACAAAGCTGAAGACAAATACAAGTGATGGTTCCTGGAGACACTACTGAACGTGTCTTGAAGGTTACAACTTTCAATATGTGAAGGATTGTAACTTTCACTGGGGGTCTTAACCTTGCTAGGAAATCTCTGACTGCAGTCAGAGGGCTGCAGGAACAGTGTTAGAACAGTGACTCCCCCGAGCAGCAGCTTTCAGTCAGTGTTTGTTTTCACTGTTGACATTTTGTATTTTCCTGGTTTGTTCTTGAGTCAATATTGGTAAAGGAGGGTGATGCCTTAGGTTTACGTCTTTCTCCTTCCTGAATTCCATAGGTTGCAGATATCAAACGTGTCAACAACTTCATCTGTGAGCAGGACTTGTATGCTCTGAAGTCTATCAAGATTCCAGTCAAGGCCCACGGGCTGTTAATGGAGACCAGCCAAGAGTTAAAACCTCCTCAGAATGCCCCTTCCCAGGCTGGAATGACACTGATTGAACTACCAGAGTCTGATGATGGAGCCACCAGCAGCAGCTATAGTGAAAGCAGATACCTGACTGACTACTTTAAGGGGATTGACCAGACCATCGAGGATGCAGTGCAATCCAAAGTCCATTTAAATGCAGATTATTGCATAGAAGCACCAAACTGCCCCCCATCCGGTTCAGTGGGGCAAAAGAAGCCCACGAATGGTGCAGACTGTGGAATCCAGTGGTGGAATGCAGTTTTTATCATGCTCCTGATAGGAATCGTCTTGCCAGTATTTTATATTGTCTATTTTAAAACACAACAGACTGGGGCAGCAGCCCATACCTCAAACACAACCTTTGCCTTGAATAGCTCAGCTCATGAAGTGGGGGGGAAATGGTCACAGCCCCTAGCAGTCGTGGAAACCCCCAAAGCGAAGAGACAGCCCAGTACTGCCTCACCGCCCAACACTGATACCCATAAACCAGTAACTCTGCCCCTAATGGATTCAGGGGGCTAATTTTTTTAAGTGAGCTAATGATCTTGACTGAACAGAGGGTGACATGTTTTCTCTAAATGAATAAAGATGTTTTGTAGCTTACCAAGTGCAACAGACATTTGGCTCTGCGTTTATAAACCCTTCCAAGGGAAAGTAGCTTGCCCCAACTTACTCTCAACTAGGCAGACACATCGGAGTGTGTGCTCTTAAATATTGTATGGGTTATTGATTGGAATGATGCAGTCTAATAGCGCTTGAGAAGACACATTTTATATGGACGGAGCATTTTTCCCCCTACAAAACAACATTTTTCATTCTCTGGCAGAACCGAGTGGGCCCTGCATATTTAACCCTACGTATGCCTTTATAGCTTGATAGACTAGCTCTGGTACATGGCACTATTAAAACTTGATACCTCCATATCCCTTTATTCTTATCAATGACAGTATTAAGCTAGAATGAGCGAGGGTCTTAGCCTGCTGTGAGCACCATGGAGGCAAGGATCTGCCTGTGCAGGGAGGCCCTGTGACTTCATTAGGACTCCATGCAGGTACCTCGTCAGGCCAGAGCTCTCTGCAAGAACTGGTCCTTAGGTCGGTTATTCCTCAGTAACAGCCTTTGCTCAATAGTGATAGCAAAAGTTCTGTTCAGCCACACAGTCCAACCTGCGGTAAAAACCTCTTAATTGCTGTAGCCATTTTAAAAATAAATTCAGAACGGTTTCTCATGGCTAACCCCTGCCACATAAATTGACATTTTGAAGATGTAGAATTGAACATACTTAAGGAAACATTGTGCATAACATAAGCAAAATCCCCATAACATATTGCCTACATATAAGCTAACTTTCAGCATAGAGCAAGTTTTAAGGAGGTTAGACTTTTCCCCAGGCCTAGGCACTGACATCCCAGGAAGTGCAATTATAATACATTTGTTTACCAGCCTGATTGTCTTGAATGATACTACCTGAAATTATGGTGTGAAAAGCACCAGGGTGCTGAAGGCAGAAGGTAGCTGAGTTCCACCCCGCTGGAGGATGGTTATAGAATTAGTACTGTTGTAACAGGGTACAAATCACAGATTAATAAGACGCTCATTTGAAAATATATAAAGGTTTAAAGCAAACTACAGGGAAAGTTTTTCTCTCTCTCTTTCAGACACTCAGATACAAGAGTCAATAGTTTTAGATGTATTTAATAACACAAAATTAAGCAGGTAAAGGAGGAAACGATAGAAGACTGAAAAATAACTTTTGCAATGATTTGTCGAATTAAGGAATTGCCTGCTATTGTTTTGCCACTAGAGGGCACTGTTGTCACAAATACACAAGTCAATGAGGCAACGTGAAGGAAATTCAGATCTTAAATTTATCAGCACAGTGGTTAGTACTAACCATCTGTCCCAAATTAAGGTTCTGAGATGGGTGTTGAAGTTAAGAGAGAGAAGTTCTGTCTTTAAGATCGATTATGTCAGTAATAAAGTCTTGCTGGCCTGAGACAAATGCATGGACAGCATTTGTGTTTATAATGACTCAAATGAAAAATGTATCTGAAAAACTAGCTTCTTGCTGCAAAGGGAGCTGGGAGGTACAATGAATAAAGTAAACAGACCCTTCCTGAGTTACAGTGTTAAGTCTCGGTCCTGATAAATATTCTTCCTGCAGCAAGTAGGAAGCTCTTGTCAGGCTTAAGGGAACATAAAAGAAATTACCATTTTTCTTCTGTGAAGGAAAACTGGGCCCTTCTGTAGGTTAATATTACATTTTTAAATGAAGAAAAATTCAATAAAAACACAATGGGAACGATCCTGGACTGCTGTCTGTTTCTTTAGCAGCATATTTTGAACTACACACTGTTGTTTAATGTTGCAGTTTTCCTTAAAAAGAAAAGCGAGTTTTAGGACAGAACGGGGGCCAGACACTGGTCCGATTAAGGATTTGTTTCAATTATAAACATTTACTTTACAGGGAAACGTAATCACAAAGAAGGGAGAGTAGTATGGCTATTAGTTGTGGGACCAAAATATCCAAGCATATCCAGTTCCCCATTGCAGAATGCTGGCTAAAAATATTAAGTGTTTTTAATATGTACATTCCTGTTCACTACTGAAGTGGAAAACATAATATAAAATTTAAATCTTTCACTCTAGGAGGCAGACTAGAATGTTGAAAGTTCAGCTCTGAAATGTGACTGTAAAAAAAAAAAAAATCACCCTTGTTTACTGCGTTTCCTTATTAAACACGTTAAGTTTTCAAGATAATCCATCAAATTGCCACCCATGATTAAATTCAGCCTGGGACTGGAGAATCAAGCTGGATTCCTCCTTTGTCAGATAGCAACACTTAAAATAAAGCATTTGCAGGCTAATTGTCCCCTCATTGATACCCTGTGCCAGCAGGGCCCTTGCTTTCAGGGAGTTACCCGGGTGAAAACATTTGGAAACCGGCGAACAATTCTGTTGGCACACGAAGAGGAACAGACGCTCTCAGCCATGTTGGCTCAGCAGGCGTAACCGGAATAAAAAGTAGTAAATTTAAACCAGTGGTTCTCAACCTGTGGCCCGCCGGCCACTTGCAGCCCAATCAGCACCCAGCTGCGGCCCATGTGACAGCCTCAGGGCCAAACAGGTAGTATTGGATGCGGCCCACAATGGTAAATAGGTTGAGAACCACTGACTTAAACACTGAAGTCAGCACGGCTGAGTTCAAGGTGCACGGGGCGCCGAGCTGCTGATTAAGGTGGTGCCATTTTCACAGAACTGCTCTTTTGGGATCATCATCCCAGTTCATAGGAGTCAGCGTGCCATGCCTTCCTCCCTGCCCCCATGACCAATCTATGTTATAATAAAAATAAAGTCTTTATCTCCAAAACCTCAGAGCTACAAGATAAAGAAAACTGCTATCCACCAACCCTACAAAAATGTATTTAGAAACAACTAAACAAACTTGCTTTGCCTGTCAGTTCTAGCTGCCTACTACAGCCCTCCTTAGCTGGGACAATTACATGTTCACCAAAATCCATGTTAAGAATCCCTTTGGAGGGAGCCCCTCGAGGCACTACACACCTGGGGAAGAGAATTACCTGTGCTTCCTCCACCACTGCAGAGCAAGAGTCCCACCTGCACTTCTTAGAGCAGTGGTTCTCAAATTTTTGTACTGGTGACCCCTTTCACATAGCAAGTCTCTGAGCATGTTTCCCCCCCCCCCCTTATGAATTAAAAACACTTTTATATAGTTAACACCATTATAAACACTGGAGGCAAAGTGGGGTTTGGGATGGAGGTTGACAGCTCACGACCCCCTCTCCCCCCAAGTGATAACCTTGTCTGTTAGAGCATAGAATATCAGGGTTGGAAGGGACCTCAGGAGGTCATCTAGTCCAACCCCCTGCTCAAAGCAGGACCAATCCCCAACTAAATCATCCCACCAAGGGCTTTGTCAAGCCAGGCCTTAAAAACCTCAAAGGAAGGAGATTCCACCATGTCCCTAGGGAACCCATTCCAGTGCTTCACCACCCTCCTAGTGAAATAGTGTTTCCTAATATCCAACCTAAACCTCCCCCACTGCAACTTGAGACCATTACTCCTTGTTCTGTCATCAGCATGCGTGTAAGGGAGCCACTAGGACTTGGCTACTTCCCCTCTAGGTGGCTCAGTTAACCCCATCCAAAGCTGTAGACATGACATACCACATGTGAAAGCTACTGCATGTGTTGAGAGTGCAATTTGCAGAGGCTCAGCGCACTCGCTAAACAAAATACCTTGAGACCATACAAAGGCACTTTGCCTCCGCGAGGCTGGTTCTGTGCTGCCAGCTTCAGCTGTTGATGCCCCGCAGTTTTCGCTTCAGGTGCCTTCACTTTCGGGTCCTCCAAACTAGGTAGGAAAGGGTTTTGCTCACACTTCCTAGCAAAGGTAATCGTTAGGCAGAGGCAATGAGAGGCCCATTTCAGCATCAAAGCCGCACGCTTTGAAAAGTTAGTGGCAGCTGACGATAGCGTAAAATGGAAACTGTTAAGCAATCACAACTGTAGTCATTGCTGCTCCTGTGATGACATGTTTTTATGTTGAATGTCACGCTGTTCATGCATTTTGAAAGCTACCAATCTCATAGGCTTAAGCACTGCATCTCTTTGTGCCTGAAGTCACAGACATGGTGGTTTGCTTCATGAAGAGAACGGCACATCTGGGTACTGAGCAACATTTGGCTGAGCTTACGTTTTACATCAGCTGAAAACTAATGTACAGTATTAAGCTCCAATCCTCATAATTTACTGGTGTTTCTACATTTTCCAACATACTGATTGTATTGCTCTTAGGCAGGGGTGGCCAACCTGTGGCCCCGGAGCCACATGCGGCTCCCTGTATAGGCACCGACTTTGGGGCTGGAGTTACAGGCGCCAACTTTCCAATGTGTCGGGAGGGGGGGTGCTCACTGCTCAATCCCTGGCTCTGCCCCCACTCCACCCCTTCCTGCGCCCTTGCCCCTCCCCAGAGCCTCCTCCCCACCCTGAAACAGCTGATCAGGTGGTGTGGGGAGGCACTGATTGGCAGCGGGGAGGGAGCTGATGGGGGGCTGCTGACATATTACTGTGGCTCTTTGGCAATGTATGTTGGTAAAGTCTGGCTCCTTCTCAGGCTCAGGGTGGCCACCCCTGCTCGTAGGGCTGCAGAGGCTACAACCCTGCAACCTTTCATTCACTATTTCTGAATCTGGCCATTACAACACACAGTTAAAAAAGAGAGCAAAAGTAGCCCGTACAGCAGATGAGCCAGTGCTAGCGGTGGTTGTCAGTTGACCAAATTTGATCAAATATATTTCAGGAAAGCAGTAACAGTCACACTGCAGGTTTCAGACTGCAGTGAATTGCCTGGGAATGTATTGCTGGCAGGGACGAGGTGATTGTCACAGGGCCATTAACTACAGCGTGTCAGTAATCCCCAGATAAGGCTTTACTCCGGTGCTATCACTGCCATTAAAGAAAACACAAGTAGATGGGTGACATTATTTCACTTGGGATGTGCTGGGCACTGCTATAGTCTTAAGGCCCTGTATGTTAGCCATCACTCACTACTGCATTCACCTTTTATTAGTCACCAGGTTGTGCTGGTCAGCAAACAAGTGAAAAATGCAAATCAAGCTTACTGGAAACATTCTATAAAGAGATGGAAGATCTCTTATCTACAGAGGTACTCAAACTGGTGTCTTTGCAATACTAACCTGGGCCCAAGGAACAATGTTACAGTAAAAAGCTGGAAGTGATAAGATAAGCATGTCATCACCTCCATGTTAATGCCATGTGTGCTGTAAAAAATAATCAACACAGTGGATTTTCTCCCCAGGTGCATGGACAGGTGAACTGTCTAGACTACTGAAACCCATCCCACAAATCACAGCCAAAGACGGCACATTGCTCAGACCTCATGATGTAGTCTCTTGCTATCCAGGAGTCAACAGACCCCCAGATGCATTAGGCCGCTGCAGAAAGATGAGCAGGGAAATCTCGTACAAGACTATAGCCAAACATGAAAATGTTGCCTCGATTTTATGAGCCTCCCAAGCCCATTTTAGGTTTCCAAACTGTAGCAAGCATTGCTAATCCAGAGCTTAATACAATTGTGCTCAGTTCAACATGTGTTACAATCTGCCCTAACTCTTGGATACTGGAGTCGTTAATACAGTCGACCGCTGGTAGCTGTGGCCTTGATTGCTAATTAATTCTATTACTAGGTGCCACTTTTGTACTCAACAGCTGCCTTTTCATATGGTGACATGGTCAGTTCTACGACCACAGTTGCTTGACCAGGCCTACTGCACCATAGCATCTGACTGGATAGGACTCCTAGCACACAGCAGAGACAAAACCAGCTTTAAAAAACCATCAGAAAGCCTAGAGCAAAGTCCTTGTGGGAGCTAACTAGGAAATAACAACGAATTCATTTTCAGCAGCTGAAGCCGCACTTTGAATATTTTTAGCCATGAGATTCAACCAGCTTCAAAACTTGCTAATAAGAGCCCTCCACCAGAGTCAGGAATTGTAACTAGCACCCAGACTCCAGCTTGTAATGGAATGTGAGAGCCAGAAAAGCTGTTGCTTGGGCAAGCTAAATTAGGAAAAGGAGAAACCGAAGCAGGTTTCAGTGGTGACGTGCAGAATTTAGCCCAGTGGGACAGATAAGTTTTTTTTTTTTTTTGGAGGGGAGGGGGGTTTGGGTGCAGGTAGGGGCTCCCTGTGAGAGATTCAGAACCAAGCACCAAACCTGAAATTGTGTGATAGGGCTCTTGGGAGAAAGAGGTTTCTCCTGCTTTGTTAGCAGAATTATCAGTAGCAGGGAGTTGACTGCTTGCCAATTGACCATTCTTCTAGCCCAGCACCAGAAGTTGTCCATGGTTACCAACGGTTGTGAGCTTTCACTCCTCCATTGCTATGGCTGCATCAAGCTCTCTAGGAATTTGAGGCAGCAGCAGAAACCCAGGGGAAGCAGGAGGAAATGAAATGCAGGGTACAGCTGTCAGGGTACATGGGCAGAAGCTTCCAGAAGAGAAGAGACGTCTGGAGCATTGGAGGGTACTGCTCGAGGGATGAGTTCCAGCAGAAGAGAAGCACAGCCATCAGGAGAGCCCACATTTTGTGGTGCTAAAGAGGAGTGGCACCTAAAATAATCTGCAGGATGACTGGAGAAGTGAGGCAGGGATAACTGATGAAAGCAAGGCCACTGCCACCTACAAGAAAAGAGTGAGCCAGCAGTAGCCACAAATATACCTAATAACATTTCTCAAGGGGAACTAGAGGCTAGTACACGTCACCAGATATTATTATTTCCAAAGCACATTTAATTCTTCCTGGGAGGGTTTTTTTTTTACCCCGTCCCTCCTCAAATGCATTAATACTTTTTTATTTAAATATATCAGCAACCCAGCATTTCTGAGCATCCTTATAAATGCCAATCCCATATGCAAGCGCAATGGAAGCGCAAACATTAGGGAAAGGAAATACGCCCATTTCAACATTACAAAGGAGTGATTTAAATTATGAAAATTTCATTTGCACCAATTTTTATATTTGTCGATTCATAAAGTGTTATTCATATTTTACCATATTTCTTTTATTATATGGATTTATGTCAGAACTACTCTTAATTCTGGCTGCAATGAGAAAAATATATGGATGGATATAATTCTATCAGCTTAAGAAAATCCATCCGGATGAAAATGGGTCCATGATTCTATTACCAGGTGCTCTTTAGAATCAAGCTGAAAGTATTCTTTCAGGCACAAAGGAGATGGAGAAATTGCATGATAAAAGCACTATGCTCTGCAAATACGACAGAGTCTGGAGTACACAGTAAAAGCCAGTATTTTTACTTTAGTGAATGCAGGATACAAATATTTTACAACAACTTCTAGCATTTTCTTAACCATTTGATAAAAAGTTCACTAGAATATTTATTGTATAATGAAGAAAAACAACACATTCAGGGAAAAATTGAGATTAACTTATTTTTTTCTTAAAAGATTCGTCTCAAGGATGGCAACAAAGTCCAGCTTGTGCCGCCAAACGGCTTATCATCATTAAACCGTGAACAGCTTCTTGTGTGAACTGTTGACTACAAACATTTACCAAATACATAAATCTCTTTTAAAAAAGCCATTTTAAATATAGCAAAGCAGTGTTCTCTTGCACAGCAAAGTGAAGAAAGTTTCTACTAAGAAGTAACTGTTTACATTTATAAGTCTTTCTTTCACATTCTAATTTAACTTCTTCCCACGATCAACTGCTAGGAGTTATTATGTTCCTTATTTACTATATATTTCTTGTGCGCATAATAATTCAGAAAAGTTTTTGATGCATTAGTGTCCTTTACAATAAAAGGAAATGCTAAAGCATTTTTCTCCAACAAACCCCTGATTTTATATATATATCTATATATTTAAATACTATTAGTTAAGAGCTCAAAGATGATTTGTCATTTTAGCAGGTACAACTCTCGTGAATCAATACCAGCCAAGTAGGTTCACACTAGATTTGATCTATCTGCAACCCTACCTTGAACTGCATTTATTAAATTTACTTAATAAAAAATGCTATATTGATTTTTTTAGTTGCTGAAATGTTCTCCTGTGCTGTGTCCTTTCTTCTACAAAACACTTTTACATCTCCTAAAAAAAAAAAAAGTATGTTCCAAACTTACACGATTAGTGTTATTAAAAATCTGAGTTCCCCTATGATTTTCATGGTGTGGAGTTCTTCCACAGATAGACGGGATGTTGTTGCAGAGGCTTATCTACTGGATTCCATTACAGGGCTATGGGCAACAGGTTAACAGTCTGATCCTCAATTCCTAAGAATTGCACAAGTTTTACATTAGTCAGTTGGTGTGATTTAAATACAAACTCCAAACCTTATGTAACATTGTTTTAGAAAACAGTAATAGTACTGCTTACAAACCTGCATAGAAATAAAGACTATTTGACATACAGTCAGCAAAGCCATCTCATAAGGCACACAAGAAAATAGACAGTAAATGTGAATGCAGAACTCCCACTCAAATGTACAGCAAAGTTCATATACGTGCATAAATAACAAAAAAAAAGCACATAACTTTTCAAAGCATTAAAGGTTCCATGAAACGGTAAGGGAACTAAAATACTTTGGAAATGCAGTTTTCATTTGAAAATTGAAATCCTCTGTAGGCTCTTCTGTTGCAGTGACTACTCTAGTTTCAATTTACTAAATGTAGATTAGTTTGAAAGGAAGTCAAAGTTTGCCTCAAATGTTTTAAAAAGTTCTGTAATTTTAAGTTACACTGATAACACAACAGATTTAGTCTTGAAATCCACCTGTAGTACATTTGTTCTTGGATCATTCCGTGTACAAGCAGATGTCAAGGAGATGGCTGTACACACTGGATTTCCATTTCTACCTCATGTTTTTTTTAATTATAGCATCAACTGAGTGACGTTACTAGAAAATTTCCTTAAAAAGTGTTGAATGCCCAAGAGAAAAATGTTTCAATAAATATATAGAATTAACTTCAAAGAGTTTTGTGTGACACATAAAACAACTTCAATTTTTCCCAAAATTAGAGTGGCTAGTAGTTAGATTTATGTTTCTTAAAAGTCTACATTTTATTTTGTTCGTAGTGAGGAGGGATATAATAATATAGCATAATTAGGCATAAGGATGACAAGAGAAGTAGTAGGGATTTGAAAGCACACAGAGTTTTAACTCAAAACATAAGTTAAGCACATACTTACTAAAGCAGAACGAATTGTGTCAGATTTTTGGCCCCCCATTAGCGACTTACTCTGTACAGATCCAGTTTTAAGTAAATCTTTGCCAAAGTTCAATAGATTAGCAATAGCAGTATCAGTTTAAAAGCAGAGATTATGGTACTCCTAACATCCCTGAATGATGGGAGAATTTGCTGCTGTATTGGAGCCAGATCTTGCAAACCCTTACTCTTGCATTAGTGAGCCTCCTTGCATGAGAAAGCTAAAGTTCTGATCCTGCAATTCTACTAACCAGATACATAGCATGTTGGGCATTTGGATTTCTTGCTCAATTTTTTTGAATGTTAGAAGGAGACATGAGAGGATTTATTTCCAAAGCAAGTGTTTTGTCCCAAACCACTTACCACTTACAAAACCTTTTGTGCTCATCTGATACGTGTTATCATTTCCCTAACATAAGTAATTAGGTCAAGTTTTTCCACTGAATATTTTCTCACAAGAGGCAGTTTTAAAATAATGCCTTAAAATGTGTTTTAACAGATTTTTAATATTTATGTGGGATGAACTTAACACCGGATTTTTGTTGGTTTTTTTTTTGCCACTTTGCTATTTATATACATATATATAAAATGTATAATGAAGCTTAACCATACAGCACAGAGATTACATTTTAACGGCACACATTCACCACCAGTGAAGGGGACAACCCCTTTATACATCCTCTGAAAAATCTGGATAATAATATTAATAATAATTAAAATCCAAAGAAAGTACAGTATATTTAACAAAATAGTAAATATTAAACAGTGAATACTCTACTTAATAAGGACCTCGCCTTTTTTCAAGTTGGCGTCAATCCACAAAAATATACTTTTTAATCTGGTGAACGTACAATACGTAGGTACTTACACCAAAGGTGGTATATTTAAGATGCTATATACACAAAGAGTTTGGCTCAAATTTTAATTTACATATAGAATAATAAGTGTTCATGGCTTATTTTTCCCCCAACGTTCTGCCTGCAAGTTTTTTTTTTCCCTCTTCTGAAAGCAAAAAACTAGAAAGTCAAAATAACAAGATAAAACTATACTCTACAAAAAGCTACATCATACAGCTTTGGCTTATATAAATAATTCATAGCAGAATGTGTCCAAAAGTACTGTATATAACTTTTATATATAGTCTTCAATTCATACGGGTATTGTTTTCTTTAATATAAAATATACATGAGCTAATCCGTTTCTTTCTATATTTTTCAAAGATAGAACGTAAAAAGAAACTTTTCAAACATATTCCAATTATAACTTAATATATTAATTTTATTTTGTTAATGCTCTATTTTCTAGGCTATTTTCTGAATATTTCATGCGAGTTCTCTATGTCTTCTCTCTCTCTCACTTTTTTTTTTTTTAATTAAGAACCACTTCTTTGACCCAATACATTTTTTTGCACGTGCAAAACAGGTTTTTATACCTTCAGCCCTTCGCCATGCACTCTCTGCAACAGAGACCCATGCCAGGTTGGGTAATATAAAGGACATTTTATGTACAGTATTGCTTTCTTTTTCCTGCTTTTCTACTGCTCTGCTGCTACAAAGCATTGTTTCTTAACTACAAGTAACCATACGGCTTTAATAAAACACATGGGGACATTACTACAGGGGAGCCCTCTTGGTTTCTGCAATCTAGTGTGGCAGGATTATAGATGGGTACAATGTTTCTTTGTAGAACAGGTTATATTATTAGAACAGCATGTCCAGGTAAGTGCCAGACTAGACCAATACCTATAGGATTGTTTTGTTATATTTTTACCATGGGACAACTGCAGCTATACAAGGAGTTTGTAGTAAGTGCCTGATGATTTTGTATATGCTACATACACTCGCACATATATATATACACATGTGAAGATATATATATGCATGTATGTATATACATATAAATATATTTATTTCATGTCCTTATTTATATATTTAGATATGTCAGGACAGTTCACTGTGATAACACAAAACAGAAGTGGCAATGCTGAAAGTTTATGTTGCCCACGTGTCCACCCTCATTCGTTTCACTGATGGGCTCTCTCTATCTTCTGTATTTGGTGGTCTTCCCAACCCAACAGGTGAATGGAAATCATTTCTTGGGTCCTCCCGATCACTGCCATCATAAGAACTGCTGGAACTACTGAGACTGTCAACAGGGGAACGGCCCATTTCCTGCCGGGATTGCTGCTGCTGCTGCGGAGGAAACCCAGATGGAGTCACACGGTCCCGTGGAGGTGAAATTGGTTCGGACTTTATGTTGATGTTTTGGTTGGTATTAATGGATAAATTTGAACCCTGAGATAACTGGCCTCCAGCACTGGGGAAATTAAAAAAAAAAAATGTTACAATGATATTTATATTTAAATATTAAGTGTTGTGAAATCTTGTAGCCCATACTCAAACTTTATCCAAGCTAACCACAGACATAAAAAACATTGATTGAATGCTTAGTGTAAGACTCAAAGCTGAAAATTGTGAATTAAAGGTGTCCCAAATCCTGAACTAATTCACAGAGAGCTGGTATTTATTACATATCTTATTGTTCAGGAAGCCCCAGATGAAGCATAACCAATTAGATTGAAGTGTCTTTTAGCAGGAAGAAATGGATAAAATTTTAGATACAATTGTTCCATTAGTGCTGTGCTCTTCCATGGAACTTGAGTGTCCAACTACTCTGTGGTTTGTTCTTATGTATTTTACTTGTGTTTAAAGGAATTAAGACAAATAGAAATGTTTAATTTTTTGAAATGTGTGTCAAGCTTTCAGGTAGGTGTTTTCTTGGTAATGTTTGCAGAGTGGTGATGTTTGTCAGCATTATTACTTACACAGAACCAGCACTGTGTTACATACTGAACAGACAAATTGGAAGGCAATGTACCAACTCCCCCCCCCCCTTTTTTTTTTTTTTTTTAAATAACTACAGTAATTTCACAACCAGTGAGCTGACTGGCAAACACATGAAAAATGCACATACGTGTGCATTGAGGGAGAAATTAAAGTAGAGTCTTATTGAATAGTGTCAAATGCAGAATTATTCATTTGTAATCAAAGTAGCAGATGTTCCCAGTCGGGTGTGGTAAGTTAACATTACAGATCCACTTACACAAGAGAGCTAAGGGCTGCTTGCCCTAGATGGTGCTGTTGCCAGGCAGATACCTGTCCTAAAGACAGCATTCCTGGGGAGTTAAAGCCCTGCAGGGCAGACAGGTCTGCACTAGTCAAGGAGTAATCTGAAAAAGAAGAAAAATAGTTTATACTGTGTTCAGTTGTAAGAACCAACGTTTCAGCTCCCTGTTTAAATCAGCTACAGGCTGATTATGCAAAAGGATCCAAAAGGGCAGACCCTTTCATTTGTGTGGTGTTCCACTGACATCACAAGGGTCTGCTCACACAGATCCCTTTGCAGGATCATGGCCTCAGAATGCTCTCTCTTCTCAACCCTGCTTCCAACTCCTAGTTGCTATTGCTTGATTTGGGTTTATTTACACCAATAAATATGACAATACAAGTATTTCATCCAACACGTCTTCTCCTAGGCATATAAAAGAAAATGTTCATTACTGTGCTGGTTTTACCGTGTACATTTCTGAATATTTTGCTCTTTCCAGAAACTTCTAAATAAAATACAAAAGTGGGCATTAAGACAGGCCACTAAACCAACTGAAATAATTTAATATAATAAATCTGGCACAAGAGAAAACCTGCCTTGACACAGTGGGAGAGCCAGATTCTTTCCTCCGATCCAGCCCCTCTGCTCTGCTCAGTATATGACCAGCTGAGAATTCCTCCAAGAGAGGCGACATCCCAACTGGTATAACCAGCTCCTGTGCCACATTGCCTTCTGCCACTGGTGTAGGGGGCTTGGCTGGATCACTATTGTGTTCTAGCAATTCTAAACTGGTAAAGTGTCTCATGGAGATCAATGCATGCTAGCATAGGTCAGAGCAGCCTCTAGGCTGCTCTAACCTATACTGGAGCAGGAGTTGTGCAAAGCAGATAATCAGGGAACCTAGTACCATCTTCCTGAGGGCTTCTCCCCTTCTCCTGGGCCAAGTGGATGTTGGCCCAGAAAATAATCAAATCCTGTAACTATAGCTACTTTACAAAACTGCTATGAAAATGTACCATCTAAGGGAAAAAATGTACTCACCTGCCTTTATCACAGTGATGGTGATAATGTAAAAGCTTTTTTTAAAAAAAAGCTAGTTCAGCAAAAAAGCAAAAAAAAAAATCTCAAATCATAACATTCATCTCCTATGGCATAAGGAAATATTTGCAAGACATATCTAAAGCTCTAAAAGCATCGCTGGCAGTCTATAACGGATCAAACTCCTTTTCCACCATAATTCAATTTCATTCTTATATTCATGTGGTATATAACTGATGACTTAGAGCCTAAAAACTAAATTATTCTTTTTATATATAGTAAGAACGTGTCATGCAGTTGGATACAGTTTTTATATGCTGATTGAGAGGAACACTGTACAGTTTTAATCAACAATTCAATTAT
This sequence comes from Trachemys scripta elegans, assembly GCF_013100865.1. Lineage (NCBI taxonomy): Eukaryota > Metazoa > Chordata > Testudines > Emydidae > Trachemys > Trachemys scripta. The sequence continues at coordinate 77,545,464 of NC_048307.1, read as the reverse complement.
TGGCTTTTTTTTTTTTGCCAGGATATAATGCTTAGATAGTTCTCGCTGCTCATTCACACATAGGAAGTTATTTTCAGTTCATCATTATCACTTATGCTTTCCTTTCAGGTTTTAAAAGAGAAAGCTGCAAACACTTCTCTGCTCTTAATCACTTTGCAATACAGTTTCCTTAATATAATTTCTGATCTCTTGTGAATGACACAAAATGTCAGGAAGAAAAAAGTTACTTTGCATTGCCACAAGAGATTAACTAACAATTTACTTAAGAGGCATCTTTCTGGCGACGTACAAAACAGATTTATACATTGACACCTGTCTGAAATGACAGTCAGTTCCTATTTATAGTTCAATTTCTCATGAGATCTTTTCTAGGACTACACAGTCTAGTGTGACTATTTGGAGCTGCTCTGTAATAATTGATGAATACTGTATGTGCTGCTTGCCTGATTGCTGGAAAGCTATTTACTGTATGCATATACTGAATTAATTCAGTAAGAGTCTTTCTACATGCAGACAAGGAGCAGGCCAATAGCCCAGATAACAGCAAACACCAAGGGCTACTGAATTTAGTTGCTACTCCCGATCCCTGCTGAGTCCCCCAACCAGTTTCACCAGGCTCAGAAAATTCAAGAGAAAAGGATTTAGGCCTGGAGTTGAACACACTCAGGGCTGGTCTACACTTAGTCTGGACTTCGGACTAAGGTATGCAAATTCAGCTACGTTAATAACGTAGCTGAATTCGAAGTACCTTACTCCGGACTTACCGCGGTCCAGACGCGGCCGGAAGTCTCCCCCCGTCGACGTCGCGTACTCCTCTCGGCGAGCTGGAGTACCGGCGTCGATTGTGAGCACTTCCGGGATCGATCCGGGATCGATTTATCGCGTCTTAACCAGACGCGATAAATCGATCCCAGAACATCGATGGCGTGCCTCCGGACCAGCCGGTAAGTGAAGACTAGGCCTCAGGGAGAGTGAGAATGAAGGAGAACCCATAAATTAGACTTACTGGGGTCCCTCCTCATGAAGATAGACAGACAGACATGCACGTAGACTTTTTATTGTTTTAAACCACTTTTCTATTAGGCTTTGTTCCTGCTGTTAAGGGGCACAGTATTCAGTGCTAGTCACAGCTTCTGCAGGTACCTGAACCCAGTCAGACCGGTTGGGGTAAACACCGTGTTACTGTGGGCATCCTGTTGCCCAGGATCTACTCTAAAAGTGGGAGAGCCATGGGACTCCAACCTAGTGAGTTAAAGACACAAGGCCTCATACCTAAGGGGGTGCACTCAGAGAGGCCAGAAACGAGGTCCGAGCAGCAGCCCCGTAACTATGATTTGTAGATCAAGTGGGCTACGGATTTTGACTCTAGAGCCTGCACTAACGGTCTGTCAGTTAAGGACTTGTCCCTTCAGGGTGCAACAGCTGATATGCCTTGGAAGATGTAAATCATACAAGCACTGCACAATCTGTCTCTCTTAAATCCAGGCCTGAGTGTCTCTTATAGAGTAAAAGTACACCCAAACGTTGTCATCTATAAACACGACCATATTCAGAAAATGCTTAGAAGTAGTACTTTTCTGATTGTAAATTCTAGAGACATTCTGTATTGGATTTATAGATGTATGTGATTAATACCCAACCGGTGGTGAAAGAGTATGCTTGTCTGTGCAGGTACTTATACCATACCCTTCAGTAGGGTATTAGGTTGCTATTTGCAGACAGATAAAGGAAAAGAAGGCTGGATTTTATTATTGTGGGTCCTATATTGGACAAAACGAGATACAGATTTAAACATGTAATAGCTATCTTCCACGATACTATTGTTACATTAATGTTCTGTGAAATGTGGAGGTATTCCATGTTGTAGCTTTAAAAATCTCATCTTCTGAGGCAGAGTGAAATTTCAGCTACCATTGCTGCCAAAGTTCCAACTGTATGAGTCTGGACATATTCTCAAGGTATAATACTGCTCAACAAAAACAACAAGAAATCCAAGTTAACTAACTAGAAATAGCTCTTTTGCACACAGGCTGATCTCTAAGCTCTTTCTGCACAGGAAGTTAGACTTGATCTGCAGCCATGATCTTAGGGGCTGAATTGTGAAGACACCAATTTGTAAGGATTGTTCAGCTACATAAACTGTGGAACACACTGTGAATATGACCCTTCTTCCCTATGTCTCTTCAGAGAAAGAAATAGGTTTAACTCCATGCTGTATCTAAAAGGTAAGGAGGAGAGCCATCACCGTCTGTCCCATCCATGTCACCAAAGGACATTACAATCTCTTCAGACCTCTGAAACTTCTTTCTCAACAACTTTCTCCTTCACACCCAGAAGCATCACTAAATGCCACGAGGTCCAAATCTGAAAGCAGCATCTGGATTCTAGAAAAATGTGCACTGACAATCTCCAAGTACTTCCTGATTTGAAAGGATTCACATTTGTATTAATCTTTTGTTAGATTTCCAGTCCGTTGCACTGGAATCGATGCAATTCGTACATGCTCAAAGGTGCTGCTAGGTAAAGAATAACGTGCTACATGAGTAAAGAGCTCCAAACGTCTTACACAGTAGAAATCTTAAACACAGTATGCCCTACATCAGTGTTTCCCAAACTTGGGACGCCGCTTGTGTAGGGAAAGCCCCTGGTGGGGCGGGACCGTTTGTTTACCTACCGCGTCTGCAGGTTCGGCCGATCGCAGCTCCCAGTGGCTGCGGTTCGCTGCTCCAGGCCAATGGGAGCTGCTGGAAGCAGCACGGGCTGAGGGATGTACTGGCCACCACTTCCAGCATCTCCCACTGGCCTGGAGCAGCGATCCGCGGCCAGTGGGAGCTGCAATCGTCCGAACCTGCGGATGCGGCAGGTAAACAAAACGGCCCGGCCCGCCAGGGGCTTTCCCTACACAAGCGGCATTCCAAGTTTGGGAAACACTGCCCTACATTATTGTAGTGAAAGCCTAGTGTTGGTTGGGGAGTTACCAGAGATGCAGGCATACCGACCAACCAAGAGGACACTACGTGAAAGGATCTAAATGCCGCTGATGTGCTTGGAGTGGCGGGGGGAGGATACACCTCCTCTCAAGATTTTAAGCTGTAGCCTTCTGAGGGGGCATTTCTGCATAGCCCGGACATTGGGCCTGGGGTTTTAAGGTCTCAGAAACAGGGCCCTTCTGTTGGCTTACAAAGAAGCATATCCCTAGTTGGATTACATTTTTTTAACATCTTTAAAAAGGACATAACCCTAGCCCTGCTGTATAAAAGGAGGTTTGCTCAGGCTGCGAATCACTTCAATGGCAACTCTCAACACGCAGAGCCAGAGAGACTGTTGTGATGAGATCCTTTTATGAGGTACAGGAGAAGGCAGTTTGATAGCCGAACAAACTAAACAGCTATTTGTGCACTTCTTTTTCCTTAATTGCCAGTTTTTCATCACAATGACTCTGCAAAGCACCTCATTAGCACTGAAATCTGTCTGCATGGATAAGAATGTCAATTTCTGGAGAATTTTTCACACACTGATAAAGCCAGAGTCCTCTTACAAGAGTAAAGAGAATCTCTTCTTTTTGACAGCTTTATTCCTCTTATCCATTGAATTCAATCTCCAGTCAGCAAGATATATTTGCACTCAATAAAACTCAAAGAAGTTAGACCTCTAACAAGCTGGGACTGGAATAAAGGTAAATGTTTGAGATGGGTGTGCTGCTCTGCATCCGTGGATCCCCAGAGGGATTTCTTTAACATCTGAGTCTGGGATGAAAACTTGTAGGAAAATAAACTGAAATTGCAAAGAAACAATATTTATGATAATGCATAGTAACATCTTATGCTTCAGTCATAAGGTGACTGATGACAAGGATCAGGAAGGAACTCTGTTCCCTCCACCACGTATATAACTGCACATTTAGGTAGGTGCACTGTAATTTTATCTACCGTGCCTAAATAGTCAGATATCTGCTAGTGCTAAAGGCAGGAAGCCTGGTTTTATAAACCACTGGTCTGATTTGATATGGAAAAGCTATGCTGAGACAGAGAATGTTCGTACAATGAAAGGAGTTTTACTATAGAACCTGAGGTTCCTTTAAAGCTTAGGTCTTTTTGTAGCAATTGTCACAGAGGGCAAGAATAGAATTTCTGTGTTTGTGAGATGTGTTTGCTCTGTTCAAGCGTGGCTCTGTACCAAGCGTGGCTACTTACTGAGCTTCTGAGGAACTGATAGCTTGAGATACCATCCTCATGCAACATCCACATCCAGCAAGATTATACCAGTTTAAGGTTTAAGAACAAAATTTTCCAGTTAGAAATAAGTTACGGATGGTACAAGTACCACATCTATCAATAACCATCTTTTTCTTCCCCTCAGAAATATTATATCCATTTCACATCAAACACTTACATATCCCACACAAGAAAACTAAGGTGAAGTTCAGGTTGTAGGCACATGATAGTGGTTTGAATGCATTCTACTTTTCAAACACAGGTACGTTAAAAACATTACAAAACCAGAAAATTCAGAGTTAAGATTATATTACCACAACAAGCCACAGAACACAAGAGACGTATCAAACAAAGCAGTGCTAATTATTTATCATACTCATTTGACAGTATGTTTCATCCCCATCCTCTATTCTTTGTCTATATCTTCTAACTGTTAAGGCCTTCAGGGTAGGGATTGTCTCTCTCTGTTTGTACAGTGCTTAAAACCTTTAAGGCACTGCCATAATATAAATATGTACTACTACTACTAACAAAAACAGAGTCACTTTCAAGTTACAACTCCTGAGTGAGCCAAAACAGACTAAGCACTTCAAAGCAGGGATTGTTTTGTTGTGTCATCTGTATGAACCCTGAGCATCAACTATATTAACAGAAAAAGGCTGTGGGAAAAAAAGACAACAGTTGCATTTATATAGACAGAAGCGGGATACTAATACAACTCAAGGACTGTGCTGAAGTTGTAATTTGCAAACAAGGGGATTTAAAAACCAAAAAAAGGATGGCCAAAACGGTGTCAAAATTTAGACTTAGTTGGAAGAGTAATAATGAAGGAATGACCTATTCCAACCGGGACACCTGGTGGGACTCATTTAAAACAGGGATTTGGGGAACATGGACTCCTGAGGGTTTCCTTGGGAAAGGCTGAAAGGCCTTTGCTTTGCTCCAGAAGTTCCACCCTTTATTCGTAAACCTCAAGGGAACTCAGAGATCTCCAGACCTCAAACCACTAGTAAGGACACTGGATCATCTACGTATGTTTCCGTATCAGTAACACTTCTCACAAACTAAAGGCTAATTTTCAGCTAACAAGAAAGAGCCCTCACCTAAAGTAAATATTCAAGTAAGATAAAGGGTCTAAAACATGTAAACCTTCTGAGATTCAGAATCATGAAAGCCTTAGCTGCACCTATCAGGTAAATGGTAAGTTAAAAAGAAAAAATGACACTTACCAGTGTTGTAGGCGGTAGGCATGGCTGAGTACACCAGTCCCTGAGGAGGCAAGCTTGGAGTTGTCACAGACACCACAGGGGTAGCAAGAGGCTGGGTAGACTGAGAACTGCTTATCCTTTGGGTATTCTGTAAATGATTAAACACAAAAAAACATGTCTTGTGGAAGTCAATTACAACAACGAATAGAATGTGTTAATGTAAAAGTAACATTCAATTACAACGTGTCCCTTTTCACATTATTTTGGGGGATGAGAACAGTATCTCCTTTTTCATGGTTGTGGATTTTCTTCTACAAAACATTTAAAGGGCCAAAACCTAATTTTGTTTTAGACTAATTTAAAGGAGCATAATTAATGCATTAGACTTGCGGGTATATTCTCTTGTTGTGCATGCAGCTTTCATTAATGTCAATCTGAACAATGTAGTAACACTTAGAGGAAAATGCACTCCTTTAGAGTGTACAATTTTCAAAAGCCTCTGTCCGGAGTGATCTAGGAGGATAAGTCCCATTTTCAAAAGAGTCTTACACTTAGTCCCATTGACTTTTGGTTGACTACTAAGTGCCTAAGCCACATCTGAAAATGGGACTTTCAGGCGCTTTTGAAAATTTACCCTAGGGCTCCCACTGTTGCTTGCACAGGTGTGGTTGCACCGGTCCTAAAAGCAACAGTGGGAGAGTTCCCTTAAATCTTCAATGTTGCCAAGACCATAATGGTAGAATAATATTGTGGTTTCCCTGGTTTTGGGAACTGAAAGTTTACTCATTAGACCGCACATATATTTCAAAACACATGCCTTTTGTGTTAACAAAAACGGTTGTGCCTTCTGATATGAAAATTAGTTAAGCTCAAAACTGTAGAAGCTCTGACTATCCTGCCATTTGTAAGTGAATAACTCCTATGGCCATCTTAATAATACTCTATATGCCAGTCTTGAGCTAAAATTGGTGACGAACATCTAATTTGGATTAAGCAGTTAAAAACTATTTGCCATACTAAACATTTGATACAAAAGGCTTTACTTAAACATTGTGATGGATGCCTTTTAGAAAAGGAGGCCACTCCATCACTGGCATGCCATATTCTTTACCAAGGAAGCCTTAATTTTTTTTTTAATTGCCAAGTCAACACAGATTGGATGTGACAAGAACAGGCCATGTTGTTGTATCTCTTTTTAAAGAAGAGATATTCCTAACTTTTCCTAAGGAATTTTAACACCCTTCTCCTTGCCATCATGTACTCAATTTTAAATGGAATATTTAAGATTAACAGACCTAAGTTTTAGCTTTTTTAAAGAAAAAAAAGTAATACTCCCAGACTTAAAAATTATATATATTTATTTGATCCCAGAACAGCAGCTTCACAACTTCTTAGCTGAAGCACCTGCCAATAACAAAACTACCACCCCTTCTTTGTTTTCTTCTGATCAAGGGTGGCATGTAGGTATTTCACTATCCCTGATTCTCTTCTCCGCTCTGTTCTTGAGAGAACACATATTATAGAAATATACATGATTCTTGTTCTCACAAGAATGGAACACAGAGGCAGTGATGTGTTTATGCAACTCTGCAGATCAAAACCAAGAGGACTGATTTGAGGGCTACCAACCTGGTAATTGTAGCTTGACAGTTTAAAAAGAGTCCAAGACATGTTATAGCTATCATTTAAAATGTACTATATTCTTCTACTACCCATTCTTATTACTTTAAACACAGGGAAAGCTTACAGTCCAAGGGCGTTATGTTAATGCTTCAGAATTTACAGTATCTGATCAAACTCTGGGGTTCTTGTGTGATGTTAAAAAGATAAAGAAAAGGTGGCATTCAAAGATGAAATTATACCAGTAGTAGTGATGATGGAGACTGAATGTATAGGTTATATAATAGTGGATACTCAATGTATGAAATCATTGCTGGCATAGCATTTTGCCAGCCCAGTAAGAAGGATCAAACTTGTCTCCTGTTCCAAAAACCTTTTCTTCCTCCATTGATTGTAGGAACAACTTTGTTCAAATATGTTTAATTCGTGTGTGAGGAATGCCTATTTTGTCTGAATCTTAGAGAGAGCTTGACTAAGAGTCTAGTAACTACTACTCGAGGGATTATGTTGGTGTCTGTGTTAAGCAGGGACATACTGTGGGTTCAGGATGGAATTTTCAAAAGCACTTAAGTGACTTAAGGGCAAAACCCATTTATTTTCACTGAGATTTGTGTTTGTAAGTCACTTAAGTGCTTTTGAAAATCCCACTCTATTACAGTAAGAAACTGGGTTTTACCTTTTATGAAGATATGTTATTAGACCAGATTTGTGTGTCTGTAGAAAACAGACCTTTTCCCAGAGGTTTCTTGGATAACAACCTGTAAAGTTGGGACTACTACATAATGGAAAAGTTAGAGACATCTACTAGGAAACTATCCAGGTTCCAGGGATATCCCCAGGGAAGTTTTGGGGGGTATTTGGGGCTATTTTCAGAGCAATTTATACCTGGGTATTTGATTTGGGTGTGTGATTTGGAAATATAAGATTGCTGACAAATTTTACTTTTTGTCGGAGTTATGGATTCCAAGCTTTACAGACAGACACTCATAAAATTTTTCAGAACCTTATTTTTGGATGGGGATAATATGTTAGAGATAATGGAAGGAAAGTGTTATAGTTATATTAGTCTATAAACTAGGGTCTCTAGCCCTTCTGCCTTCCATCTAGTAAATGTGTTCAATTCTGGTAATGTAGAATTTCATGTTTACTGCTAGGATATGGAACTGTATTTCAGAACACATTATAATCCATATAATGAATAAAGTAGCATTCCCAGGGTCCTTTATTTGCTAATTTAAAGTGTCTTGTTTGAGGAAGATTTTGCTTTTTCCAGTTGGTTGAATAGGATTATATAGGCATGTCGAATTTTTATAACCACTAGAGGGCAAGCGCTTCCTACATTATTCATATTCCAGAATACTACATCTAGATTCCAAACAATTTATATTAGAAGAACATGGCATTTCTAACAGTTAAAGAACAAACACATCTATAATGAAAGTGAGTAAGACTTACAATCATATATATAAAAAATGACCTGATTAACTATTTTATGGATTAAATTAAATCCCATATTTCTTTGTATTGAAAAACAGATGCTTTCCTACAACATTGAGAAAAAAATGTAACAAATGAAATAGCTGTTAATTAAAACATTTACACTCATCCTGTAACCACCAAAATTTTTGGATAGCTTCAAGTATTAATTTTCAAAAGTAATTTTTTCCAACTAACTCAAATTTAGGAAAACAATATAGGTAAAGTATCATCCAACAGCATGCATTCACCAACTTAAAATATAAAGAAACTACTGCAATTTTCATGCTTTCATGCAATTAGAGCCTCATATTAGCAACAAGTCCATGTGCAAATAAATCAAAGCATAGGTGTATAAAGATCTTGAAGTTGATCTACAATTGTAATTTGATGCAGAATTTTCTGCAATTATTGTTGTGCTATAACACCTAAAACATTTGCATATTGCTTGGAAAAATAATCTAGAACTCTCATGAGTCAAGTTATTTTTAGTCTTATACTTATTTTCCACAGTGAACACCAAAAGATATCATGTTTTCTGAAAAACAGCAATTTCCTTTCAAAAACAGAACATCTTTTCAGTTGAAAAGGGTAAAATAATTAGTTTGCAATTCCATATTCCTTGTGGTAAACAGGGAACCCTCCTTTGTGGTTTGATCATCTCGTAAAGCATGAAATATATCCAACTCTGTAAAAAGGTGACCTCACCAGCAATGATGTAATCTCCGAGAAAGGAGGAGAAACAACACACAGCGTGTGTTACAATTTGAGGAACTTCAGGAGTGAAGTAATTTTCTAAAAATATTTCAATAATTTTGGGGACTATAAAAGGCATTTAACACTCGACCCCATCAGAACAAGTACCCTGTGAGCATGGACAGTTACTGAGTAAGGCTCCGTTCCAATGTTCCCTCTAAGAAAAACGGTTTCATAAAAACATAAATTTATAAATGGAGAATGCTAGACTTTGGCTGTATTTGCACTTTGCAATTTTTGTGGGTTTTTTTATTTGGATAAAACAAGTACATTTCTCTGCCACAAAGGGAACATTGGTATAACTGAGACCACGTAGTATGACTTAAGCTTTCTTCACTCATCAAGCAGGAACCCAAACTCACCAACTCCAATTCATCCTCCTCCGACTGTATTCAGCAAACAAGAGGGATAATACAGTTACTAAGAAAAGCATTGCTTTCAAAAATAAAATAAGTCATGTTTGTGCTTCAGGATTTATTTATTGGTTTGTTAATATTTTGAATTTATTGTGCTATTATGTAAACACTGTTACAAAGTACGTGATTATATACTTACTATATACACTTTGGGTCAATTAATAAAAAGAGTATTTTGATGCAGGAATAAATACTGTGGCAAAAGTTGTGTTCACAACTACAAAAGGTTGTTTACAGATGCTCTGAAAATTAGCATTGGCTGAACTAGCAAGAGCAAGGGCACAAGTATTCATAGACATCATATATGGACACAGGTGCACATCTGTTCTATTATGGTTGAACTGATCAGATGAAAGTCAACTGCATAGGCACGTATTTTTAGTGCACCAATCACCATGACATCTAGGCATCTCTACTCTTTACTTCTCTCCCTTCTCCACCAGAGAGAGAGAGAATGAATGAATTTACGGAGAGAACATTAAAATTGCTTTTTAAAATATTTCCCCCGTATTCATTTTTCAAAATAATTTAAAGCACAAGTTTCACATTAAGATTTAGCAACATATTTCTTTATGAATGTGCTCTGTAATTTGTGCATTTTTAGAAAAACCTCAAACATTTTAATAAAGGTGTTAAAAAACTTCTTTAATTAGGACTCTGGCTACTTACATTGATTTTGCGTGATTTAGCTCTACCATCAATAGCAAAAGTAAACACTTGTGGAATCTTAAACATAAATAAGTAAATATGTATAAAGAATGCTTATACTGTTTACATCCTATGCTCCTTTTGGCTACTTCCATATGGGGAGGATTCATAAACTGAATATATGTACCATATATACTCGTTCATTAGCACGTTCATTTATAAGTCAACCCCAAAATGGATAGGTAAAAATAGCAAAAACTGAATGACCCTTTCATAAGCTGACCCTATATTTCAGGGGTTGGAAAACTTTGGATCCCGGTCCGTCAGGTAGGCCACTGGTGGGTCGGGACGTTTTGTTTACCTGGGTCGTCTGCAGGCATGAAGCCCCTCAGCTCCCTGTGGCCGCGGTTCGCCGTTCCCAGACAATGGGAGCTACGGGAAGTGGTGCTCCACAAGGAGCTGAGGGGCTCCATGCCTGCAGACGCGCCAGGTAAACAAAACTACAACGTACTAGATTAGGGATCAGCAACTTTTGGCACGCAGCTCGCCAGGGTAAGCACCCTGGCAGGCCGGGCTGGTTTGTTTACCTGCCGCGTCCACAGGTACGGCCGATCGCGGCACCCACTGGCCGCGGTTCACCGCTCCAGGCCAATAGGGGCTGCGGGAAGCAGCGCAGGCCGAGGGATGTGCTGGCCGCCGCTTCCCGCTGCCCCCATTGGCCTGCAGCGGCGAACCGCGGCCAGTGGGTGCCATGATCGGCCGTACCTCTGGACGCGGCAGGTAAACAAACCGGCCCGGCCTGCCAGGGTGCTTACCCTGGTGGGCCGTGTGCCAAAGGTTGCCAATACATGTATTAGATATTAAATTCAATGATTCCATAGAGTTTAAAACGATTAAATTTTGCTGTAGACCCGTTTATAAGCCAACCCCCGCTCTTTGATGCGTCACTTTTTTACCAAAAATATTCGGCTCATGAACGAGTATATGCGGTACTTAAATGATTATGAGTTTGCACATAAAATATAGAGACTGATATCAATGACTTCAGCCACACAAGGTTGAAGTAGAAGCTGGATAAGACTTCCAGAGAGAGCCGTGCCAACCTCAATACCCTCTGCTATATCTAGAGGTAGGTTGAACAAACATTGCTGATGTGCTGAAAGGCATAGTGGCTTTGTGAGATGCACAAACAATGAGACCACCATTCATTCTTGTGTCCTCATTCAAGATTTTAACTCCAAATATGGGGAGTGAATGGCTATTGTACTAACACGCTAAACCAAATGAAGGTTCCTCCCACATAATCATTTTTTCTGAGCCACACGTCACAACTCACCAACACTGCAACCTGGGAGAACCGGACAGAACTCTACATTGAGGCCCCTCAACACAGCTCAGTAATCAGCAAAAGTTGCCATTGCTGAATGGTGCAATAAACTCTTCCCTCACCCCCTAAAAACCAAACCACTAAAACCCTCAGTCCTAGCAACGGAGGCAGATTGCAATCAGGACAAGAAATCAAACCAAAGTCTCCAATATAGCAACGTAAATAACCCAATGTACGTCAGCTCATTATTCTGTATTTATTAATCCAATGAAAGTAAAAATATCTTCTCCCTCTTTTTTTGCGAATACTGTCCAAGATGGCAATCTGCACTTGAGTTGTGTTCTTTTATCAGTCAAGTCTCCTACTACAGGGGTGTTTCTAAGGTGCCATCTCCATAATGCCTGAGATGCCACAGTTTCGCTTTCAGCAGCGCTCCTTTTGCACCCCTTGGGCATACTGTATATTGTATACTATAGAATGAATGGCCCAGCTTACCAATGGAGGCATCATGCCCTTGCTGGAAGGTGGGATGACAACACGAAGGTCTGGTTTGCGATTGTTCATTCCAAGATTACCTCCTCCGGGTGGAGGCGGAGACTTTGTAGGCATAACTTTGCCTAATCCATTCCCACCACCAGTAGTTCCTAGCAGGCTTGGTGAAGCTCGAGAGTTAATAAATCCATTTCCTAAAGTAGGAAATATAAAGAAATGCACCTTAAGAGTGAGCACAAGCAGTGTAAATCCATAGTGCAAATGTACAAACTCCACATTATTTTTAGACAAAAGTTTCAGTTGCAAATATTTCACAAGAGTCTAACCCTTTTAGGAATAATTAAGCTACATCCTACATTGTAGAACAGAAAAAGCAAAGTATCTTTCACCAAAAGATCAATATGTAATGCTGGTGTCACCTCAGGGTGTGTTGTGGCAGCTTAAACGCTGAGGAGTGCACTCTGTCAGGAAAGTGTGTTAAAACCATCTGTTCATTAATTTAGCCTTTGAAGTTCCTCTAGGCTGCTGTAGCAACAAAACAGTATCTAACAAATGGTCCTACACACACACACACCCCCCACAGGCAGAACATGAATTACAGTGTGCTGTTGCTTATAAGGATTTTTAAAAAACAGCCTCCAAACTCTTTTGAGATTCTTTTGTAAAAAGAAACAAGTGTACCTTACACTGCATAAAAGACATTTTCAGTATCTCAATTAACAAGCCTTTAAATTGTAGCTCTATGTTTTTCCAATTTGCCCGTCACCTTTGAAAATACATTATTTTAGCAGAGAACACTTTCTGGTAAGATGATATGAATCTGATAAGGTACTTTTATACAGTATTTCTCCAACAAGGAAGATGAGGAGAAACTTGAAACAAGTCTATTTCCTTAACATCCACCTCAGCCTACACACACACACACACACACACACACACACACACACACACACACACACACACACTCTCTCGTCACCACTAGATTATGTATAGGTCATTGCCTATGAGGTGCTGACTGTTCCCAGTGAGGTCAATGAGAATGTAGAGTGATCAGTATCAAAGGATTCAGACCTTAAGTTATATTCAAACAAGTCAGTGAAACAAGTAATACCAAATTTTGAGACAACTAACAGCAGAAGCATTTCTAATTGTTTTCCTTTAACATTCATCAACAAACCAGCCAAGTGCCTATCATGCTAATTACAATATATTTTTCAGGCAACTTTTTTGAAGATTTCATCAGAACGATTTTGCCAAATTTATAGCAATGGTCCTCAGAAAACACAGATGTTATTCAGCCATTAATAAAAAAATATATTAAGCTGAAAATGAGAGAAATTTACAACAGGGGAAGCGAACTGTGTGGTTCACTCTACAGAACCAGTATATGTATAAATAAATACAATTCATAATAAATTATGTTTATACTAACATTCCAGTTCTGAAAGTGCTCTTTATAGTCACAATTCTGTGGCAGATCTATTACCCAAAAGTTTACTGTGTGTGAAATTTTCTTTTCATAGCCTGCAGCACACCTTACTGGCATGAATATTATACTATCATTATCATTTGAATAGGCCCCTGTGCCCAATTCCATTTTATTACAGTAAGTACATGTTAATTTAAAGGCATTTAAAATAAGAAAATTGATAGTTTCACATTCCTTTCTCTTAAGCAAAACTCCAAATGCCTATGAAGAACAATGAAGTGTATTAACAGGACAGCATGACACAACGTCTAAGTGATTGACAGTGACGCATTATACAGTAAACGTGTACAGTATGTTAGCAATTTTATTTAACAGTGGAAAAACAACAGGCTCTTATATATGAATGGTAATCAAATGTCCTTAAAATTTATATAATCTTAATAAGATACCTTATCGATAACCTTTTTTTTTCAAAAGGGTGTGTGAAACTTTATGAAATTATTTTTAAATAAAATAAATACAATATCGCTGGAACTTGGAAATCCAAACATAGAAACCATAAACATCCAGACACGTGCATAAATGGGCAGTGAAGCTACAAAACTGAGTAGCACAAACTGTGGCCCTCTCACCTTTTTGGTGGATTTCTTACTGTGCCAAGAGTCTATGACTGGAACTGTACCAGCCTCTTACATTCCTCATGTATCACAAGCCTACAGAGGGTCCAAAGGACTCCTCTCCCAAAATGGCTATGGGTGTGGCACGAAAAAATAGTTTGTGGGGGAAAAAAAATCGATTTTTCAGCTAAACACTTAAAACAGAAAAGATTTCCACTAAAAAATTTAAAAAATGGTTTTTGAGAAATAAAATTGAAAAAAAAATTGTTTGGCTACAAATGCATTGAAATAAATTTTAAAACCCCCTTTTTTGGCTCAATAATCAAAAGTAATTTAATATAATATTCAGCCATCTTTCCACAAAGGTTGTGGGGGATCGTGAGAAAAGTCTGACTCTCTCTTCCCATGGGAAGAAGAACCACTATTGTACCGCTTCACCAGGGAGACCAGGGAAGGAAAACAGCCTTTTTTCTCCACTAGGTTAACAAAGACCATTTGTAGGCTTCTCCTGCAAGTGCGGCTGGGGTGATGAAACAGAAATTGTGGAAATTAGGATGGTTTTTGGAGGAGTGGGGCAATATTTTAGGTAAATCTATGGATTTGTAGTAGATATTGGGTAAAGTTGGTGGAGGGTTTTGTTGGAAGTGAGGAAGGGGTCTGAAACTGGATATGGCTATAGGTTTGGTTGCTTGGGGAAGAATGGAGGCGAGTTTTTTGTAGTTGGACAGGGACGGATTGTTGTGGTTGTTGCAAGGTCTGAGTGAAGTGAATCCAAACACAGTTTGTATGTGAAATTACTATAGGGAGTGGCTGGCTGATGGTCGCTTTAACTGGTTAGGGACACTGGAAGGAAGCAGGAAATGGCAGATACTGTGAATGTGGAGACGTGGGATGCAATCCTGGTGCTTAAGTGAGAAGTAATCATGGCTAAGTAAGGGTCCTTAAAGGAAAACAAGAAATGGAGTTGTCATAACTATAAAGGGAAAGGTAACAGCTGTCCTGTGTACAGTACTATAAAATCCCTCCTGGCCAGAGATTCCAAAATCCTTTTCCCTGTAAAGGGTTAAGAAGCTCAGGTAACCTGGCTGGCATCTGACCCAAAGGACCAATAAGGGGACAAGATACTTTCAAATCTTGGCAGGAGGGGGTAGGGGGTTGGGGGAGTCTTTTTGTTTGTGCTCTTTGTTTGGGAGTCGTTCGCTCTTGGGACTGAGAGGGACCAGACATCAATCCAGGTTCTCCACATCTTTCTCAACAAGTCTCTCCTATTTCAAACTTGTAAGTAAATAGCCAGGCAAGGCGTCTTAGTTTTACTTTGTTTTCTCGACTTGTAAATGTACCTTTTACTAGAGTGTTTATCTTTGTTTGCTGTACTTTGAACCTGAGACTAGAGGGGGGTCCTCTGAGTCTTTAAGTTTGATTACCCTGTAAAGTTATTTTCCATACTGATTTTACAGAGATGATTTTTACCTTTTTCTTTAATTAAAAGCCTTCTTTTTAAGAACCTGATTGATTTTTCCTTGTTTTAAGATCCAAGGGTTTGGATCTGTATTCACCAGGGAATTGGTGAAGGTCTCTCAAGGCTACCCAGGGAAGGGAATTAGCTTTGGGATGGTGGCAGCGGACCAGACCTAAGCTGGTAGTTAAGCTTAGAAGTTTTCATGCAGGCCCCCACATTTGTACCCTAAAGTTCAGAGTGGGGATACAGCCTTGACAGGAGTCTTGGTGAAAGTTTTAAGCATGCTTGAAATTAGGAAACATGCAATGTGGTAATGTTAAAACTCACTGACAATACCTGATATTTATGAATCAAAAGACATATATATGAGCATTATAGACATGTATGTACACACACAAAGCATGCATCTATATTTTATGCTATATACACACACACACACACATCTCTGAATACACAGGTGATGTAAAACTAATTCACATTTAAAGTAAGTGGGGAAAAGCACTTCAGTTTCCAGAGTAGGACATGAACAGAAATATTATTTAACATTTATATTACAATAGCACTCAAGGTCCCAATCAAAATCAGAGCCCCACTGTGCTAGGTGTTGTACAAGCAAATGAAGACGTGGGCCTTCTCTAAAGTGTTTACAATCCCAGGTCCCAACTCTGCAAATGCTTCAAGCAAGTGGATCTTTGCACCTGCACAGAATCCCAATGACTTCTATGGGGATCTGCCCACACAGAGTGGCTGGCAGGAACTGGGTCTAAGAATAAGATACATACAAACAGTGGAGGAACAAGGATACAATCAAGTATGTATAATATTTATACAAATATATACCTCTGCAATCAAAAAATATACTAAGTGTAAACTACCTCTGTGGCCTGGTCCCCACTAAGCCCCCACTTCGGACTAAGGTA
Organism: Trachemys scripta elegans; assembly: GCF_013100865.1. Classification (NCBI taxonomy): domain Eukaryota; kingdom Metazoa; phylum Chordata; order Testudines; family Emydidae; genus Trachemys; species Trachemys scripta. The sequence continues at coordinate 77,528,882 of NC_048307.1, read as the reverse complement.
CGCAAATTCAGCTACGTTAATAACGTAGCTGAATTCGAAGTACCTTAGTCCGAACTTACCGCAGGTCCAGACGTGGCAGGAAGGCTCCCCTGTCGATGCCGCGTACTCCTCTCGGCGAGCTGGAGTACCGGCGTCGACGGCGAGCACTTCTGGGATCGATCCCAGAACATCGATTTCCTGGTGCCGGACCCTCCGGTAAGTGAAGACATACCCTGTGTGCCCCGTCAAACCAGTTGGCTGATTTCATTCTGCTGTGGCACGAAATCTATGACTACCAGAAAACAGAGTGCCCAATGGGTGAAATTGACGTAGATGAGCGGCAGGTATACCAGGGGACCAATTCCATATATTCTAGCAGAATCTATGCAAACCCAGCATAACCCAACGAAGGAGGGAGGGTGATTAGAGGTGTGGCACGCCGACAGTCAGAACACCAGTGCAGGAATGCAAAGAGGTTGCGGTTCTTGACTCCAGCCAGTGGTTAAAACAGCAACAGCAGATGAGTCACAGAATTGCTTTGTGTTTTGCCTAGTGGTTAAGGGATGGACTTAGCATAATACAGGGGACTGTGCAAATTTAATCTTTGTGCCATGTGTGCATGAAAGAGAAATTTCACACAGTAATATAAGATTAATTGGGAGTACAATTAAACAGATTTGAAAACAGATTAAATTTTAGTCTTCTAAAGGGTTAATCCTGAAGAAAAATGATTTGACAACAGTGTGATTTTGACGTGACAGTACCCTTTTAATGGTACATGGAACTATAAATACGACCTTTGTGTCTCAGACCATTTTACTTGCAGATAATTATATCAGTATACTACACATTCAAACAGCTCCTTTTTATATTGTAGTTTGTGTTTATTATATATTAACTAGCAGTGTTTTATCACGCATTAATATTTTCAATTTAACATTTGATATGGGATGCTTCAAATTTCTGTGATCCTTTTGAATCTCTATTTAGAGTGATCAACACTATCATTGTAAACAATGGGCTTTTGTATTATTCATCCATTTTCCTTTTCGCGTATAGTATAGTTTAGTCTATTTTATGAGGCCATTTCCTGCACTCAGTTTTCAACTGTTTTGGTAGCTCATGTGTTAAATCTGGACTGTTTCTTCTTCCACACCCAATACAGTCATTTCCTGTAGCCCTTATTACAAGACTCTGCCAGTCCTTTAGAGAAGATTTTATGCTTCTAATGGTGCTGTCAAAAACAACAAACCCTTTACCACTGCATTCTCTGTGGAGTATCTCACTCAGCAGTGGGGTAGACAGATTCAAAGCACTTTGCCATTTTAAATGCAAAACATAAAAATGTTTAGAAGCGTATTTTGTTTAGGGAAGGGAAAAAGCAACAGAATACCATCACATGTAATACATGCATTGATCTGTCTGTATCAAACAGACTCCACTGATAAATGTTTTGTGTGCTTGTTATAAATAGCATGTAAAGAGTGCAAAAGTGACATTAGTTAAAGATCCTGTATCAGAGTTGCAAAAGTATTTTAGAACAGATATTCCTAATTTTTAATTTAGGCAAAACATTCTTTTGTTGTTAAGAATCCAACAAGCTGCTCTATTAGATATAGTACAACGTAACCCAAGAAAATCAAATTATAAGTAAGGAGTGAAAGGGGAGCTAAAAGCAATATTTCTTTGCACAAGATCAGGAGCCAGAAACAGATAATGATTACAGGATGATGTAACTGTCTGGCAGTTTGCCAAACTGAAGCTTTAGTAACCCTATATGTTCCATTTATTATTTTGTATAAGGAAAACTGCATTGTTTCCTTCCCATCCACAAAAAGACCTTTTCAAATCCAATAATTTATTTTTTAACGGATGATGAAGTTAAAAATGAAAATGGTGGGGGGAAAAAAAAGATTTAGACCTACAATAGTTTATTTCCACTAGGACAGTTTTATTAAATTTTCATTTATCTCAACTCAGACTACTATAATACTTTCAAAATACCGCAAAAGTAACAGACCATTACTACCAATGCATGTTACCCTGTTTTTTTGGACAGGAAACAGGTTTTAATTTAGAGGTACTTGCTGTACTAACACTAAATGCTCAAAATTCCTATTCAACAACGGTGTACACCAATTCCTTCAGAAACTTAATACAGACTAATCTCATTTATTGTCCTACAAGATCCAAGCATTGTCCAAGATTCATTTAAATCGGTGAGGCTCATATTTCACTACATAAATCACATCAGCTGAAACAATGAACACACGTGGCTGAAAAGTACTCTATGTTCTGATTACTACTCTAAGCATAAATTATAGTCTTTGATGTCATTAATCTTTTATTGTGGTTCAGCTTCAGAGAAATGGACTTGTAGTATATGGCTTGGAGAAGTTAATCATAGGCAATCCGCTAAACAATACAAGATAAGAATCATATACACGTTTTTATACCTCAAACAAATATGACATACCATTGTCCATATCCTAAAAAAAGCAGTCGACATAAGTGAATTTAAAAAATCTCCACATTAAATCAACTAACCCAAAATAGTGCTGTAGCAAAAAGATATTTCAATATTTTTATACAAGTAATAAATATTCTGGTAGAAAAAGCTTAAGTATCAAAAACAAGAAAATTACTAAAATCAGCACTTGTCAATGTCATCAATGTGGCCATTTCAAATAAAGACAGTTCCAGTAAGGTAATGAAAGTAATTAAAACAAACACACACACACCCCACCACCTCTTCTTACCCCCTTGAAGAAAAACATTGCAGGGATGGCAGACAGAAGCTGTAGTCATAGGAGTGGTACAAATTTCAGCTCTCATCAAGAGGGAAATATCTATACTTATATTTCACTGCTTTTAAGAAGTGTATCCTTTCACCATTTGTGGAATAGTGGTATTAGGACAACTCAAAGTGGAAATAAATATACTTTGTATTATCACTGACACTTAAATACTGGTGATTAGAGAAAGTATAGCTCTAATCATACCATTAAGACACACCTCTGCCATTAGTGGAAGTGTATGAAAAAATAATTTAGGAAGGACTTACATCTTTAAAGACAAGATTTTCAAAAATAATGATGGGATCTTCAGAAATGCCCAAGTAACTTAAGGAAGTAAGTCCCATTGGCTTTGAAAGTCAAGGGGATTTGTGCTTCTTAGTAAAGTTAAACAAATAAGAGACCTGATTTTCTAGAGCAGGGATCGGCAACCTCTGGCATGCGGCTCACCAGGGTAAGCACCCTGGCGGGCCGGGCCAGTTTATTTACCTGCTGACACGGCAGGTTTGGCCGATCGAAGCCCCCACTGGCCACAGTTTGCCATCCCAGGCCAATAGGGGCTGCGGGAAGCGGCGCAGGAGAGGGATGTGCTGGCCGTGGCTTCCCCATCGCCCCTATTGGCCTGGGACGGCAAACTGTGGCCAGTGGGGGCCGCGATCGGCCGAACCTGCCGCGTCAGCAGGTAAATAAACTGGCCTGGCCCGCTGGGGTGCTTACCCTGGTGAGCCGTGTGCCAGAGGTTGTTGACCCCTGTTCTAGAGCAGTGGTTCTCAAAGCCAGTCCACAGCTTGTTCAGGGAAAGCCCCCTGGGGCTGGGGCAGCGAACCGCAGCCAGTGGAAGCTGTGATCGGCCAAACCTGCGGATGCGGCTGGTAAACAAACCGGCCTGGCCCGCCAGGGGGCTTTCCTTGAACAAGCGGAGGACCGACTTTGAGAACCACTGTTCTAGAGTGCTGAATACCCAGCAACTTCCATTTTTTAAAATCTTGGTGTTACAGTTGTATGGTAAGATGAGAGGCTGCACTTTCAGAACCATTTTATATTTAAATGAAACTTCTGGAAGAGACAAAAACCCACCATTCAGAAAGCCACAACAACAACAAAAAACACTTATAACTTTTATTTTTCTGACAGCTTTCAAATCTGAATGCTATCAGCCTAAGAGTGGAGCACAGAAATTAGAGGCTGAAAAGGTCTGTTACATCATCTGTCCAAACCCTTTCAAAGCCTGGCTTTTCACTACAGCAAATTGAAATGCTTTATTTGGTCTCAAGTAGGGCTCCTAGTTTTCCCATGTACTTCCTTTATTTTACTGACACACCACTATTAGATTTACATTGGAAACTTATTAAACACAGGACAAGTTCACGGTCATCTCAAACATTTGCCACATTTGCATAGCAAATGTGAACTGCACTTCCTTTTTCTTTTAATTTCTTTTAACCTCACCATGGCATCTGGTGACATTTTGTTCTTTGCCCATGAGAAGTAAAGACTTGCAGTTTCTAGCCATCACAAGCACTGGAATTGGGTCACCAACACATTTTACACTGTTTGAATTAGTTTGCACCTAATGAACACAGTCTGCTAACTGCCAACTTTTTCTCTGAAACGGAAACTCCACAACAGGAAGAAAAAAAGAAGCCAAACTTAACATACATTTTTAAGCAGCTATAATCTGCCAAATGAAAATGTTTTCACTAAAAGGTACACCAGCAACATGTCTCTGCCAAAATACATTTCTATTACTCTTCAATGTTGAAAATGGCTGAACCATTTTTTCCTAAGACTTTAAAAAAAACTTGCCCCAGCCTGTATTAAATTTTCATATGAAATGCAGAACTTTGACAAAATTCTGAGCGACTGAAAGCAGCCCTCTAAAATGAAAATGCTTGTTCAACCTTACCTACAACTATTACTGTATGCTCCACCTACAATCAGTCTTACAAAATGGTTGTGAAATTTGCCAGCCCAGACACATCTAATTTGCCAATCCTTACCATGGTGAGAGTTTTACTCGCCATTAAAAAAAAAAGCTGCTGTCCATGCAGGGACGGCTCCAGGGTTTTTGCTGCCCCAAGAAGGGAAAAAAAAAAAAAAACGCGATCGCGATCAGCTCTACCGCCGCCGCTTCAGTCTTAGGCGGCAATTTGGCGGCTGGTCCTTCGCTCCGAGAGGGAGTGAGGGACTTGCCGCTGAATTGCTGCCGAAGAGCCGGACGTGCCGTCCCTCTCCGTTGGCCTCCCCAAGTACCTACTTGCTGGGCTGGTGCCTGGAGCCCGCTCTGTGTCCATGGACAAACAGAATATTAGAAAGCTATTGTATATCTGCATCTTTTTTTCTCTGAGGTTGGCAGATTGCTTGTTGAAGCAATCCACATCAACTTCATTGAAGTCACACAGCATGGGAGGGGAAAATGTGTTTGGGATAAATGTGCAGCTCTTTTCTGGATCCTCCTTGCCTTTAGTTGAACTGAGCCCTAAGTGAGCCAGGATAAGGTATCAGCTTTTACCCACAATCACCTTCAAGGGTTTTCATAGTTGGATAAGAATATATAAAATGATCTTTTATCTGTAAGGCGTGGCGGGATTCAATTTTTATTTTTTACAATTTTGATGGATATTTATGTTTATTGTTAAGCCTTTTTTCTATTTAAATTTTCACAGTTGTGCAAAACTATTGATTTTAAGGATTTTTTCCTATTTTTATTAGCACCCATCCACTGCTCTTGGTGCTGATCCCATAAATGAAAAGTCACAAAATAAACCAAGGCCTGTCAATAAATATCTCTCTCTCAGCCCTCCCTATCCCTCAACAGCCTTAAAGAAGGGGGAAAAGGCTAAGCTTTTTGGAAAGCTTTCATCAATAACTGTTTAGAAAAAATATGACCAATAATCATTAAAAATTATTTTAATTAGCTGACATTAACAACTTGTCACAGTTCATACCTTAGTTACAGTGGCCCAAGCTTCAATTGGAAAGTTAGCCAACAGAGTGAACCTGCTTATGCGCTGGCCACTTTGTGTGTTTGTTGCTGGGCTACAATTAAGAGCTCTGGGACAAAGAGGGTTAATTTACGCCAGCCACTCCATTTCAAAAGGTATATAGCAAGTCATAGCAAGGTATTGTGTACTAATGGCTCAGTGATATGGCATCATCTGAATGTTTCTGAAGTTCTGCTGGAGATACATTTTGCAAATCCCCCACCAACACAGGAGTTGTACAGTCATCATGTCGTTTCAACTGTCATTTGAGTGAAAAACTTCTGAGCATTGGGGGGTTATATTCTGGAAAATAAAGATGATGACCACCATAATTTGTTACCATACACCAGCTCCTTAAAATGTTTACTTTAGGATCCAATCAGAAAACACTAAGTCATTAAGAATGTTCATGAAGTTCATGTAGGTATAGGCAATACTTTAACGCAGTATATTGTTTTCGCTTAAGGGAAATTTCTAATTCACATCTGTAGTATCTATAATACTCAAGAAGTGGTACCTATAATAGGATATGGCCCTTAGTTTCATAGCTATGCTTCACTGTTTTTTTGCTGAGTGCATGAATGAAGCTTAGAAACTTGAGGCCTAATTTGGGAGAAAAGGACTGAATCTAGTCCTAACAACATAGGACTGTTTATAAGTAGGTCCTTTTCTTAATAAGCTGATCTCTGAAACACAGGAGAAAATCACTATCTGGGATCCCATCATGTCTAATGATAACCTTGCTCTTCATTTCCCCCCTAAATTAAAAGGTTTCTTTCTTAGAATTTTTTTCTTAGAATTAAAAGGTTTTCATAGAATTTCTTGAGCTTCTGGGTGCATGAAGGAAATATTTGTTGCATGTGGCCCAAGGTGGAGGCAGAGGGGAGAGTCAAACCAGCACTTTTACCCTACTAATTTAAGCACTACTCATTTATAAACTTCTTGAGCTCTGATTTTTATCTGGGAAGATCTTTTTTCCCAGTTGCCAGATTATTATTTGGCCATTACTTATGTGAGTATCTCCAGTGGTTTCTCTGATTGATAACTCTTGCTATGTTCTATTTCTGGGGCTGACCAAGTATATTCCCAAATTAGTCTTCAGCCACCAAATCAATATCTTGAGATGGAAGAAACACCAGGGAGCCAGATGATTGGTATTTATGTTGCCTTCCTGTAATATGATAGAATGGAACCTGGATGTCTCCATGCCATTACTGCATAAATCTGAAATCTGTGTTATATTTTATGCAAGTAAGAAACTCTTATGAATGTAAGACATCACTACAGTATTGTTGTTAAAATACTAATTTGGGGCACTCTGGTTTAAAGGAGCTCCGCAGTATCATAAAAATGTAGGGATGAAAGGGAATTCAAGAGGTCATCTAGCCTAGCCCATCCCACTGTGCTGAGGCAGAATTAAGTATACCTATATCATCCCTTATAGATGTTTGTCTAATCTGTTCTTAAAAACCTCCAACAACAGGGATTCCACAACCTCCTGTATTTTACTATCCTTATAGTTAGAAAGTTTTTCCTAATATCTAACCTAAATCTTTCTTGCTGCAAAGTTAATCTGATTACTTTTAGTCCCACATTCTGTGGATATGGCGAACAATTGATCACCATCCTCTTTATAACCACCCTTAACATATTGAAGATTGTTTTCCTCCTGGGTCTTTTTTTCTCAAGATTCAACATGCCCAGCTTTTTTAAGCTTTCCTCATACGGCAGATTTTTTAAATTCCTAATAATTTTTGTTGTCCTCCTCTGGACTCTCACCCATTTTTTCACATCTTAAAGTATGGTGCCCAAAACTGGACACACTACTTCAGCTGAGACCTCACCAGAACGAAGTATAGTGGAACAATTACCTCCCATGTCTTACACACGGCACTCCTGTTAATACATCCCAGAATGACATTTGCCTTTTTTGCAACAGCATCACGCTGTGGATTCATTCAATTTTTGATCCACTATTACCCCATTTTTTTCTGCAGTACCACTACCTAACCAGTTATTCTCTATTTTTTATCTGTGCAAGATATACTGTATATACTCGTTCATTAGCCCGTTCGTTTATAAACCGACGCCCCAAGATGGTTAGGTAAAAATAGCAAAAACTCTATGACCCTTTCATAAGCCGACCCTATATTTCAGGGGTTGCAAACTTTGGCTCCTGGCCCGTGAGGGTAAGCCGCTGGCGGGTCGGGACATTTTGTTTACTTGGACCGTCTGCAGGCACGGAGCCCCTCAGCTCCCAGTGTCTGCGGTTTGCCGTTCCCAGCCAATGGGAGCTGCAGGAAGTGACTGATGCGACAAACACTTACGGCTTTACTGACTTGTATTTGTTGTCTTTTGACATTTGCGGAGCATGCAGACGAATTCCAGTTCTAATGACAACGTACCCATTTTGTCGACATTCAACATTCGACATTCAACAACCCAATTACTGAGATCTTTCTGTAGCTCAGGAAATGAAGTGCACCACATTGGACATTTTTTTCTTGCTTCTTGGCATGTCTTTTAGTGTTTTATTTTTTCGCCATTCTCTTACTTGCTTCTCATTGATACAGAATAAACAAAAAGTGGCGCAATTATTATTTGCTTTTACATATTCAACAACTAAATTTGAACGCTGCATAAGACAACCTTTTTCTTTTGATTTCACCGTTGTTCATTTTAAATACTAGTATGAAAATAAGATTATCGTAGTTATAGATTTTGTAGGACTTTATATAGGAACATCACTTGCTTTATCACTGTCAAATTATTATTGATCTTTGTTTATTTCAAAGCAGCCCTGTAGATGGCATGTCTGTAGGGATAACAAGCTAATTTCAATTTTATTAAAGATTGCATTGATTCTGCACGTTATATTTTCATATTGGCTCGAGACTTATGTGGTCCATTGGTAGAAATGCACGAAGAGATCAAATTACACAGTAGTGGACTGACACCAGTGCTATGGTACTATCGTTCATTGCATTTTTCTGATTAGTTTGTAAGGCATAGCATTTTGTGAAATGCATGGGTCAAATGTCATGCAGATCTGTGGCACTGCTCTTTTAGTATTCCTTTCAACCCAATCTAGTCCACTAAACAAAACGTTTGCAGCTTTAAAAGGCTGCAGTATTGACATCAATAAATGGGTCAGCAATCTTTGGCTCCCAGCCTGTCAGGATGTTTTGTTTACTTGGAGTGTCTGCAGGCATGGAGCACCTCAGCTCCCTGTGGCCGTGGTTCGCCGTTCCCAGCCAATGGGCGTGCCACTTCCACAGCTCCCACTGGCTGGGAATGGCGAACTGCAGCCACAGGGGCTCCATGCCTGCAGACGGTCAAGGTAAACAAAACGACAATGTATTAGATATCAATTACAATGATATTCTATAAAGACATGTAAAGTATTACCGTATATACTCGTTCATAAGCCAAATTTTTTGGTAAAAAAGTGACGCATCAAAGAGCGGGGGTTGGCTTATAAACGGGTCTACACCAAAATCTGATGATTTTAATCTCTATGGAATCATTGAATTGAATATCTAATACATTGTCGTTTTGTTTACCTTGGCTGTCTGCAGGCATGGAACCACAGCTCCCTGTGGCTGCAGTTTGCCGTTCCCAGCCAATGGGAGCTGTGGGAAGTGGCGCGCCCATTGGCTGGGAACGGCGAACTACGGCCAAAGGGAGCTGGGGGGCTCCATACCTGCAGACGGTCAAGGTAAATAAAATGACAATATATTAGATTTTAAACTCTATGGAATCATTGAATTGAATATCATAATAGCATAAACTATGACCAACATCAGTGGCAGCTTTGTGGCGATTTGAAGGTTGTTGCTCTCTTGCTTGGTCTGCAGACTGGATACACAAAGTACTGCTGTTTTCTCTGCGAATGGGATAGTCGTGCAAGAGATTCCCACTACATCAAGAAAGATTGGCCATTCCGACAATCATTGGAGCCTGGGAGGAAAAGTGTTCAGCATCCACCACTTGTTGAATCAAGGAAGATTTTGTTACCACCCTTACACATCAAGCTGGGTCTGATGAAGAACTTTGTCAAGGCCATTGACAAAACACAAGCAGCTTTCAAGTACCTCCGTGGAAAATTTCCAAGGTTAAATGAAGCTAAGATAAAGGAAGGTGTGTTTGTTGGTCCTCAGTTCGTTAACTTCTTTGAGATGATGCATTTGACCATGCACTGCGTGGCAAGGAAAAGACGGCACGGAAAGCCTTCCAGTTAGTGGCAATAAATTTTCTCGGAAACAACAAGGCAGACAACTACAAGTTGTTGGTGGAAAACCTCCTCAAGGCATGCAAAAGCCTTCATTGCAACATGTTGCTAAAGATACATTTTTGCACTCTCATCTAGATTTTTTTCCACCGAACTGCGGAGCAGTGAGCGATGAGCACGGCGAGCGATTTCACCAGGACATTGCAACAATGGAGAAACGCTATCAGGGCAAATGGAGCCCATCAATGCTTGCACACTATTGCTGGACAGTGACAAGAGATGCTCCATTTAATGAATACAAGAGACAAGCCAAGAAGCGCCGAGTAGACACTGAATAGGACTAAACTATGTACATAATAGTTTTTTGCCTTTTGTTTCATAATAAATTTTATTTATATAACCCTTTTGCTGATTTTTAAAGTGTTACATAAACAGGACAGGTGAAATGTTATCATGTAAAGCAACCATAAACATATGAAAAGACCTAGGTTTACAATTTATGATTAAAACTCTACTATCTACACAATATACATAGACATAAAATGTAAAAACTTAAATGTCTTTGAAACAGTAGCCTATCAGTTGTTTTGTCATATTTGAATTCAGCACATCAAAATACATAATAAATAGCACATTTTATCTCTGAAGCAGACTACGTCTCAAAAATTGTAGACCAGTGTTTTTTAAGATCATTCCGAATTCTAATCCTGTCATTCCAACCCCTTCCAGCTTGGTGTTATCTGAAAATTTTACAGAAGTGTACTCTCTGCTCCATCATCCAAGTCATTAATGAAAATATTTAACAGCACTGGAACTGACCACTGTGGTAGCCCACTTGATATGTCCTCCCAGTTTGACAGCAAACCATTGATAACTACTCTGAGCATGTTTCTTCAACCATCATTTGCCCACCTTATATTAATTTCATCTAGATCTAGTTTGCTTATGAGAATGTCATGTGGGACTGTGTCAACAGCCATACTAAAGTCAAGCTATAACCATATCTACTGCTTCCCCCCATCCAATAGGCCAGTTACTGTGTCAAAGAAGGAAAGTAGGTTGGTTTGGCATGATTTACTCTTGACAAATCCACGTTGGCTATTACTTATCACCTTACTATCCTCTAAAAATCTTACAAATTGATTGTTTAATAATTTGTTCCAATATCTTTCCAGGTACTGAAGCTAGGCTGATGGGTTCCTTAAGTTCCATGAGAATTTATGCTTAGCAAAATATTTATGGTTTCAGGGGGGGGTCTGGGGGGGGGGGGGGGGGGAGGGAGGAAAGAAACATGAAAGCAAAAGCAGCAAACACTATTGTGAAACTCATGGCCATAAAAAAGGAAATACTATTAATTACCTGGAATGGGAAAATAAAGGAAGTTAAACATGCAGTTTACAATATAGTAAAGTGAAAAATGCAATTTACAGATTGAAAAGGCTAGTGGGTTGTTTTTTTTTAAATATATAAAGGAAAGATGACCAATCAATCCATCAGCTTACTTCTGTTCTGATTCAAAGACACTTACACTTTTTTTTTTTTTTTTTTTAAACTAGTCCGAATCAGAAATCACTCATAAGTGAATGCACACAAGAAACAAAGTTAAAATAAACCATGGTACTCTACTTACCCACTGGACTGGTACCAGCTCCATTTGGCACTGTGAGATCTGCCGTACCCAAAATACCACCTAACAATTAACAAAATCAAAGATAAAGCTGATCAATTTTCATTAGTACATGTACTGTACTAATGTAATGTACTGTATCACATTAAAACATTTCATAACAATAAGCAGCAGCATAAGAGGAGATGGGAGAACTGGCTGCTCCGTGAGGAGGAAACTGGCTGCTGATCACCTCGGTCAGTAGACAGTGCTCCACCCTGGTCCCCTATCCATAGGGATCAAGAACTGGTATGCTGTACTGGCAATAGGAGGTGAAGAGCAGATACCAATGGCTGATGAGGAGCTGCCATTCACCCCAAAGCTAGGAAGCTCACTGCCACTGCACCCGAGGAGATGTACTGTGATGGTGGACAGGGACTCCCTTTGAGGGAATACAGGCATCCATCTGCCAATTTGACATGATGTCCCGGGAGTTGTGCATCTGGAGCCCTCATCTGAGAAGTTACGGAAAGTTGCAGATGCTCATACATCCTTCTGATCACTACCCTATGCAGCTCATCCATGTGGACACTAATGATACTGCCAGGTCTGACCCTGAGCAGATCAGCAGTGACTGCAGGGCTCTAGGAGCGAGGGAGGAGTCAGAGTCATGGGGTGCAGGATGTGTTCTTGTCCATTCTCCCGATTGAGGGTAAGGGCCCAGGCAGAGGGTCATCCTGGAGATGAATGCCTGGCTATGCAGATGGTGTCTACAAGAGGATTTGGGCTTCTTCAACCAGGGGATGCTGTTCCGGGAAGAAGGTCCGCTAGGAAGAAATGGGGTCCACCTGACCAAGAAGGAGAAGAGCATCTTTGTGTATGGACTTGCCAACTTAGTGAAGAGGGCTTTAAATGAGGGCAAGTGACAAAAGCCCACAGGTAAGAATAAAAACAGATGACCTTAACGGGGGAGAGGGGGCGGGGAAGGCATGGACAATTACAATAGGGTCAAAGGAGCAACAAAAGGAAATCAGTGGGGGAAATCTGATCAACATTTTAGATGTCTGTGCACAAATACAAGGAGTATGGGGAATAAACAGGAAGAACTGGAAGTATTAGTACATAAGCTACATTCTGATTTAACTGGCATCACAGAGACTTTGGGGGATAAATTTCATGACTGGAATATTTTTATACAGAGGTATAGCTTGTTCAGAAAAGACATTTGGGAAAAAAGGGAGGATGGGTTGCATTGTACATAAAAGATGTATACAGTTGTTCTGAGGTCCAGAAGGAGGTTGGAGACAGACCAGTTGAGAGTCTCTTGGTAAAAATAAAAAAATTAAAAATAGAGGTGATGTCATGGTGGGGGGTCTGCTGTAGACCACCAAACCAGGAAGAGGAGATGGATTGCACATTTCTAAAACAATTAATAGAAATATCCAAAACAAAAGATGTTGTAGTAATGGGGGACTTTAGCTATCCAGCCATCTGTTGGGAAAATAATTCAGCAAAAGACAAAATTTCCAAAAAGTTTTTGGAATGTACTGGGGACCAAAAAAAAAAAAAAAAGTTACTCTCCTTCTCATAACTGTTGTTCTTCAAGATGTGTTATTCATGTATATTCCAATCAGGTGTGCACGCCACATGCACAGTCATCGGAAAGTTTTCCCTTACCAGCTCCCTTCAGGTTGGCTGTGAGCCCGCTGGAGTGGCGCCTTCATAGCGCTCAATATACGACCCTGCCGACCCGACCCCCCTTCAGTTCCTTCTTGCCATCTACTCTGACAGAGGGGAAGGAGGGTGGGTATTGGAATGGACGTGAACAAGACATCTCGAAGAATAACAGTTATGAGAAGGTAAGTAACCGTTTTTAATTCTTCGAATGCTTGTTCATGACGATTCCAATCAGGTGACTCCCAAGCTCTACCCCAGAGATAGGGTCAGAGTTAAGGAATGCCGAATGCTGCATCATCTCTGGCGTGTTGGGTGATAGCATAGCAAGAGGTAAAAGTATGCACTGATGACCAAGTTGCTGCCCTGTAGATCTCTGGTATTGGGACCTGGGCCAGCAACACAGCTGACCAAGCTTGTGCCCTTGTGGAATGTGCTGTAAGAGTTGGAGCTGGGACCTTGGCTAATTTGTAACGTGTGCGGATGCAGGATGTGATCCAGGAAGATATTCTTTGAGATGAGACTGGGAGTCCTTTCATCCCGTCTGCTACTGCCATGAACAGTTGGTTCGACTTCCTGAACGGTTTCATGCGCTTGATGTAGAATGCTAGTGCTCTCCGAACAGCCAGTGAGTGCAGCCTCTGCTCTTGGGTATTGGTGTGAGGCTTAGGATAGAAGACGGGTAGAAAAATGTCTTGACCAGTGTGGAATTGTGACACTACTTTGGGAAGGAAGGCTGGGTGAGGCCTGAGCTGCACCTTGTCCTTGTGAAAGACCGTATAGGGTGGGCTGGAGGTCAGCGCCTTTAATTTGGACACCCGTCCAGCTGATGTGATGGCGACCAGGAAGGATACCTTCCACGACAAATAGAGCAGGGAGCAAGTTGCCAGCGGTTCAAGGGGGGCCCCTGTGAGCTTGCAGAGGATGAGGTTAAGGTCCCATGAGGGAACCGGTTGTCTAATCTGTGGGTATATGCTTTTCAAGCCCTTGAGGAAACGTCCTACCATGGGGTTAGCGAACACAGAGTGTCCAGATGCTCCCAGATGGAAGGCTGAGATAGCATCAAGGTGCACCTTGACGGATGATGTTGCTAGGCCCTGCTGTTTGAGATGCAGAAGCTACTCCAGGATGAGTGGTATAGATGCCTGGAGTGGAGTATCATTGTTGCTGGGGCCAGCAGAATCACCTCTGCTTTGTCCCTGCAGATCTTGAGCAGCACCTTGTGTATGAGTGGGACCAGTGGGAAGACATACATGAGGCAGTCTCCCCAGAGTAGCAGAAATGCATCCGTGATTGAACCCGGGCTACATTTCTGGAAGGAGTAGAACACTAGGCATTTCCTATTGCTCTGGGTGGCGAATAGGTTGACCTGGAGAAATCCCCACCTTTGGAAGATGGGATGAAGAACATCTGGACAGAGGGACCATTTGTGGTTGCAGAATGATCTGCTAGCTTGTTCTGCGCTCCTGGGAGATCATTCACCTGAAGGCGTCCTGAGTGGGCTATGCAGAACTCCCCTAGTTGGAGGAATAGGATATAGGGGGGAGGAATGGGCTCCACCCTGATTGCTGATGTAAAACGTAGCAGTGGTGTTGTCCATCATCACTGCCACACTTTGACCTTGCAGCCGGGACTGGAAAGACTGGCATGCCAGTCGCACTGCTCTGAGCTCCCTGATATTGATATGAAGGTGGAGTTCGTCCTGCGACCACAGGCCCCGTGTTCGGAGATCTCCCAGATGTGACACGTCCATTAGTAGAGACAAGGAAGGCGGTAGGCTGTTGAAGGTGACACCTTCGCTTACCATCTGAGGGTTGAGCCACCAATGTAGAAACTCTAGTGTGTGTCCTGGAACCGTCACTACTGAGTCCAGCCTGTCGCGCCACGGGCGGTATATCTGGGCGAGCCACACTTGAAGGGGTCTGAGCGTCATTCTGGCACACCTGACTACTTAAGTGCAGGCTGCCATGTGTCCAAGGAGACTCAGGCATCCCCTGGTGGTAGTGGTCAGGTACTGCCTGAGGCTTTGAATAACGTCTGGAAATGGGTCTCTAGCAGGGATGTCCTTGCCTGTACTGAGTCCAGCACCGCTCCAATTAATTCTATTCTTTGGGACAGTGATAAGGTTGACTTGTTCACTTTGAGGAGTCCCCCCAATCTCTCGAACTTGGACCTGACCAATAATATGTGAGACTTTATCTGCTCCCTGGTATGGCCCCTGAGCAGCCGGTAGTCCAGGTATGGGTATACCTGCAGTTGCCTCCTCCGGAGGAAGTATGCTATGACCGATATGCAGTTGGTGAATACTTGGGGGGCTGTAGACAGACCAAATGGGAGGACCGTGAACTGATAGTGTTTGTGGTTGACCACAAACTGGAGAAAACGTCTGTGCACAGGCCAAATGGCTATGTGAAAGTACGCATCTTTCACATACGCGTACCAGTCTCCTGGATCCAGGAAAGGGATAATAGTGCTCAGGAAGGCCATGCAGAACTTCAACTTCATCATGAACTTGTTGAGTTCTTGCAGGGCAAAGATGGGTCTGAGACCCCTCTTTGTCTTGGGGATTAGGAAATAGCGGGAGAAGAATCCCTTCCCTTTAGCTCCTGAGGAACCTCCTCCGCTGCTCCCCTGGCGAGGAGTGCCTGCACCTCCTGGATAAACAGTTGCTCATGAGAAGGGTCCCTGAAGAGGGATGGGGAAGGAGGGTGGGAGGTAGGGAAGAAGCAGAATTGGAGAGAATATCCCATTTCTACTGTGCGAAGGACACAGCAGTCTGATGTTATTTGGGACCATGCACGGTAAAAGTGGGACAGACGATTCAGAAAGCATATCTATCTAGTGGATAGACATGTGCGCTGTCCTCGGGCGTCCCTTCAAAAGGCCTGTTTAGATCCTGATGAAGGTCTGGACTGGCCTTGGCCTTTCCCCGAGGTGGGGTTGGAAGGTTTGCATCTGCCGTTCCTGCCCCTTCGCCTATAGAAATCCTGCCTCGGCCAAGGAGGATATGGGCGCTATTGTTGCAGTTGGGGCTTGAAGTGCTTGCGTTGGGTTGCTGGCGTGTGCATTCCCAACAACTTCATTGTCGCCCTGGAATCTTCCAAGCTATGCAGCTTGGAGTCTGTCTGTTCGGAGAACAGCCCCGCGCCCTCAAAGGGGAGGTCCTGCAGGGTTTATTGTAACTCCGGGGGTAGTCTGGACACCTGAAGCCATGATGTCTTCTTTATGGCTATGCCTGAGAAGGTATGGGCATCTGAGTCCACAGAGTCTAGGGATGCCTGCAGCAAAGTCCGTGCCACCGCCTTCCCTTCCTCGACAGTGGGGAGAACTCAGACCTAGAGTCTGGAGGAATTAGCTCTTTTACTAGAGAGCATGCTGCAGGTGCAAAAACAGATATTTGCAACCTGTGGAAGGGACCAAGTATTTTCGTTCCACATCCCTGGCGGTCGGTGGAATCGAGGCCGGTGTCTGCCACAGATTCCTGATGTTGGTCTGAATGGTCTTGATCAATGGCAGAGCTACCCGCAATGGACCTTCGGGAGTAAGAATGTCCACCATGAGGTCCTCAGCCTCGATCACCTCCTCTGCTTGCAACCCCATGTTGCGGGCAATCCGCCTCAGAAGGCCCTGATGTGCCCTATGGTCAGTCATTGGAGGGCCCGAAGCTGAGGCTCTTGCCACTTCCTTGTCAGGGGATGAGGATGAGGTGGCTGGAGGAGGTAATGCGTCCTCCTGTACCTTCGGCTCCCTGACCTCCTCTTGGACAACGTCTGCCCCTGTGGCGGCCAGAGCTGAGACGACTGTAGTCTGACCCTGTGGCTGGTCCTGTGCTGGAGTAGCCTCGGCAGTGGCCTGAGGCTGAGGGGGCAAGCTGGGACTAGGTGGCCTCGGATCCCCAAGGTGTAGGCCTGTCCCTGGCAGAATAGTGCGGTTGGTGTGCCGACGCAGCTGACCATGAAGCCCCTGAAAGGGAGCCCTGGGGCTGATGGTAAGCCCAGGGAGTCAAAAGAGCCATTGTGCAGGGAGCTGCCAGTGCAGCTGCGCCTCCCTATGTCACCTGTGCAACCTATGCTGACTATGCCTGGATATTATGAGTCACCGTCAGAGTCCAAGGAAGTGGACCCTGAACGTGATGACCAAGGTGGAGCTGAGGGGCCCTGCGCAGGAAACTGGTGCCGAGCCAAAGAGGCAGGAGACCGGTGCCGTAGATCGGCGAGTATCCGGTGCTGGCAATCAAGGACACGATGTTGGTGCTGACTTGGTGCCGCTGATCGGTGCCAGTCCACCCTCGGTGCCGGAGACGGGGAGCGTCTCAGCGGTGATGGAGATGCTCTGACTGAGCACGGTGCCGGACAGCGGTGCCACGGCGATTGCGACTGTAAGAGGTGCCGCGGATGGTGCTGAGCCAGGGACTGTGAGCGCCGCTTCATGGCCGGTTTACCTCTAGACGGTACCGGACGTATCGGTACTGGAGGTTTGTCCCTCAGAACTGGGGGCTGTGAAGCCATCATTTCAATAAGGTCTCTGGCAGCTTCAAAAGTGTCCAGGGTGGAAGGTGGCTCAAAATCCTTCACCTGGCACTGCCCTTGCGGCAAGACACAGTGTGCTGGACTCAACAGTCCCTTCCGGGAAGCCGAAGTTAACGGCAGAGACTTGTGTTGTTTAGGCATCAATTCCGTTCTGAAGTGCGCCTGTGCATCTCCTGACAGTCCCATGGCTTTCCTAGCCAGTGAGCACTCTCTATCAGCCTTCCTATGGCACTTGTGTGGCACCAGCAAGGTGGAGCAGTGCCGGGGCGCTGTCCCTGGCTGCGGTGCCGGGGAGCACCAGTGCCAAGGGTCTCTTATACTAGAGTCATTACTCGGCACCGTGTCGCACACCGATGCCGGAGCGCTCCATACTGATGCACTCAGTGCCAAGTCCTGGCGGTCCGCAAGTGAGAACTGTTCCAATGGCCATTACGGACGGTAAGAAGGAACTGAAGGGGAGTCGGGTCGGCAGGGTTATATATTAAGCACCATGCCACTCCAGGGGGCTCCACAGCTGACCCGACGGGAGCTGCTAAGGGAAAACTTTCCAACGACCATGCACGTGGCATGCGCACACCTGATTGGAATTGACGTGAACAAGCACTCAAAGAAGAATTTTTGTTCCAGAAAGTAGAGGAAATAACGAGGTGGACAACAATTTTAAACTTGATTCTGACCAACAGGTAGGAATTGGTAGCGAATCTGAAGATGAAAGGCAATTTGGGTGACAGTGATCATGAAACAGTTTGGCATGATATGATGAAATAATATATTTCATAATTCTATGGAAAGGAAGGAGTGAGAGCAGCAGAATAAGGACAATGGACTTCAAAAAAGCAGACTAACAAACTCAAAGAATTGGTAGGTAAGGTCCCTTGGGAAGAAAATCTAAGGGAAAAAAGTTCAGGTGAGCTGGCAGTTCCTCAAAGAGACTATAATACAGACAACTGCCAAACTATTCTGATGGAAAGATGGGGAAAATAGGAAAAGGCCAATATAGCTATAATATCAGTTCTTTAATGACCTGAAAATCAGAAAGGAATCTTGTAAATATGGAAATATGGACAAATTGATAAGGAGTACAAAAGACCAACAGAAGTATGGAACAAAATTTTTAGGCACCTGGAGGATAATAAGGTTATAAGGAATAGTCAGCATGGATTTGTCAAGAACAAATCATGCCAAACCAACTTAACTGTGATAGCATTACTCATGTACTGGATAAGGGGGAAGCAGTAGACGTGATGTACCTTGATTTTCGTAAGGCTTTTGACACAATCCCGCATGACATTTTCATAAGCAAATTAGGGAAATGTGGTCTAGATGAAATTACTATAAGGTGGTTGCACAACTGGTTGAAATACTATACTCAAAGAGTAGTTATCAATGGTTTGCTGTCAAATTGTGAGGGCACATCAAGTGGGATCCCACAGGGGTCAGTCCTGGGTCTGATACTATTCAGTATTTTCATTGATGACTTGGATAATGGAGTAGAGAATATGCTTATAAAATTGGCAGATGACACCAACCTGGAAAGGGTTGCAAGCACCGTGGAGGACAGGTTTAAAAATCAAGATGATCTTGACAAATTGGAGAATTGGCCTGAACTCAACAGAACAAAATCCAATAAAGACAAGTGCAAAGTACACTGCACTTAGGAAGGAAAAATAAAGTGCACAACTACAAAATGGGGAATAATTGTCTAGGTGGTAGTACTGTTGAAAAGGATCTGGAGGTTATATTGGACCACAAACTGAATGAGAGCAGTCATTGAGATTCAGCTACAAAAAGGCTAAAATGATTCTGGGGTGTATTAACAGTATGTAAGCCACAGGAGGTAATTGTCCCTCTCTACTTGGCACTAGTGGGGCCCCAGCTGGAGTACTGTGTCCCATTATGGGAACTACAATTTAGGAAAGATATGGACAAACTGGAAAGAGTCCAGAGGAGAGCAACAAAAATGATAAAAACTTTAGAAAACCTGATTTAAGATGAAAAGTTTAAAAAAAAAGGAGGCATATTTAGTCTTGAGAAAAGAAGACGGGGGGGGGGATAGGGGGGCCTAAAAACAGTCTTCCAATACACTAAGGGCTGTTATAAAGAGGATAGTGATCAATTGTTCTCCATGTCCACTGAAGATAGGACAAGAAGTCATGGGCTTAATCTTCAGCAAGGGTGATTTAGGTTAGGCATTAAGAAAACCTTTCTAACTCGAAGGGTAGTTAAGCTCTGGAATAGGCTTCCAAGGGAGGTCACAGAATCCCCATCATTGGAAGCTTTTACAAACAAGTTGGATAAACACCTGTCAGGGATAGTCTACATTTACTTGGTCCTGCCACAGTGCAGGGGGCCGGACTTGATGACTTCTCGAGGTCCTTCCAGTCCTACATTTTTATGATTTTATCCATTAAAGAAATCACAATTACAGCATACAGTTTTGCTAGTTTTTCATAATGTAAGCTTTATGGGAATTGAAGGGGAATAAAGAAGAAATGTAGCACTACTGAAGTCTTACCTGCATTGCCAGTACTTGGCGGTCTCTGAGGGGCTCCGGGTGATACATTTCGATGTAACGTGGCCTGAGGTGGGGAGAGCATGGTCGTGTCTGTTAATGATGAACTGGCTGCCAGTGATGGGGATACAAGGGAACTCCCTGGGTTACTGTAGGTTAAAGTATTGGGGTTGGACACTGGAACCGTAACAGACATTGAAAAGTTCTGGGGAGGCAAGCCAGGCTGAAAACAAAAACAAGAACATATTAATATTGCACAGTAATGTTTGTCAAGGCTATAATATTGAGATAAAGTCAGATTAATTATGTTAGTTTAGTAATTTTGTATCACTGTAAAAATGCACACTTATAAAACATCCACTCTGAAGAGACTGTTATTGTGATCTACAGTACTTTAGTTAAAGATACATTTCAATAAGGTCATTTATCAATGTCGGGTATATTAAGAGCTACAGTTTGTAAACATTAGACTGGAGATATTTTATTGATATTCATCCATTAACTTTAATCAGAAGTATGCCATTATTTAACATTTGATTACTGATACCAGAAAGCCAGTTGATAAGCTATACATTTTAATAATCAATGAATCTGTTGCATCCTCAAAATGTAAGAATACATAAACATGCACAGCATAAAACAAAACTGAGTCAGTCATGAGACAAAAGAAAAAAGTTAGTAATGGTATATTTTTTCTGATAATATTGACATTGAAATTAAAGTATTACTATTGTTATCTATCTATAAAAACCCACAAATACTTTTTACAGTCTAGAAAATTCAGAAGTAAAGTAGGTTTATTCCAAAACTGATTAGCTGATTTTTCATCTGTGTATGGGTATCAGAGTAATACATTCTATAGTATACAGAACTATTTACCTGAATACTAATGAATTTCTGTAAATTAGTTATATGTTAGAGTGCTAATTATTTGAATATAGAAATTTTGATTGAATCTTTATTTCTTAGTTACATACATACTCAATATGAAAACATTTAATACCCAATAAGCTTTAGAAAATACAAGGATTATAACCAAATTTTTCGAAATCATAATTTTATATCATTAAGAATTATAATTATCTGTTAAGAAGGCACTCTCCATATGTAAACATCCATCCAATAAGCTGCATTATTGATAATTTATTTTTACATGCAGGCCACTTCAAAGAACTTTTTAATATCTGACAAATTATTTATTTTTGCCCTAAATTTTTAAACATACACTACAAATTTTTAAGCAGCACAAGGCAACACCTTCAACGATTCCAAAAATGTAACAAAGGCAATGAATAGTAATATCCTTGTACGTGTTTCTTTCTACGTAGAACAGGGTTTCTCAAACAAGGGTTGCCGCTTGTGTAGGGAAAGCCCCTGGCGGGCTGGGCCCGTTTGTTTACCTGCCCTGTCCACAGGTGCAGCCTATCGCGGCTCCCACTGGCCGCAGATCGCTGCTCCGGGCCAATGGGGGCTTTCCAGCAGCCCCCACTGGCCTGGAGCAGCGATCTGTGGGAGCCGCAATCAGCTGGACCTGCAGACGGGGCAGGTAAACAAACTGGCCTGGCCCGCCAGGGGCTTTCCTTACACAAGTGGCAACCCCTGTTTGAGAAATCCTGACGTAGAAGCACCCAGTGATAGCAACTTTTATTGCTACAATGAAAACCCACATTTCACGCTGCCAGCCCATTTAGTGGGTAGGCTTTTAGATATGACCAACTACTCCATGCTATCTGTCTTTCCTCTCCTTTGACAGCAGTCAGCACAAAGTCTTTCATAAAGGCTAGGGGACTATTTTTTGTTATATGATCCACGGGTATGGAAATAAAACCATAACAGTTATAAATTAACCATATGTAAATAAACGTAGGGAGCTCTAAAGTTTACAATTTTAATCAGTCATTCTAATTATGGGAACTTTTTCAGACTGGAATTCATGGCACACAGTAGAGCCAGAGAAATTGACCTGAAAAGCTAATGTTTCTATAAGAGGCGGCAGCTTAGAGACTATACTGGAAGACTGTGACTACTCGTGAGAACTCAGACCTAGAGAAGATGCCCTGACACACCACTTCGATATCTAAAGTTTCAAGTTGATCTGAAGAACTATCATTAGGATTCAGGTTCAAAGACACAACAATGGCCACTGATGTAAACCCTAGAGAGGATTCTTCAAACTGGCAACGAGGGACAAAAGATATTGCCTGTGTACAAATATAGAGAGCCTAATGAAAGAACTAATGCTGAGTATCAAAGACTGACAGTACACAGTTAACCCAGAGCGATGTGGATTAACAAAGGAATTATTTCCATTACTGGAGAGTTGGTTGGGGACTATAGTCAGCTCTTGTATATTAAATCACTCAGTTTCCATGTAGATTTTAAGAGGAACCTAACCAGTCCACTTTTTAATTGCCACAAGAAATCCAATGATGTACAACTCAAAAGATATAGCAGAGCTTCAAAATTACTTTCATTAGGAGGCAATATTTTTCTTTGGCATATTCTTCGATTTCTGATTTATTCTATAAAGCAAAATTAATTTACTTTTAAAAAGGAATTAATATGACCCCCAACCCACCAAACACACCAATAAATTACAACAGTGGCACCTAACCTTCTTGAACCATGAGACCCCCTAATTCCTCTCCAAGACCGATGCTCCAGTAAACCAGTCCATGACCCCTAGAACAATCGTATTTCTATGTATACAAAATTGTGAAGCGCAGTAGGCAGTCTGGTTGGTGCTAATGTGAGGACTCAGGCCCTGGCCAGGTTTGCTTTTGGATTTGATAGCTGTAAAATGGCATGTGGGAGGTCTTCTGACCCTACAAGATATTGGGTAAAAATTTCAAGAAGTGGCTATGTGGTTTAGGTGCCTAAGTCTATTATCAAAAGTGACTTAGGCACTTGAGGATGAGATTTTCAGAAGGTATTTAGGTGCCTAAAGATGTAGATGGGCAGCTAATGAGATTTTAATGGGGGTCAGGTGCCTTACTGCTTAGGTACTTTTCAAAATCCCACTAGGCACCTATTACTTCTTTAATCACCTAAATACCTTCGGAAAAAAAAAATCACACCTTTAGGAGCCTATGTGCTTACATCACTTTTGAAAACAGGACTTCGTCTTTTAAGTCAGATGCTTTTGAAGATATTACCAATTGACTAATTTACTATAGGGAGAACAAATTCTCTGTATAAGGGCATCTTCCCAGGAAATATTTTTAAGCTGTTTGTCATTTGTTGTAACCTTGTTCCATTGCAGAGGGTTAAAAAAATAAAAATCTCTCTATATAAGTTATCTTACATCTCAGGATAAGAGTCCATCCTAGCTTTACAAAAAAAAGAAAAATGTTTTAGGCAGCATCTAGAAAGGGGGGTGGGTTCCTGAGAGTCAGGAACATCATAAACAGGTATGAAACTTCAGGAGCACAGGAGGGGAGCTACAGACCCCCTGGGAAGTTTAAGAACTCCTAGTTTACATGATAGTTTCACATAACTTTCAGAATTTCTCTCACATACACGTATATGCATACATAATGAATAGTTATTCCTGCTTCATAAACAATTAAACCATCTTATCTTTACTGTGCTATTCAATGGTAAGCAAAACATTGTGAAAGTTCTCATGCACATGATAAAAACACAAGCTGTTCTTTAGTACTCACTGCGACTTTATGATTCCGCATCATATTATCAAACTCTTCATTAATTTTTTTATATTTTTCTTCTGTATGTGGCGTGAGCACATATGAAGTGTCAGGGTCCGGGCTGTCACACCCTCTGTGTTCCTTCTTGTTCAGAGCCTAAATAATGAAGTTAATAAAAAGAATCAACAAATAAAAAGTAGAGGTAAAATAAAAGTACTTACAGGGCCTCGCTTGAAAATAAAATCACTATCTTCATTTAGTTTGCTGTATCTGTCCTCCGATAGTGGACTGTGCTCAAAGTAATCGTCAGCATCAGGGCTCTCACAACCATTAAGGCCTTTTTTTCTTAAAGTCTGAAATACAATTGGAAAATTCACACACAAATAATACTAACTTGCCAAGACTTTTTGTAAGCTGAATCATATTCAGAGCCACTGAAACTATATAAAACTGTCAGAAACGCACCTCACTTTAAGAGACAAGCTAGGCCTTTCAAAATAAGTAGCTCCACAGGGCACCACGATGGAAGGTGCATTTTGAGGCATAGCCTCTCCCAGCTCTGATCTCATGGGTAACTATAACCCAGGGATCGGCAATCTTTGGCCAATCGCAGCTCCCACTGGCCGCGGTTCGCCGTCCCAGGCCAATGGGGGCTGCGGGAAGCGGCGGCCAACACATCCCTCGGCCTGTGCAGCTTCCCGCAGCCCCCATTAGCCTGGAACGGTGAACCACGGCCAGCGGGAGCCACGATTGGCCGAACCTGCAGACGCGGCAGGTAAACAAACCAGCCCGGCATGCCAAAGGTTGCCAATTGCTGCTATAACCTATCATTACTTTGGCCCCCAGGAATTCCATGACCAGCATTTGTTTTAGCTATCTGCTGATGTAATCAAGCAGTTTGACATATACAACTAACATTGAAGGCTACAGCAAGAGGTTAGAATTGTTAGTGGTAATAAAAAAAAAGGTACTTCCCATATTAGCATAAGAATTCAGTGCAGCGGCTTTCTTCCTTTCTTTTTTTAAATAGTGTACTCTGTAAGGAGGATGTTATGCCAAAATAAATTATTGGCCTTGTATTAATAAAACATCAATGTTGGCTTCCCAAATTTTCTATTCTCACTAGAAAACAGTAAAATTAACTGTGTAGAATATAGTGAGTAAAATTTCCAAATGAATGCATTATTGAATGGTTTTAACAACATATGTAACAATTTGCCTGATTAGTTAAGGCACATACTTTCCTGGACTTCAGTCACTTAGCATACAACATGAAAAAAAGGACTGCATAGAACATGACAATCCAAGAAGAACAATGCTCAAAATGCAACTGTTTTTATTTTGCAAACCCTTTCTAAGACACTGCAGTTTTCCAAATGTAAGCTTTTTTCACGTGCATATCTTCTGCGGTGACTTAATTTTAATGCGATTGCTTTGTTGGGACTTTTCCTGTTTACTAAATATGGACCTGCTTCAACATCCCCTTAATGTACATGTCTCCCCACTACACAGCTATGAAATCAGCTACCAAAAGACAGGTTTTTGAACGTCAGGTCTCTTGCCTTTAAGATCTTGAAAAGTATATTCATATTCTTTAATGCTTATTTTTCCTTGGTATTATATGTTCAGAAAATCCACATAGCAAGCAAGCTCATGTTTTTGTTTGTTTTAAATAGAATCTCAAAGTTCTCCACCTCTAGGAAGAGCTTATTGTTAAAAGAAAATTTGTCAGTGAAATGTAATCATAAACATTTAAATGTCAGAAGTGTGAGAGAGAACAGTGGTGCAGAGAGAATCTTCATTTGGACAGACAACGTATCTTTATCCAACTTGTCTTGGTCTTAAAAATAAAAACCCAACCCCACAGAATTAAAATCAGAGCTACCTGTCATTTCATGTACCATAGAGGAACTGCATTCTCAAGGCTTCCTAAGCAACCTGAAAGGTATTTGGTTCTGTCACCGTTTGAATTTCCATTTAACAATTGACAGTGAATCTACTTTTAGAAGAAGAATCTCAGTACAATTATTTGTTAGGTTTTTTTTAAATGTTATCTTTTTTCTGATTAATAAAAGTATATATCAATTCTTGATCAAACAGAATAAGGTGCCCAGATCTAATGGTGATAGGATCCACATTAGCAGCTTGGTAAGCAAACTGTAGAATTATCTGCAATTGAATTTCTTCAGAGAAATGTTCAGCTTATGCTATCAATAAAGCTAGAAAATTGTGTACCGATTGCATGTCCACTAAAAATAAACAATTTTACTTAGTATTTTGTTAGTAAGCAACCGATTGCTTAATTTCACTTCCTAATGGTAAGGCAATACTTTACAAAATTCAATTATGCAATATGAGATTCTCAAAGATCACAGGTCATCATTGGCGAGATATAATTCCTTCTCAAATTACTTGGCATGTGCTGTGTATCCCACACACACTGTCTGGAACTCCCACAAAAATTTAATCACTAAATCAGCATATGGGGGGAAACAGGTGTAGCTTTTTCTAACACCTGTCACAGCATTGATCTCTGCTGGTCTAACCAATCAGGTGGACACTTACATGGACTTAGCCATACAAGGACCTGCTGTTTAGGACTCTGAAGGTCGGAGACTGTTATCCCTCCCAACCCTTCTCAACAAGTTCAGGCTGTCAGTCCTCTACACTTTGGTATCAGCAGGGAAAATGTTAACACTGTATAATCTGGATTACATTTAACCTTTATAATCTATAAATAGAATTTGAATAGGTTACGTCTGTACATGGATCCGAATATACAAACTGTGCCCAGTCACTCCTTTAGGAGCAGCAGTAAAACATGTTATAGTGAAGCAGTATTAAATATGTAAGTAAATTAGAAAAAGACAGCCTGCAAGAAATGTACAGTGGATATCTGTGTGAACTCTAGCCTACATTTTATACTCTATATTATTTAAATATTGTGAGAGTTTTGATTTTTATAATATTTAAAATTATTTTGCCAAATGTTTTATAGTAATTACACTTAAAATCTAGGAATCTCATAAGTGTCTCTCTCAGAATGCCCAAATAATCAGTACAGCTTAAGTGGAAACTTCAAAATTTAACTCTCAAAATGCATACCCACCAGTGCTGTCCACCAACACTGAAGTTTAGAAATTAAACAAACTATTAATGTAAAGTGTACATATATTTAGCCTAATATAAGAATGCATTCACCCTTTTTTCAATCGTCATTTTTTATTCTGATAGTAATGGGGTTAACCCTGCCTTGACTCATGAGGAAGTAAAATGCCTCAGTATCTCCACTTTAAGATTCTGGAAACCTTCACTCCAGATGGTGTTCCTGTCATTGTTAGAGAACTTAAAGTTATGGTTCACTATTACAGATAAATCCAAGTCTGTGTTTGATATCCAAAGCTCTGTTTCTTTATCACCAAAACATGAACTGTCACTTTGAGGACCTAACTGACATAAAAAGACTGTCTACTTTATCACTATCCAGTAGCATAATAGTAAAAAAAGTTTCTCCTGTATGGCTGGTACTAACAAGTGGAATGCTGTAATCTGTTAACAAGGCCAGGCGAGGCCTGTGGGAGACAGGCCAGCCTCAGTTTTCTCACAGGCTACAAAGTTAGACATGATAACAGGCTCTCGCTCAATAAAAAACACAAAGGTCATGACTACTGGGAATCAAGCTGTGTGTATGCAGGAAAGAAAAATTCCATAAACAAGTGCTGGCTCCACCCTCCATATTTTCTATGCTACAAGTTATTACTTCGACACTGAATGTAAGTAAGTGATCCTCCCAAAATTCTTTCCTAGATACGATCGCGAAGACTGAGAAATGTGTAGATCCCTGAAAATAAAGCATGTTAAGAAAAAAAATCAAAGACCACCAAATAATCTTTAGGTAGCATATAGAGATGGGGTCACACACAGAATGTGTGTATGATACTAAACATAAAATCTTAAAGTTTTTGCAGTTCACGATAACTAGAACAAAAGAGTACTACTTATACTGGTATTTTTGTACACACAATTAAAAATTCTTATTAGAGGGAAAGGAAACATTTCATTTCATGTTCTGTAATGGAATGTTTAAGCATCATAAGGAAAGAATACTAACTCCTATTTTCTGGATTATTTCAGGAGTATATCTGGTCCTTGCAATAAATCTGTAGTATTTTCATTTTCTTTGCTGGTTCCCAGACAAAGATTTCTGAAAACCTTTTCTGATGGTTGTTTCCTAATCCACTATGTTGAGCTCCAATAAATATGTGTTTGTAGCTTGGATGTTACTCTGGATCATTTATTAGTTGATTAGATCAGAGAACTACAAGATTCTTGTCATAAGAAATTCACCATGTGTATTTAGAAGAAACCATAGCAGGTGTGGAACCTGTATATACATTAAAATTTAGTGAAAACAATAGCTTAATTGTGTTACAAATAAAGACATTGTACAAATGCCCCAGCAAGCTGTGATAAATGCTGATAACAGAGTGACTCAGAAGTTTTAAAATGGCTTTGTTCCACCATGTAAAAATAAAATATGTAACTAAATGACTGATGGTTGTGTGTTGATTTTCGTGTAATGACTGGTATGAGGAAACACCATATGAGGATGTTAATGATGGATTAACCATAAAACGTTCAAAAGTTATGTTTAGACAGCAGTACAAATGTTCCAATATTTTGCTGAACCTTTCTCCAACATTTTACTGTAAGCAAAATGCTTTTGATACTTGCTAGATAGAACACCTTGGTCAATTCCCCTACCAGAAATACACAACACGGATAGCATCAGTGCTCACTCCATGCCTTGCAACTTGCCAAAACTCTAATCTGGAGGGTTTCTCACTAGGCATAAAAATAATTTAGTTTCCCTATTCAATCTTGGATTATGTTGCTAAAATTTACAAGAATGCCAATTAGTATTAATTGCAATGGTTATATTTATGATGTGAACACCAATCCAGGAGGAAGTGGACTGACGGTTATAAAAATGTAATTGTGTTCTGGAACTACTGACCTGATTTTAATCAGTAACATACATGCAGAGGCTGTGGGTTTGTAATTCCTAGAATCTAGTCCCTAGAACCATCAATTCCCTCAACCTGAGCTCTGGGATCATCTCCTTCCATCTCCCATTCAGACCTTTCCACCATCCCTTTAAACTCTATCCTCACAAACCCTTGCCCCAACTCCAGGCCCCCTCCTCTTCCAAAGATGTGTGACATCCTCACTGTTACTACCCATCACAGTTGCTGGCAGATTTAGAACATCTGCAGTGTCCACAACCTCTTTTTAAATCTTGCACTCTGAAGCTTTTCCAGATACACAAAAATTCACTTGTGCTGTTTCCAAAGCAAAATCTCTGAAGTTCACAAAAATGAGAAAAGCAACGACTAGTCCCCACAATTAGAGGATGCAAGCCCAATAATGAATCAAATGAATGGCGAGGAGAGGAACACTGGGACCCTGTCAAATCGCAGAGGCACACATTTTTAGTGCTTTGTCCAGTCCATTTTTAATGTTTCATTTGATGAGACTTTCCCTACTTTCCCTGTGAGATTTATTTTTACATATGGACAGCTATGATAAAAGAAAGTTAAGGTGCAGAGTCAATCATCCAGAAGTTAAGAATTCCAGGATTAAGGTTGCCTGCACATACCTCATCACTGCCTTGCCCTACATTACATCCTATTTTCTAGATTACTTTAGGACTATATCTAGTCCTTACAATAAATCTGTACTATTTTTATTTTCATTTTCCTTCTAAGTTTCCAGCCAAAAGATTGAGGCTCCAAGTGCATGGTCAAATAAGAGAGATAGAAATTAATTCCTCTTGGCTCAGTAACATGATGCTTCTGTCTGCACAACTCAAAATTACATTGGCATTCCTGCAACCATATTGCATTGCATATCTATTTTACTGTCTACTATCACTAACACTTTCTGTACTACAATGTCACATTTCTCTCATTGAATGAGTGTACTTCAAAATTATTTTTGATTTTATTGTATAGCTCCATTTTTCTTGATTAACCTCATTATGTTACTTTCCACAGTTTTGTGCTTTTTAATAGCTCTATGTCTGATAATATTTCTTCTCTGTCCACAGTGGTGCTCATGACTCCTCCAGCTACAGGATTAATTGCATTTGTCATTAAAAAAACCTGTTTACCGCACCTTTGAGATAATTAAGATGTTAATCAGGACCAACCCTAATAACAATACCTGTTTAGTATACTAACCAGGCAACATTACCCCCATAACTCAATGAAAGAAAATCTTTTTTCTACGTTAGTAATCAAAAATGTTACATTCTGGCCTAAGCAAAAAATGTGTGTTTTAAATAGAACTAAAAGCAGGCCACAAATGCTTGTAAACCTACAGGACAATGAATGATGCATTTAATTTTGCAACTTCTGTATGACTGCCAAGACTAGAAGCTTCACTGAAATATATAAACAGTGTTTATACAAAAAATTAAATTAGAACACAATAAAATAAACTAGATAAGTAACCAAAGTACTGCTTTCACAACAGTTACGTACCACCCTTGCAATTGAAGACCTTGACTTCTCAAAAGATGAGGTCTGTGATCCCTTGTCAACCAACATCTAAAAATAAACATGCTTTCCCCCAACCAGACAGACAAGAACATATACCAGTGGTCGACAACGTTTGGTAAGCACCTTGAGGGATGTGCTGGCCGCTGCTTCTCGCCGCCCCCATTGGCCCAGGATGGCGAACCGCAGCCAGTGGGGGCTGTGATCGGCCGAACCTGCCGTGTCAGCAGGTAAATAAAACTGGCCCGGCCCGCCAGGGTGCCGAACGTTGCCGACCCGACATATACTAAACAAGTCCTGAATACTCAACTCGGTATTCTAAAATAAAAGATGTATTTTCCACATTTTAATTTTTTCTCAATTTCTAGCAGTACTGTAATAGTAAAAAAAAAGTTTTTAGTATGTAAATTATTTACCATATATTGTCCAGAATATCAAGGTATCAAATAATTCTAGGTAAAGTGATGAAATACAAAGAAGTTTGGTAATGATTACATTCTTTGATCCAATATTACAGTATGTGGAAGAAAAGTTCTCTCTAGGATTAACTAACGGATACAGTGTTTTATAAAGAAATTAACAGGTCCAAAATAATAAGTCATAAAATACCAGGATTGGCTATTTGTACAATGATCCTTTATATTCCACTGTAGATAGAGCTATTCATCAATCTTAGATGCAGGAAGGTATACTGCTTGAAAGCTTATCATTACCCCTGCTGTATGCCACTGTCTAGCAAAAGAGTTTCTTGTTCTAAAAGCTGGAACATTTCCAATATCTGGCAAATTTTAACCTGTATCTCTGGCTTTCCAAGGATTAACGCTAGCTGTCAAATTCCACTGAGATACAATAAAGACTGCACTCAGGATTCAAACCTCTGTTTCTAAAAGTAAAGCATACTGACAGTTTTATAGTAGATACTGTATGCAACTTAACTATTAGCCTGAAGCACTTTTGTTATGAAACATACATCAATGTAAGAGAGATCCACAAACAACTGGCCGTGGTTCGCCATTCCAGGCCAATGGGGGCTGTGGGAAGCAGCACGGGCCGAGGGATGTGTAATACAGTAGTATTATAATATGATGTACTGCTTTTACATACTTGTTATAGATTAGCGGCTTCTCTTAGATAACTGACCTCTTCCCAATTGTACAGGAGAAAAGGGCATTTTTTATAAAGAAAGAAAATGTATAAATATTGACACTAATACATCCCTGTTAAGTAGCTGCTCCACACGTATTATTGTTATTAAAGTTAATGGGAAAACCAAAGATGGAGCATCTACAGAGAGGTTGTTTATGAAATAGTTCATTTTAACTGACATGTATCAGAAATTGAATGATGGTTTAAATGCATAGGGTAAGTTCAACTCCCAGCTCAGTCACAGACTTGCTGTGTGACTTCAAGTAAGTCACTGAAATCTACTGTGTGCCCCAGTTCAGAGTTAAACTAAGAAATGCTCTCATACTAAATGTGAGATTGAAATTGTAGCAAGGAAAGCTGTTCCAGTGGTTAGAGCTATGGCCTACACTCAGGAGACCCAGATTTAATTAACCACTCTGCCATAGATTTTCTGAGTGACGCTGGGAAAGGCACGGCTCAGTTTCCTATATGTGACATGGGAAACATAAGAATGGTCATACTGGGTCAGACCAATGGTCCATCTAGCCCAGTATCTTGTCTTCTGACAATGGCCATTGCCAGGTGCTTCAGAGGGAATGAATAGAACAGGTAATCATCGAGTGATCCAGCCTGTTGTTCACTTCCAGCTTCTGGCAAGAAGAGTCCATGGACACCCACAGCATGGGGCTGCATCCCTGACCATCTGGCTAATAGCCATTGACGGACCTATCCTCCAGGAAGTTATCTAATTCTTTTTTGAACCCGGTTATAGTTTTGGCCTTCACAACATCCCTGACAACAAGTTTCACAAGTCAACTGTGAGTTGTGTGAAGAAGTACTTCCTTTTGTTTGTTTTAAACCTGCTACCCGTTAATTTCATTGGGTGACCCCTGGTTTTTGTGTTATGTAAATAACACTTCCTTATTCACTTTCTCCACACCAGTTATGATTTTATAGACCTCTATCATATCCCTTTTTATTCATCTTTTCCAAGCTGAAAAATCCCAGTGTTTTTCTCTCTCTCCATATGGAAGCTGTTCCATACCCTTAAATCATTTTGTTATCCTTTTCTGTACCTTTTCCAATTCTAAAATATTGCAGTATTCAAGCTGTGAGTGTACCATGGATTTATATAGTGGCATTATGATATTTTCTGTCTTAGTATGTATTCCTTTTCCTAACAGTTAGCTTTTTTGACAGCCAGTACATATTGATCAGATGTTTTCAGAGAAATAACAATGACTAAGATCTCTTTCTTGAGTGGTAACAGCTAATTTAGACTCATCATTTTGTATGCATGGTTGGTATTATGTTTTCCAATGTTCATTACTTTGCATTTATCAACACTGAATTTTATCTGTCATTTTGTTGCCCAGTCATGCAGTTTTGTGAAATCCTTTTAACTCTTCGCAGTCAGCTTTGGACTTAACTATCTTGAGTAATTTTGTATAATCTGCAAATTTTGCCCACCTCATTGTTTACCCCTTTTTCCAGATCATTCATGAATATGTTGAACAGCAATGGTCCCAGTACAGATCCCTGGACGACACCATTATTTACCTCTCCTCATTTTGAAAATTGACTATTTATTCCTATTTTTTGTTTTCTTTTAACCAGCTACTGATCCCGAGAGGATCTTCCCTCTTACCCCATGACTGCTTACTTACCTTAAGAGCCTTTGGAGAGGGACCTTGTCAAAGGCTTTCTGAAAATCCGAGTACACTATATCTACCGGATCACCCCTGTCCACGTTTGCTGACCCCCTCAAAGAATTCTAATAGATTGGTGAGGCATGAATTCTCTTTAAAAAGCCATATTGACTCTTCTCCAGCAAATCATGTACATTTATATGTCTGATAATTCTGTGCTTTACTACACCTCTACCCAGATATAACGCGATCCGATATAATACGGTAAAGCAGTGCTCGGGGGGGGGGGGGGGGGGCTGTGCACTGGTGGATCAAAGCAAGTTCGATATAACGCGGTTTCACCTATAACGCTGGAAGATTTTTTGGCTCCCAAGGACAGCGTTATATAGAGGTATAGGTGTATAATTTAAACCAATTTGCCTGGTACTGAAGCTAGACTTACCCAGCCTATAATTGCCAGGATCACTTCTGGAGCCTTTTTTAAAATTGGTGTCACATTACCTATCCTCTAGTCATCTGGTACAGAAGTTAGTACATACCACAGTTAGTAGCTCTGCAATTTCACATTTGAGTTACTTCAGAACTCTTGAGTGAATCCCATTTGGTCCTGATTTATTATTTTTTAATGTAGCTATCTGTTCCAAAACTGTCACCTCAATCTGGGACTGTTCCTCTGATTTGTCACCTAAAAAGAATGGCTCAGGTTTAAGAATGTCCCTCACATCCTCTGCAGTGAAGACTGATGCAAAGAATTCATTTAGCGTCTCCGCAACAGCCTTAACTTCCTTGAGTGCTTCTTGAGCACCTCGATCCAATGGGTCCAATGGCCCCACTGATCGTTTGGCAGACTTCCTGCTTCTGATACACTTAATTTTTTTCCTGTTAGTTTTTGAGTCTTTGGCTAGTTGTTCTTTAGATTTTTTTTTTTTGACTACTTTTCACTTCACTTGCCAGAGTTTATGTTCCTTTCTATTTTCCTCAGTAGGAGTTAACTTCCAATTTTTAAAGGATGGCTTTTTGCCTCTACCTGCTTCTTTTACTTGACTGTTTAGGCCCGGTGACACTTTTTTGGTCCTCATTGTGTTTTTAATTTGGGATTACATTTTATTTGATCCCAATACTTTCTTATCTCACAGGGGCGTTATGTGGATAAATACATTGAAGATTGTGCAGCACTCAGATGCTAAGGTGATAGGGGCCAGACTTGCAGAGAGAAATACCTGCCACTCAAACTGTCTAGTTTTCTCTCATTTGGCCTTCATTGATTAAAGTAAATTTTCTTCACAAAAAATGGTTTAGTCTTTTATGAGGTCTATGGTCTTCCATAAGAGAAGTAATCAGAAAAAGAGGTTTATCATATCAAACATGACTTATCCAGGTTGCCATGAATTAGGCTAGGTCTACACTACCCGCCTGAATCGGCGGGTAGAAATCGACCTCTCGGGGATCGATTTATCGCGTCCCGTTGGGACACGACAATCGATCCCCGAATCGACGCTCTTACTCCACCAGCAGAGGTGGGAGTAAGTGCCGTCGACAGAAAGCCGCAGAAGTCGATTTTGCCGCCGTCCTCACAGCGGGGTAAGTCGGCTGCGATACGTCGAATTCAGCTACGCTATTCACGTAGCTGAATTTGCGTATCTTAAATCGACTCCCCCCTGTAGTGTAGATGTACCCTCAGACACCCAAAGAGGTCCTTACAGACGTTTCAGTACTAAGTGCCTATCTTGTAATTTCTAGATAGCTGTGCAAATCTGCTCCTTGCATAAACTTCTGATTCTTTGCTCAGTGACCATTCTAAAATAATAATATAGGATAACTTTCCAGCCAGGCTGAAGGCCTGGCCTCCATTTTCCCCAGAGCAGGCACAATTTCTTTCTGCAAAATGTGCAGGCATATTTTGCATCCTCAAATGAATTCTGTATGAAACTCCAAGTTACTTGCCCTTTTACATACCTTATTGTGAATGTAAGCGTGTCTACACAGCAAAGACAACCTGCGGCTGGCCTGTGCCAGCCGACTTGGGTTTGCAGGGTTCGGGCTGTTTCATTGCTGTGTTGACTTCCGGGTTCAGGTTGGAGCCCTACCACCTTGCAGGATCCCAGAGCCTGTACTCCAGCCCAAGCCCTAAGTCTATACAGCAATGAAACCACCCCACAGCCCTAACCCCAGGAGCCCACGTTGACTGGCATGAGCCAGCTACGGGTGTCTAGTTGATGTGTAGACATACCCTAACAGTACACTTATCATTCAATCCAACAAAATACGTAACACAGAAATTCACAGGGACTGAATGTAATGGCCACAAAACAGGAGACTCCAAGTTAACAGGTGAAAAAACGCAGTTAATTCAGTATAGGACATTTCTTGAGCATCAGTGGATCTCATCACAGCACTCCATGCCATCAATTCACCCACATGTTTTTTCATCCCCAGGACAGCCTTATACCTAAACCATTCTGCATCAAATCTTAGAATCCAAGGACAGGAAGGGACCTTGAGAAGTCAGCTAGTCTAGTCCCCTGCACTCATGGCAGGGGTAAGTATTATCTAGACCATCCCTGACAGGTGTTTGTCTAACCTGCTCTTAAAAATCTGCAATGATGGAGATTCCAACACCTCCCTGGGCAATTTATTCCAATGCTTAACCACATTGACAGTTAGGAAGTTTTTCCTAATGTCCAATTTAAACTGTCCTTGCTGCAATGTAAGCCCTTTGCTTCTTTTCCTGTCATCATAGGTTGCTTCTTGTCCTATTCTCCTCCTTGTAACAACCTTTTATGTTCTTGAAAACTTATGTCCCCACTCAGACTTCTCTTCTCCAGTCTAAACAAACCCAACTTTTTCAATCTTCCCTTATAGGTCATGTTTTCTAGACCTTTAAATCCTTTTTATTGCTCTTCTCTGGACTTTCTCCAATTTGTCCAATTAAAGTCAAGATATACCACATCTACCACTTCCCGAAGGCTTATTACCCTGTCAAAGAAAGCTATTATGTTGGTCTGACACGATTTGTTCTTGACAAATCCATGCTGACTGTTACTTATCACCTTATTATCTTCTAAGTGTTTGCAAATTGATTAATTATTTGCTCCATTATTTTTCTGGGTACTGAAGTTAAGTTGACTGATCTGTAATTCCCCGGGTTGTCCTTATTTCCCTTTTTATAGATGGATACTATATTTACCCTTTTCCAGTCCTCTGGAATCTCTCCTGTCTTCCATGACTTTTTGAAAATAATCGCTAATGGCTCAGATACTTCTTCAGTCAGCTCCTTGAGTATTCTAGGATTTATTTCATCAGGCCCAGATGACTTGAAGACATCTAGCTGGTCTAAGAAATTTTTATCTTGTTCTTCCCCTATTTTAGCCTCTGATACTACCTCATTTTCACTGGCATTCACTATATTAGACGTCCAATAGCTACTAATCAATTGCTACTTATAAAGAAGTGCAATTCACTAAAAAGATCTGAAAGAAGAGAGTCTCATTAAAACTCAGGGTTGCGGGGTTGGGTTTTTTTGTTTTTAGCGATACACACAAGTCTCAGATTACCAGAAAAAAATCTCAATACAAAGTTTCCTTTCATAGCCAAATCCTATTCCCAATTTGGCCACTGACTCATTAGCCATAGGAACAAGTTAACAACCTCAACTTTCCTGTCAATAAAATGGAGATAATACTAAGCTTCGTAAAGCACTTTGAGATTTCCCAGATGAAAACTATTACAAAGAGGCAATAGCACAAACTTTTCAGAAACTAATTTGGGAAACACGATTTGTCTAAACAATTTGAGTCTTTTCTAAGTAAAGCCCCCTTGTGCATAGATTTTAAATAAAGTTCGATCTACAATGCAGACACTTTGGTTTTTCCACTAGGTTTCACAATACCATGTTAAGCCAATGATTAACAAGTTAGTTTATTTATCTTGCTATTCTTCTAATAAGGCTGAACCAATGTCTATCAATGAAATAGCCACAATTCAAACAAGTTTCTTTTAGCAGCAACCAAGTAACAGGCAGGTTTGGCTCAACTCTCATTGAAATTCATTAAACAAGGTGCTGTACGTTCTAATATCTGACAAGTGCACTATTTCAATGCCTGAAATAGATCTTCTGCAATTAACACTTTGAATAATGAGCTTTTCAATGATGCACTACTGGATATAAACTTAGTTACAAGGTCATACTTGCCAAGATTTGAACTGTAAATAATCAAGACAACAAGAGCAGAACCTTTTAAACTCCATAAAAAGATCATTAACTTTAGTGGGGTAGAGAAAATAAAAAACTAAAATTTCTTACTTCCTATTAGAGATAAATTGGTAAATATGACAATGTTGGTTAAATGTTAATTTTTAAATAGAAATTTATCAATAGTTTTGGATGATAAATGTAACTGATAATTCATATATTAACAGCCTGTCATTATGAATAAATTCAAACTCCCATATACAGTAATTACATTATTGGATTCTGCAAGAATGGCAGGGCAGGAAAAAAGATCTGATTTAATATAGCTACAAGAAAAATGACACCTGCATCGGACTTTTGACCAGTGGAATGTACCTATTCTACTTCTTAGATATTATTCGCAATGATTTAAAGATGACATCGCAAGCGAATAGTGCAACCAGTTATTCTGGGGATTAATGGTACAATCTCCACCTGCCAAAAAAGTATGAAGGGTGGCATATAAAACTGAGAATGTTTCAAATTGCATTCGGAAATTCAATAGCATTGCCTATATTAGAACCAAATGACATCTAAACAAGGAATGCTAAGCAAGGAATATTTAAAGATGATCCTTTTCTTCCTTTAAGTAAACATTAATAGGATTAACGGTGCATCTATACAAGGCTTTTTGATGATTAAGTGGAAGCTTTCACCTTATCTCAAAGTGTGCATAAAAAAAGGGATGCCAATGCACACTTCATGCACGCTGAAAATTCTTTTACAAAGGTCAGTATTATGAACTCGGCTCAGATCACAATACAAAGAGGACTGTTGGTAAGCAGACTGTTGGTGGATAGAAACAGTTTTCCATATCACAATAATTACCACCACAATTGGCCCCTTTTGTGTAAGTCTATGCATGGAAACTGAACTACACTTCTACCTCCAGAAATGGACCCTGGAGGAAAGAAAGAGGAAAAAAAAAAAAAAAAAAGTTGAGGCATGTTTCAGGATGGTGCCTAGAAGCTTGCACCACCATTGCTGGGTCTGTAACCACTCAATGGGTAGAAGAATTACTGAATCATAGAAACTAGTGATTAGGATGACCAGACAGCAAATGTGAAAAATCGGGACAGGGGGTGAGGGGTAATAGGAGCCTATATAAGAAAAAGACCCAAAAATTGGGACTGTCCCTATAAAATTGGGACATCTGATCACCCTACCAGTGATGGAAAAAAGACATACCAGACATATAGCTAATTCAAGACTGTTTTCTAATTGTAAATATATTAGTGCAGATTTACAACCCCGGTTTGTCATTCAATTAGTAATATTCGTTCTTTTTTCCTCCCTTCATAAGTTAAGCTATGCAACCCTTTAACCGTTTTAGTAACTCTTTTCTGAACATTCACCAGTTTTCTAATCTCTGATAATGACATGGCTGCAACTGACAGAAACGTTCCAACTGTGGTTGCACCAAAGCCCTAACAGAGGGGGACTATTAACTCCCTGTTTTGGATGGTAAATTTCTGAGTAGGAGGTCAAAAACTGCATTGATATCTTTTGCAGCTATACAACATTCCACAATTTGTCAATATGGCAACTTGCACTGCTCTAGAGCCATTCAGTTTTTTTGTATAAAATTAGATGTATAGCTTTTATTGAAAATAACTAATACATTATCTGAAAATACTTTGGGGGGTCTCAATTGTGGTGAAACTGGGTGTGAATATTGAGAATGGGCCCTGAGAGAGTTGAGTTCACAGCACATCTTGAGTACACAGTGAGGCCAAAGGCTCCCTAAAAAGGTCAGTAGAAAAAAAGACAGCTACTGTGGTTCTTCAAGATGTACTATTCACATGGATTCCATGTCCCACTCTCCCTTCCCACTACTACAAAGTCCTGCTTATCTGGAATTCTGTATTGATGAAAGAACTGAGGAATGGTTGGGCTCACTTTGCCATTTCTACCCCTCAGGGTTATGGAAGGGTCAAAACATTCAGGATGCAAATGTGACCCCTCAAATGACACCACTGGCCAAAAGAATCCAATCTTGGATGCATGTGCAGTAAGAGCGGAATCCACATAGACAATCAATCATTCAAAGTAGCCCTGGTTATTCTTTATTTATGAATGATAAAAAAAAAGTCTGGGTTGAATGGGTCAGTTTAAAAGCATGTTTCAATTCAGCATTTTTGAGAAATACCAGATAAATAGGATACTATGGTCTACTTATTTTTAATATATATCATTTGCTTTTAAACACAAGTGGATTCCACTCGTCAGTTACAATAGCCATGGACAAGGATCATGAGTTCCACACTAACCATGCATTATATGGCTGTTTATAGGCCATCATCTAAGTAAAGTCTGGGCTAAAAATATTAAACCCTCATTTGAGAAGTTGCAGAAATAAATCTTCCTTTAAGATGTCCAGTCATACATCTAATAAGCCAGGTGACATCCTAGCACATAAAATGTAAAAGAAAATTAATGTAATTCAATTCAATTATTTCATTACAGAAAAAAAAACTAGTTTTATCCTGGTAATGTTTCATTTTCAACCTAAATGATGATTAAAATGTACATGTTTAAGCAACTGGGTGTTATTCCAAATGATTTATGCATCCTGAAAGGAACTGTACATAACTCACTTGTCATACTCCTTAATCAAGAGTATGACGAGTACATGACAAAACAATGTAGCCAATCCTGTACACTATACTATTTTGTAATCTGAAATGTTAAACAATAACTTGGTTGGATCAGTAAAAAAAAATCTGGTACAATGCCCGTTTTAATTTAACCTTTTCCTCAAATACTGCAGTTTGTGATTTGTTTTCCATCTACTCAGGACTAAGTGATTAACAGACTTAAAAAGATTATTCAAATTTGGACCTAAAAGCAAGTAATATCAAGTAGACTTTTCATACTGGAAAGTTAAATTATGATGAAATTATATAAAATTTAATTCATAGCACGATAGCAGGAATTTTCTGTAGTCAAATATGCAAGTGGTAAGAGTA
The DNA here is from genome assembly GCF_013100865.1 of Trachemys scripta elegans. Lineage (NCBI taxonomy): Eukaryota > Metazoa > Chordata > Testudines > Emydidae > Trachemys > Trachemys scripta. Next base: position 77,488,391 of record NC_048307.1, on the reverse strand, counting down.
TGCATGACACAAACATCGTCTTAAAAATAAAATCCTCTAGCAGTAATGGAAACAGATTTTGCTCTGGCTGTTATGAATGTTCAATATTTTGCATTATTCCAATTAAGATTACTTCTAGTACATTGTAAAGGAGAGCACAGTACAGTGAAAATGAAGGGTGTTTAAATGGTTTTGTAATTAGATTTTAAAACATTCTTCAGATTTAAGAAGTATAAATAGCTCACACCTTTACTAGCTAATAACGGTTATATGTTTAATGTGATCTTCATGAAAATGCTACGTCATCTACAAGGATAGCATGAGCCAATAATTTGAAACCATAATAATTAAAAGTAATTTAAAATTAACTAATAATTGCAGAACGTTCCTTGCAGTTAGCGATTCCCCTTATGGAGTAAACTACCTCTTAGTGTTCCATTTAACAGGGACTTGCCCCACACCAGCATTGAATTTGGTATACTTTAAAAAATGGTGTCTGTTAAGGTCTCAAATATTCAAAATTTTAAGATCTGGACCAGACCTCTGGTTTGCCAAGTATACATCAAGCAATAAATACTTAAGGTAGGGATGGGAACCAAAACCAGATATTCAGCAAATTATTTGAGAAAAAGAGTATCATTTGTATTCAGAAAAATGTGCAGAAAGATTGGTCCTGTGACATTGATCACAAGGGTCAAAAAACAGTGTTAACCAAGGTCTAGGGTTTTGTACATAGAGACCTAAGCCTGCTTAGTACCATGGCAAATACACCATTAAAAATCCTTTCCCCCTTTTATTAAAGATAAAGAAAAGAAGGAAAACAGTTAAATATTTGAAATGTAAAGTATTAAATAAAGTTTTCATTTTAACATCCCTTGTTCCCCTTCTCCATAGCTAGAGAGAATTTTTAGAAGGAAAACCCTTTGTTTGACAGTCTCTTAGCTAGTATTGAAGATGGCAATAACTGTCTTTTTTGGGAAAAGAGAAGAAGTTAGTTGAAATGGGTTGCAGCTGCTGTTGCTGCCATTAAAATCTGATTCCATTTTATCCCAGGTGGTGTTTAGGATTCAGCTGGACCTGGTAGAGATGGTGATGTTATCTGGGTCCCCCTCTCTCTGGCCTGGTCTGGTCAGAATATTTTGCAGGATTAAAAGTTCAGGATCCCAGGAGATGGTGGGGGTAGCAGCCATGATGGTGAAGCTTGCTTAAGTAGCCTCCATCTGTTATTTCCCCCCCCCCCCAGTCTCTTTCTTTAAGGACCCCAAAAAGGGTATAGTGGGTAGAACAGCCCCTCCCCTCATTATTTTGGCCACCAACTAGGCCTAGTTTCTGACACACCAATTTGATTAATTAATTTCCAGACCCACATTTTCTTGTTTACCAAGCATGAGCTCAAAACAGTCCTTGAGTTATATCAGTACGCCTTTTTGTTTGGACTAATTCCCTTTTTTTTCAGTTTATAGCACTCTTCATTAAAAATAACTTGACCTACTTTTCGTGGTTAATTCATAAACAGCCAAAAGTTATAGGTAAGGCTATGATTTAGTTATGGGTATTTTTAATAAAAGAGTCACGGACAGGTCACAGGCAATAAACAAAAATTGCCGGCATAGGCACCAGCTTCCTCCACGCCCGGGAGATGCTCAAAACTGTCCCTCGGCCCGCGCCGCTTCCAGCAGCTCCCATTGGCCTGGAGCAGCGAACCGCGGACAGTGGGAGCCGCGATCGGCCAGACCTGTGGACGGGGCAGGTAAACAAACCGGCCCGGCCCGCCAGGGGCTTTTCCTACACAAGTGGCGACCCAAGTTTGGGAAATACTGATTTAGAGGAACAGAACTTATCCTATTCTAAATGACTTAGCAGCAGATGTTGTTAATTCATTCTCCAGCAGTCATTCTTCCCTCTGAAAGTTTGTTTCTGCTTCCAGTAACAAGTTCAAGTAACAAGCCAAGGAAGCCGAAGATAAGGTGCAAATCAATGTAATCCCAAATACTATATAAAATATTCCGCATCCTGCAGAGCAGGATACAATTCAAAGACAAACTTGACATTTTTGCTTTTAAATTAGAAATCGTATTTTAAACCAGAGGGGTGGAATGAATATCTATCTAGGCACACAGATGTGCCCTCAAAAGCAGTCAAAATGTGCATGAACTATAAGAAAAAGCAGCTTCATTCCTTTAAAATCAAGTAAATGTGAAAATTCTGTTTTCTTTAAATTGAAGACAAAAATACAAACATTAGCTTCATGTCAAAGGTGCAGTTACTCTATCTTCGTTATCTCTACAAAACATTAGTCCAGATGCTGGTTAGGACAAGCAGAAACTGTAGCTTCAGATTATCTGGAGGCAAATAAATTAAAATGTGATTTGTCCAAACATGAAACAACAACATGAAAAGAGAATGCTGTATTTTTCATCAGCCTAGAGCTGTTTTTTTAAAATCTATTCTACTTTTGGCAATTCTCCATATATCAGACATCAGGTAATACAAAATGACATTATCTAACTGGCAACAAAGAAACTTTTTTCTAACGGTGTCAGCTTTCCTAAAATCACGAATGATCTGTGTCATTTTTAAAAAACACGTCAACGTTACTTAGTCATCACAATGCCAAAAGAAACAATTTGCGCAATGCCAACAGAAAATGAAGATGCTATCTGCATGTTTTACTTTTAAAGTGGATAAATACAACAACGTGATTTTATGGGAAGATCTGAAAGTTAATAAAAGACCTTAGCTCATATTTAAGAACATCATGAATGAACTGTCTTTCAGGCTCTGGATATCTGTAAATGTAAGACAACCTATTCACAAACACAAAAGAGATGTAGTTTCTCTTTTTCCAAAATATTTTTAAGTTTTGTCATTATGAAAATATTTTCACCTTTCTTGGAAACTATTTCCCCTCTTCTAACCTCATATGGAAAAAAAATGTTTTGTGATCTGGGATTTTATTGCAATAGACATCATTGGAAAAAAATAAAAATTAAACAAAACAAAAACACAGTTTGGAGAGTATTGAATCTACAAGCTACTTCCCACTGAATTATGTTCTAAAGTCCTTTGATTTGGTCTAGTTTTGTCTCATTCCAGGTAAACTTCTCTTGGCATACTGATTACGGACAGCTGGTCCATAATCGACAACATATATTGCAAATATTTGCACCAAAGTGGATCTGTTCAATCTCAAAAAATATATATTTTTTAAAATCTTGCACACAACTACTTTTGCATAATTCTTTAGTGAATTGAGACAGATTGGGCTTCTCTCCAAGTTAATCAGAAAGCCTTCATGCTTCCAGGGCAACATACCCATAGATTCACTAAGTGTTTGTCACTTCATTCTGGCTTTTGATAACTATTGACACTATACTTTCTCAGAAGGGTGCTAAAAAGTAAGAATTCCGATTGTATCAACATTATATTAATATTTTAGTCTCAGTTATGTAATTATGTTTTCTACAATTTGATGCAAAAGTTTTTGCAAAGTTTCCTTCTCAACATTTTCATCTTTTTCTTTCTTTCTTTCATACATAGAATCATAGAATATCAGGGTTGGAAGGGACCTCAGGAGGTCATCTAGTCCAACCCCCTGCTCAAAGCAGGATCAATTCTCAACTAAATCATCCCACCCAGGGCTTTGTCAAGCTTGACCTTAAAAAACTCTAAGGAAGGAGGTTCCACCATCTCCCTAGGTAACACATTCCAGTGCTTCACCACCCTTCTAGTGAAAAAGTTTTTCCTAATATCCAACCTAAACCTTCCCCACTGCAAATTGAGACCATTGCTCCTTGTTCTGTCATCTGGATATCACTGAGAACAGTCTAGATCCATCCTCTTTGGAACCCCCTTTCAGGTAGTTGAAAGCAGCTATCAAATCCCCCCTCATTCTTCTCTTCTGTAAACTAAACAATCCCAGTTCCCTCAGCCTCTCCTCATAAGTCATGTGCTCCAGCCCCCTAATCATTTTTGTTGCCCTCCGCTGGACTCTTTCCAATATTTCCACATCCTTCTTGTAGTGTGGGGCCCAAAACTGGACACAGTACTCCAGATGAGGCCTCACCAATGTCTAATAGAGGGGAATGATCACGTCCCTCGATCTGCTGGCAATGCCCCTACTTATACAGCCCAAAATGCTGTTAGCCTTCTTGGCAACAAGGGCACACTGTTAACTCATATCCAGCTTCTCATCCACTGTAACCCCTAGGTCCTTTTCTGCAGAACTGCTTCCTAGCCATTCGGTCCCTAGTCTGTAATAGTGAATGGGATTCTTCCGTCCTAAGTGCAGAACAACTCCAAATTGTATCGAATTTTGTAATTTTTCCTTTGGATTATTCTTCAGCAGTTATTCACTTAAAAGACAGTAGTCTTCTTAACATTAAAAAAGGTAACAAACCAATATATGATTATTATACACCTCTTGAAAATTACTTTTATATTCTGCAAAAATAATTTGATGTAGTCGTTTTTCCCCCCAATATTATGCATACATCCCATATTACCAAGTAGTTCCATTTAGGACAACCTATAACTGAGCGTAAGGTGTAGCTATATCAGCGGGAGAGGCTCTCCCATCAACACAGAACTGTTTACACCAGCGATTAGGTTAGTATAACTACGTCACTTAGTGGTGTGGATTTTTCACACCACTGAGCAATGTAGTTATACCAGGGGTCGGCAACCTCTGGCACACAGCTCGCCAGGTTAAGGACCCTGGCAGGCCGGGCCAGTTTGTTTACCTGCTGCATCGGTGGGGCTTGGGCTTCAGCCCTGGACCCCAGCAAGTCTAAGCCAGCCTTGGTGACCCCATTAAAATGGGTCCCGACCCATTTTGGGGTCCTGACCCAGAGTTTGAGAACCGCTGCATTAGTCAAATATAATTTCTATAACGTTACACATAATATTCTACGTTTTATTTGCCTGGTGTTCTCCAAAACACTGTGTCAGGTCAACATGGAGATTTTGCTTGATAGTGCAAAACAAAAACAAAACAAAACAAAAAGAGTCTGCAACTGTAGAAATGTGACCTGAAATATTTACATACTGTATTTCAGGAATTTTTTCAGTGGCACAGTGTTCCAGCAATGACAAAAAATAGGGGTCAACAACATAGTTCTGGTATCTATAGACAGGTGATGTGGACTTCCCCATTGCTGCTGCCACCTCGATACCCGCATTTTTTTCCCCCAGAAGAGAAAAGCGCTTCTTGACTATGATTTACAAAAAAGGAATGTTTCTGTAACATCTATTTTTCTCCCCTTTTCTTATATTACTTCCTCCCTACTTGTGATTTTTTTCTCCCTTTCTCTTCCTCCCTGGCTGCTCAGCCTCCTGTCACTCCCATTCTTCAGCCCTTCTGTTTTATGCTACTGTTTTTAAGAATTAATATGTCAGAGCTTGGTGGAATAACAATATTTGATAGGTCTACACGACATGCTCAAGGGAGATATACATCATAATACTAAAAGGAATCTGGATTGAGTACCCAGGGTGCAATCCCAGAGTAGAAAGCACTTAGAATCATAGGATTGGAAGGTGCCCTCTAGTCCAGTCTCCTGCATTCAAGGAAGGACTAAGTATTATCTAGACCATCCCTGACAGGTCATTGTCTATCCTGCTCTTAAAAATCTCAGATGACGAAGATTCCACAAGCAGCATAGGCAATTTATTCTAGCGCTTAACACCTTGACAGTTAGGAAGTTTTTCCTAATGTCCAGACTAAACCTCCCTTGCTTCAATTTAAGGCCATTGCTTCTTGTCCTATCCTCAGGGGTTAATGAGAACAATTTTTCCCCTCCTCCTTGTAACGTGTGCATAAGCTACACAGCATAAATCAGCTGTCAAAAAAGGAAGCTACTGACATATTCCTTATAGCTCTAAATTATAAACAATAGTCTTCTATATAACATAATATGCTTTAAATACAAAGCCAAGAACTCCCCACCTACATAAATATGCACCTACTGTGCAAAACATTTCATTGCAGAGATAGCAACTACGTTAGTGAAGTAAAAAAATGACACTCTCAGCTTGTAAAGCTATTTAAAAATACACTCTTTTCCAACTTTGGCAGCATGCACGAAGATCTACTTTCAGAGAAAAATAAATTTCAACAGATAAAATTAGTCAACACCACTGAATTTATTAGTTTTATGGCTATTTAACAACTATGAGTAAATCATGAGGATAACAGAAAATATGAACTGACTCCCAATCCACAGAATCTCAGTGAAATCAATGGGCTATAAATCAAAGAATTTGGCCACTATGTACAACGAAGACGCTACAAATTACCGCATGACATGAATTCCATTCTGAGTATATATATGTAGGAATTCATCACAGCTACAGTGCACCCTGGAAAAAACTTGCAACTAAAGAAAGGTGTTTACAAATATGAAAAGAACTTTTAGAGGGCTCCCCTTTCAGGCATTAGTTTTCTTTGCATTTCTGATTGAAGCTGCATTTTCATACTATTAAAAAAAAAAAAAAAAAAAAAAAAGACTAAAAATTGACTCTTAGGCCTTCATTTTGAAATACTGTGAGGCTTCTCTTCTGAAACATTTCATTGGCTGGTTCAAGCCATATCACCTTTTATGCAGATTTCATTAGTTGACATGAGCTATCACTTGTTCTCTGACTCCTTGTTTCATTTACCTCTCACCTCACGTAGCATCTCTGAATAGATATGATGGAAAACCTACTGCTTGGCACACACAAAACAAGACTGGACATAACCAGTAAGTATTCAAAAGAGGGAACAATCCAACACTGGAAGAGAAACAGGACTAGTGTACTCAAGGTCTTTTCCATTTTCTGATTTATTTTTTTTTTTTGGCAGAGATTACATTGTTTTTGAAAATGTAGGGTTTTTAAATATTTGTCTACACAAATATTTAGTTTACGGCAAGCAGAGGAGTGAATTTACCCCACACTAGCCTGCAGCAGACTAACTCTCCCCATAGATCCTGATGACACATTAATGGATCATTAATGCACTTGTGTCTACTCCTGTTTCAAAGAGGACTAGACCAAAGTGCATTAACGAACTATTAATGCACTTCAGAGCTTGGTCCACAGAGTCAGTCTACAGCAGGCTGGGTGGGGCAGATTTACATCCTAGCTTGTCATGAACTAACTGTTCAGAGTTTTTTCCATCAACTTCACCCAAATGCAAAAAGACTATGGAGTTCTTTCAAGTACCCTCAAAATATGGCAAAAACATACTATCATTACATAAAAAGGTAAAGAACTTAATTTCAGTGAGTGTGTTGGTTACCTGTATCCAGGGACAAAAATCATAACAAAACAAGTCTTTTAGTGCACATACTGTTTTTCATCGTAAGAAAATAGATACTCGTAGTTCTTGATAATCGAAGCATGACCCAACGTAAAATGTATACTTCTCTTTCTATACACAGTGACAAAGTTCCTCCTCTATCTTGGTGGGTCCTGCGCTTATTGGTGGATTTTCTTGCCTCAGAGATTCACCATGTGGGTTGGGAACAGCCCAGAGACCTTCCCCTCTGGAAGAACCCACAGTCCAGGTCAATTGGGAGGTTTGGGGGGAACCCGGGCCCGCCCTCTACTCCGGGTTCCAGCCCAGGGCCCTGTGGACTGCAACTGTCTATAGTGCCTCCTGTAACAGCTGCATGACAGCTACAACTCCCTGGGCTACTTCCCCATGGCCTCCTCCAAACACCTTCCTTATTCTCACCACAGGACCTTCCTCCTGGTGTCTGATAACGCTTGTGCTCCTCAGTCCTCCAGCAGCACACCCTCTCACTCTCAGCTCCCTGCGTCTCTTGCTCCCAGCTCCTCACACTCGCACCACAAACTGAAGTGAGCTCCTTTTAAAACCCAGGTGCCCTGATTAGCCTGCCTTAATTGATTCTAGCAGCTTCTTCTTAATTGGCTCCAGGTGTCCTAATTAGCCTGCCTGCCTTAACTGGTTCTAGCAGGTTCCTGATTACTCTAGTGCAGCCCCTGCTCTGGTCACTCAGGGAACAGAAAACTACTCATCCAGTGACCAGTATATTTGCCCTCTACCAGACTCCTGTACCCCACTGGTCTGGGTCCGTCACAACACTAAATATTAGATTCAGAGCAGTGGCTTGTTTGCACTGTTTTAGGAAATTGCATACATATGCACATCAGCTTGCTTCCAGTTAGCATAACAGTAAAATATATCTATTTTTCTCCCTTCAGCAACAGCAATGGAAATCCACAAGATAGTAGGTTTGCGTCCATGTATTATTTCTATCAAAAAAATCATTAATGCCATGCAAAATCATCACAGGAAAAGCATTTCCCATTACATAAGAGCTAAAATAATTTACACAAACATCAAGATCACCTTGATTTATTTCAAAGCAGGAAACAATGGTCCTGTGATCATTATTATAGTATAGCAACATTGTATAAATTAAACCAGGGGTCGACAACCTCTGGCACGTGGCTCGCCAGGGTAAGGACGCTGGGGGGCCGGGATGGTTTGTTTACCTGCTGCGTCCACAGGTTTGGCCGATCGCGGCTCCCATTGGCTGTGGTTCCCCCACACACATCCCAGCCCTCTGCCTTGACCTCCCCCAACACCTCCACACCCCCCCAGCCTTCTGCCCTGCACCTCCCCTCAACACCCAGCCCTCTGCCCTGACCTCGAGTCGCCCCGCTCAGCCCGCTACAAGCCTAGGTGAACAGAACCCCAGGCTGGAAGTGGGCTGAGCAGGCTGGCGGCGTAAGATCAGCATTTTAATTTAATTTTAAAGGAAGCTTCTTAAACATTTTGAAAACATTGTTTACTTTACATATAATAGTTTAGTTATATAATATAGACTTACAGAGAGAGACCTTCTAAAAAACGTTAACATGTATTACCGGCACGCGAAACCTTAAATTAAAGTGAATATATGAAGACTCGGCACACCACTTCTGAAAGGTTGCCTATCCCTGACCTAAACAAATACTATACCTTAGTTTTTAATTAGGCTAATAAAGAGCTTAGCCATAAGGGAAACTGTATGAAAAAAGAATTTGTGGGATTTCACAGAAGATATTCCTTTCTTTTTATGAGACTAGAAAACAATATTATCATATTCTTTTATATAAAGATTTTTTTCCTTTAGGTGAAGCCATAAGTATTCCAAGGCTGGAGATCGGATAAAGAAACAGAGCTTACTTTCCCTTTTCCCATATGTGGCAGTGGCAAAAGCCACCCATAAATTAATAGAAGTTTTATAACTCAGTTGTAATACCATTCAAGCAAGACTGCTGAGCAGAAGAATAATTTTTAGTGCAAGTCAGTGGTTTCACCCTGAGCAGCTTCAGCATGAAACAGCTCCAGATGGTTGAAGGTATGGTGGTTGCAGCTACAGGTGATCACCAGTGTCATTCCATTTGCAACACTAGGAGGAAACCAACAACTAATAATGGGAAACTATGTTCCCAGAACTCTTCTTTTCCTTAGCCAGTCAATGATTGGCTCCCATGAAACAGGAAACTGCTATATGAAAATCACTACAGAGGCAGAACTCCATAGTCCTGAGCAGAGAGAAGTCAGTGACTACTTTCAAGCCTCCTATGTTCTATTCTTATTCTCTCTCTAAGCTGTTGCCCAATGAGTGTCTGTTGTCACAGTCTAGACACACCAGTTAATCTGTTCCTATCAGCAGAACTCCACTGGGCAGGGAAGGGAAAGGGCAAAGAGAGACTCAAAGAGAGGGGGAAGATAAATGGGGAGAGAAGGCGATGGGAAAGAGCTAGTAGAGAAGTCAAGAATTTGGGGATAAGCACATTGTTAGAGACTAAGGAGGAGGAGGGAAGTGAAAAGAAAAACTAATGAGAGAAGAGAAAGATGAAGAAAAAAGGGTAGATGAAAATACAGAGGGAGAAAGGACAAAAACAGGTGAGCCATGGCAATTTGCCATGAGTATGGCTATGTTTTATTCACAGAGGTCGCGGAAGTCACGGAATCCATGACTTTCAGTGACCTTCAAGACTTCAGTCTGCGGTGGTCGGAAGCTGCAGGGTCCCCTGCCACCCACAGGGCAGGAGCTGCAGGGTACCTCACCTCTGAAGGCCCCTGGAGCTCCAAGCCACCACGGGCAGCAGGGGTACCCCCAAAGCCGCTGCAAGCAACAGAGAACCCCACAGCTCCCGGCAGGGGTGGGGGAGAGGAACCCGCCCAGCTCCCAGCCACCGCGGGCGGGGGGACTCCCCAGCTCCCAGCCCCCCACGGGTAGTGGAGGATCCCCGGAGCTGCAGGCAGCAGGGATATCCCGCAGCCCCCAGCTGTTGCCCGCAACTCCTAGCCCCTGCACAGCTGCCCCAGTTCAAATGGTGTGGGGACCCACAGATCCCCATTTTGTCAGGGATATTTTTAGTAAAAGTCATGGACAGGTCATGGCATCCGTGTATTTTTCTTTTTTGCCCATGACCTGTCCATGACTTTTACTAAAAATATCCATGATAAAATCTAACCCCTCGCCATGAGCACTAGGGAATGGCATAGGGCTCTATGCCCAGCTATTAAACAAAAATTCCTAGTTCTCAGTTCAGAAATCAATGTTCTTCTTCCAATTATTTTATGTATAACCCTCCGGCAGTGCAAGAAGATGCTCTCTGCTTAATTTTAGTTTGTTCTGGGTAACAGTTCTTCCAAGTCCTGAACTCAGGCGTTTGCAACTGTAAGAGGAGAAGAAAGTGCCTTTCAAATATTTTGTTTTTAATCTATTTTAGGCAAATCATTCAACAGGTCACTAGACAGAAGATTTTCTTACTGGTTCTGAGTACATACAAGGCTGAAAAGCAAGTTAGTGTTGGACTGGTTGGCTCCCTCCCCCAGTACTGAGACTGAACTGCATTACCAACAATGCAAGGGGATAAGGCTGATCCCGAGGTCATTCTAAGCCACAGCAAATATAATTCACGATTCCTTACGCACCAAACTCAAGTAGGCAACTGAATTTGTCAAGTGTTAACTTAATTATATATTAATATATAAATAAAACTGCAGAACATGTAATTGTGTATATGCAATTATAATTTAATATGTATAAAACAGAATTGATTTATATGAAATTATATTCTTTTATATTAAACTCATTATGAAATGTTGCCCAGTTCTTCTTACATAACCATCTCAGTATCCAGTTTGAGCGAGATTTTTGGTTACAACTCTGCTTCTGGTGAAGGGACAGTTAGGAGAACCACACTATTCATTTCATGTCTTTCTTTGAAATGACTGTACATCACCTCAAAATGCTTGAAAGTCAACATAATTTCATCTCTTTCATGACACTACAGTATAAACAAATGGTGATAAGCCTTGTAGGATATAAGGGCAGTTTCACCTCTTGAATGTGGAGGAGCACGAAGAACTAGAGTTTGCCATTTGGTACTAAAGCAGACATATGAACTAACCATTTAGACACTGCATTTCAAAAAGATCAAATTTCAGATCAGTAGCCTGTAAGATACCTAACAGAGCACTGGTACCCTTTGGCCTTGAAAAATGTTAATACAGTGACTTCAAAGCAATGAATTACTCATACCACATTCCACAACAGGTTAGGTCAATTACTGTAGAATTTTCAAAAGCACACAACTGATGTAGGAGCCTAAGCTCCAATTTCAAAAGTGACAATCCTTAGGTGCATTTCTGTTGTAGCCGTGTTGGTCCCATGATATTAGAGACACGGGAATGAGGTAATATCTTTTACTGGACCAACTTCTGTTGGTGAGAGACACACTTCTGAGCTTACACAGAACTTGGTCCAATAAAAAAAAATATTACCTCACCCACCTAGTCTCTAACTCTTAGGAGCCAAAGTCCATGGGACTTAGCCTCCTAAGCATCTATGTCACTTTTGAAATTGGGACATAAGGCTTGTCTACAAAGTGAGATAATGCACTCTACCAGGATTAGATTTCTAAAGTGTACTAACGTGCTACATATTACTTAGTCAGTGTAGACCCTGCTGGCGTGTGCTAAAGGTTCTCTACTGCAGTGGTTCTCAAAGCCGGTCCGCCGCTTGTTCAGGGAAAGCCCTTGGCAGGCCGGGCTGGTTTATTTACCTGCCGCGTCCGCAGGTGCGTCCGATCGCGGCTCCCACAGACTGCAATTTGCCGCTCCAGGCCAATGGGGGCTGCGGGAAGGGTGGCCAGCACATCCCTTGGCTCGCCCCACTTCCCGCAGCCCCCATTGGTCTGGAGCGGCGAACCGCGGCCAGTGGGAGCCGCGATCGGCCGAACCTGCAAACACGGCAGGTAAACAAACCAGCCCAGCCTGCCAGGGGCTTTCCCTGAACAAGCGGCGAACCGGCTTTGAGAACCACTGCTCTACTGCACAGAACTAGAGTAAAGTGCGCTATGGAACTTTTAGTGCGCACCAGCAGGATCTACACTGACCAAGTAATGAGCAGCACGTTAGTGTGCTTCAGAAATGACACCCAAGAAGAATGCATTACTGCACTGTGTAGACATTCCCTTAGAGGCTTTTGAAAAAACATTCCCTGAATCACTAGATCTTATCTCCAAAGACACTACTTTTTTTTTGTAAACTGTCTTTTATACAAAAATCCATCATAGCCAATAACAAATTTCTAGGCATCAAATACTGAAAAATCACCTTAAAAAAAGATATTCGGAGGTTATTTGCCAACATCACAGAGTAGCCAATCAGGTGACAATTGTTCTCTTTTCACCTGTTTTACTCGGGAGAGAAATAGCTTTCAGATCCATTGGACTAAAGCAGTGTTTCCCAAACTTGGGACGCTGCTTGTGTAGGGAAAGCCCCAGGCGGGCTGGGACGGTTTGTTTACGTGCCACGGATGCAGGTCCAGCCGATTGCGGCTCCCAGTGGCTGCGGTTCACTGCTCCAGGCCAATGGGAGCTGCTGGAAGAGGTGGCCAGTACATCCCTCGGCCCGCGCCGCTTCCACCAGCTCCTTTTGGCCTAGAGCAGCGAACCGCAGCCAGTGGGAGCCACGATCGGCTGGACCTGTGGACGGGGCTGGTAAACAAACCTGCCCGGACCGCCAGGGGCTTTCCATACACAAGCGGCGTCCCAAGTTTGGGAAACACTGGACTAAAGGATACTTTGGTAGCTAACCAGATTCCTGACAGCAGTTCATCTCTCCTTTGTTAAACTGAATTAGCAAATATTTCATCTTCAGTTCGAACACTAATTTAATACTGTGATAACAGAGTATCAGTTGTTTGTAGAAAATTAAATTAAAGATAATTACAGTGACAAAGTGGCAGATTTAAGATATGAAAATTCAAAATTAAGGCTTTCACTTTGTCTCTTGCAATAACAAAAGACAGTATTGTAGGTAAGGAACTATATACTTTTACTTCAGTTGTGCAAGTTATTGCAGAACATATGAGTTACAGATTGCGAAGGTTTAACTATGAAATTCTTGGCTTTTGTCTTTTTCAATCAGGCCAGCAACATCAAAAGTAAAACAATGGCATTTGAGAGTATTTTTATTTTTTTTGGACAGGATAGAAGAGAACAAATAATTTTCACTATGGTCCATATATAGTCTGGTAATCTTCCTGATCAGACAAAATGCAAACAGTAATATGATTCTTTCACAGACATAATAGAGGTTTCTTAAAAAGTGCTTAGACCATTGTTTTCATAATGAAAATGAACATAACCATATTTAGAAGCATAATATACCATTTCGGTGACAAGTTCAAGAGCTGCCTTCAAACTTCAGCTCCTCAAGGATAGGTTTGGTTTCTGATTAAAAGGATGTACTGTTTACCGTTCCTTTGCACTCAACAGTGGCTGGTTACCAAGTTGCCCTACAAAAGATCAGTTGGGCAATCCTAATAACTCTCACACTACAAGAACAAAGTGACACCCAATTAAATTTAAAGGCAACAAATATAAAGCTGAAAAAAATGTTTTTTAAAACACACACTATATGCAGGATTAAACCATGGAACTCATTACCACAAGATTACTGCACAATAGCAGGGGCAGCTATGAATGAGGTGGAATAAAGGTCATTTAGGAATGGGAGATGTTGGTGAAAGATTGAACTCTTGGGGCATGGACTGTCTTTTTGTGTATGTTTCTACAGTGCCTAACATAACAGGATCCTGGTCCATGGTGCTACAGTAATACAGTAATAAATAATAATTCCCCAGGATCTGTCACTTGGAGCTGCTAATAGCCATTCCAAGGCAGTTCAGATAACAACCTTTTGTGAAATATATTCTGTATTTTTTAGGGGGAAAAGAAGATGAAGCACTAAGTTAATGGCATAAGAAAAAAAACTGTTAGAATACCAAGATGCATCTGAAAATCATAAACATAAAAAGGCGTTTAAGATTATATGAACTTTCCCTCAATTAAGCATTTTATACATTAAAGTTAAGAGAAAAGAGGCTCATCCTTTTATTTAAAGTTTAACCTTGTGGATTTAGACCACAGTTACATGTCCCCAGAGCTCCCACTCAATTCCATGAGAATTTACTCAAACATTATGTTAGTGAGCATGGTATAAATAGCTAGATACAGTAACTGGAATACAAAAAGGGACCTCTGAAATAGAACAAGCAGGATATTTATTTCTGTATATCCTGAGTATTTTTTACAGCCTTCCAGGAACAAATCTCATCCAAATCAAGGCTGAAGTTGAGCAATTATTTGTATGTTGGCAGGCAAAACTATCCCACCCTTCCCTCACCTGAAAAATTTTCTGTTAATTGTCTAAGTAGCAACACCCAAGAGAGGTGCACTGTAATTTTAGGGGATGAATTCAATGCGTTTCAGATCCCATATTAAGAATGCAGCACTAGCTGATTTTAAAAAGCCAGGCATTCCCCCCCCCCGCCACCAATGTTTTCCCTGTGAACGGAGCATGAAATTCTACACTGTCCTGAGAGACTTTTCATAACAGAACTGAATATTAAACTACATAATATAACTTTTTAAATCTATTTTTTAATCAGGAATGGATCTCTAGGGAAAGAGGTCAGCCTACCTTACCTACCTCTGATGATCTTGATAATCCATCAATATGGATAATATCAGTTTTACTGGCCAGATGGGAGGAAGCAATTACGAGATATTTGTGTGAGCAACAGGCAACAGAGATGGATATAACTGCATAGGGATGCATGCAGTCCTAGGGGTGAAAAACTCTTGAAAGGATATACATTTGCAAGAGGACCCCTCAACTCGGTTTCTTTTAATTTTGCTAAAAGTGCGTCCAGGAAGGGTTCAGAAGATATCCTTTTAGAAGATTCAGAGTCCAGAGGGCTGATCTAAAGAGGCTGAGAGCTGTGTTTCGTGTAGGGTAGTGTTGTGTATAGAGGACAAGGAAAAGTCCCTAAAAAATTAACTAATCTAGCTCTGATAATCTAAGAACTACATAAAAGACACTAATGGTCTGTAGCACAAACGCAGACACAATAAGAGGCTCATTGTATGTCTTCTGCAAGAATAAAACTAAGGATTACATTTTCTTACCCCCTGCTTGTAATTATATCGACTGTGTGCATACTTTATTTGTGTTAACCCAAAGATGTAATAACTGTTTCCTCAAACCTATCCAATAAGGTTTGTATTGTCAGTATCAATGAATTATAAAGTTCATCATACAAGTCTGGTAGATTGACATCTTTCCCTTGCTGACCAACTGAGATATAAGACTGTCTCCTGAAATTTTTCAAATTTTTCTTAAAAGAAAATATGAAGAGCTTGTTTACTCCCTGATTTTTTTGCTACTATGAATTCTGTTTGGAGATGGATCATAAACAGGACTAACTTCTTAATAATCTTGTGGGTTTACAACAGAGTCAATCAATGGAGCCAAATTATCTATATTAATCAGCATTCCAAAACTGTCTCCAATAGGCGAATAATGCGTAAATTTTGGCTAGAACATTGGCGCTTCAAATTTCAAATGAAGCGCAGACCAAATCTCATCAGGTCTGCTGGTAGCTAATGGTCATTGTGCAGCAGTGTTTGGGATCCTCACTCTTCCTTTTTTAAAAGCTTGAACCTCTTATAACAGACCCCTAAAGGGATTGAATCCAGCACCTCTGACTCTAAAAGCATGAGCCTCTAGTGCTTGACCTAATGGACTGAGTCCATTAGCTTGGAGGCAGCAGCCAAATCAAGTCTCCATATATGGTCTAGCCAATAGAGGGGGACAGAGAGAAATGCTGTTAGCATGTGTTACAAGACAACACTATTAAACTTCACTTACAAATTTATTATACACATTTAACCATTACTTCCTCAATGAATGAGACCCAATTTTATTTAAATTGTAACATTTATGTTTGTCAATATATTGTTTCCAAGGACACTGGATTCAATTTTTTTACCTAACTTGTTTTCATTGTTTGAGGATCTTTCTTTCTCATTAGACATTTTAAATATATAATCCTATTTTAAAAGATTAATGCTATAGAAAGTTTGCAGGGAAAAATAATAAAAATGACCGTTATTTAAAATGTAAGAAAAATTTCTTTAAAGGTACAGTAATACTAAGACTACTATAAACCTACAGGAGTGGAATGCGGAGAACCTTTATATTTTTCACACTGTGAACAAACAAGGGGACCAGGTTCCTCAACATTCTGATTGTTTTTATCCTCTCTTTTGGAACATAACAGGAAAAATACTGAAAGACTAAAAAAGTACAAAAATAGTTTTAATACACATTAAATAATTTATCAATACATTTTGCCATAAAAATAGATTTAAGGCACTTCAATAATAAAACACATAGTTGTGTAACAGATAAGACAACAAACCAAATTCTGCTCAGTTACACTTGTGCAATCTTTTGAAAGTAGTGCAGTTACAAGTGAAGCTGTGCAGAACTTGGCCCATTAATAACATGGAAAGATTTGCTAGCTTTTATAAGAATTCAGCCACGCTATGGAAAGGCTACAATTGAAAGGAGAATCCATAGTTTCTATTACTATTTAGTTTAGACATTCAACCAGAAAGTGGGAATTGATGAGTTCTCATAGTAGTTGTACTTTAACTATTAACACAGAAGCAAACAAATATTTGTTAGTAAATATTCACATTATTGCATTACTGTGGAAACGGTCATTCTTTTCACCACCAAATGGGACATTAGCTAGAACTGAGAAATATAGAATAATTGAAAAATAGCAAATCATATTTTATGCCCACTGTTTTTAAAATGCTTAGTCAAAAATATTTTACTTAACATACTTTAAACAGCCCTCTACTGCTTTACACTTTGCCAAAACAAATACTAGGAAATTAAGAAAATTGATCATCTTTTCAAATTGTTACCTCAACGATATCCGAGTTGGTTCTGCTCTCATGGGGTTCATTGTATTCTGTGTATTTGAGTAGAACTTTGTCCATATCAGTGCTGGCATACTGAAAGAGTTTGTTAGAGCTGTTAAAAATGATGAGTGCTATTTCACAGTCACAGAGCACACTAAGTTCGTATGCCTTCTTCATTAATCCAAATTTCCTCTTCGTAAACGTCACCTACACAAGAAAGAAGAGTGGAGGTTTTTCAAATAACAGAACAAAATTTTGAATGACTATAATTAACACACAAAAATGGAGTGTCAATTGAGAGCTGGCACTTTAAACTACCAGTAACAAGACATCTACTATAACATGCAGGAAAGTTTAATGTTCACTGTGAATTCTCATTTCTCCTATTCAAATACACAGTCACGACATTAACACAGTGTTATACAAGTGAAACAGAAGTTGGTGGGAACAGTATCTTCTACAAAAAAAATATAACTATCAAGAGCCAAACTCTATTAATTGTAATAAATAAAATTAGTCAGAACTGCTAAATGGATCTGTCCCCAGAAACAGTGGAGCCCAGATATATTGAGAGGGTCATATTTGGTGAGCTCTTTATAACTGATCCATGCAGTGACATTATCCACTTACCCTTCATTGTCACTGAAAATTAAGATTTTAATTAGGGCTATCGATTAATTGCACGATTAACTCAAAAAAATTAACTGCGATTAAAATGAAAAGTAATTCTTTTTACCAGCTGCTTTTTTGTTTTGTTTTATTTTTTAATCCTGAGTAGCAAGTGTCATCTGTCTCATCCTCTTTTTAACTCTTGGTAGAGTTAAACAGACTGATAACTTTAAGGCTAGAAGCATGAAAAAAAAAAAAGATGACAAATTTCACCACTAAAATCTTAATGCGTGTCATACAAGACTATTTAGGAAATATTAAAAACTGTCAAACATATGTTTCCACATGTTTTTGATTTGGATACATTTTCTAGGACAATTTTCAGTGAAGTATCTCTGAACATCTCTAAGCATCATTTTTAGTGGATGAGAACAAGTAAAAATTCTCCTCCAACCATGCTGAAAATGTATACCAGCAAAATAAAAAAAAAAAAAAAAAAAAAACATTTTTAAACAATGAGGTATACATTCTCAAAGTTGTGTTCTGAGATTTAGTTGCATGATCCCTATTGACTTCATCTTTGGGTAGGTATATAGATGCCTGATTCCTGCTGAAGGGAAGGGGAGTACAGAAAACAAAAGAAACATTAAAGTATCATAACACCTTTCTCTCCTTAAAGCTGAACCTTGTTAACCAAAATACATAGCTTTCTTTATTTTCAATTTTAGGCTACTTTGAAAAATATATTTTTCATCAGTGGAAATTCATTGCTCACTTTCTCTTATGGTTTACCGAAAAAATTAAAGGAAATGTGTTAAANAGCCAGCTACCCTGTGACAGACTGCTAGTCGAAACTTAGCAATTTATAGGTACAAAGTGGAGTCTGTAAACTCTTAACATGGCAAAAGTATATGATAATTGATAACCATCAACTAGTGCAGGCTATAGATGTGAGGTACCCTAATCGAGAATGGATTACTCAAAATTGCACTGTTCTGTTCATTCCCTCTGAAGCATATGGCATTGGCCACTGTCAGAGACAGGATACTGGGCTAGGTGGACCAGTGGTCTGACCCAGGATGGCTGGTCTTATATTATGTACTGAGGAATATGATATAGTGTGGGAGTATTTCTTCAGAGCACTTGATAGACTTGCAAAAAGAAGAACAGGAGTACTTGTGGCACCTTAGAGACTAACAAATTTATTAGAGCATAAGCTTTCGTGGACTACAGCCCATATGCATCCGAAGAAGTGGGCTGTAGTCCACGAAAGCTTATGCTCTAATAAATTTGTTAGTCTCTAAGGTGCCACAAGTACTCCTGTTCTTCTTTTTGCAAGTCTATCAAGTGCTCTGAAGAAATACTCCCACACTATATCATATTCCTCAGTACATAATATAAGACCAGCCATCCTGGGTCAGACCACTGGTCCACCTAGCCCAGTATCCTGTCTCTGACAGTGGCCAATGCCATATGCTTCAGAGGGAATGAACAGAACAGTGCAATTTTGAGTAATCCATTCTCGATTAGGGTACCTCACATCTATAGCCTGCACTAGTTGATGGTTATCAATTATCATATACTTTTGCCATGTTAAGAGTTTACAGACTCCACTTTGTACCTATAAATTGCTAAGTTTCGACTAGCAGTCTGTCACAGGGTAGCTGGCTGGAAGGGCAAAAACATGAAACACTATCCAATACTTTTGGTTTGCCAATGTTAATTGAAGCCTCAATCCTAGATCAATACAAATTCAGCTTGCCAACCTATACTCATTCTCCCTAAATCAGTTCCCACATTCTGAACATTGTAATGGACTTGCCCTCAGACCACCACTTGAAGATGAAGCCGTTACACCAAGGTAGATTTTTTTTTAAAAAACCTAATGGACAGATCTGCCAAAAGTAATTTAACTCAGTGTAGAGTATTTTACCAAATGAAATGTTATCATGTACCATTTATTACTCAGGCACCTGAAATTTTAGCTAAAATTCAGAAACAACAAACAGAACTTCTGGCCTTCCAAATGATACCATGATCAAGCACTCCACACAAACAATTACTGGAGAATGAAGCTACTCTCCAAATAATTTTGTAATTTAAAATAAAATGTATTTCATTCAAATTAGATCACTCAAAGAATACAAGATTAAGTATTTCAAACAGCAGTTGGCTTCATGTGAATTTACTTCAGAAAGACATTTTTCTTTTCGGATGTTCCAGAAGAAATTAGGCACAATTATAAAATCTTTGCTTATATATTTTACACAAGCTTGCCCTTCGCTTTTAAAGTGAGGCAATTCTGCTCTTGAGAAGTCTGGTCATTTCCCTCCCCCACAATCTCAGTGAAAAATAAAAGTATGTTCAAATCCCCAAACACATGAACAAGAAAGAAGGACACCTAAACATCTCCCTTATTACAAGCCAATAAGGAAGCTAAGAATGCTGGGTAAAATTTTCAGAAGTGCCTAAAGCCCATTTAAAAAAAAGTAACGTAAGAATTTATAAGCCTGGGTTTTAGGATATTAAGTGCCTCAATCACTTCTGATAATGGGCTTTAGAAACTTTTACCCACTCAACACTGCAGCCCCTTATTGCAATACTGGTATACTAAGCCAATTTTGGGAATTGCTTCATATTCTTGAACCAAAGACACAAATTGTGAAAATGCAATAGGAATTTTTACAAAAGTGAAACAACTAATTTATAGATTATGCATACTCAACTACCAATATGATGACATACATCAGAAAAAAAAAATCTTACTTACATATTACATATCAGAGATGCTGCTGAATTGTGATTTGAATGAGTGACTGCAGAGTTGTAATGATTTTACTCTGAAATGGCCTCCCTTTTGCAGTGGCCCAAAAGCCTTGGTCAAGTCATCTAGCTGCTCTTCCACCTTATTTTCCCTCATCTGTAACAGAGATAACTGACTACCTTACACGAGTGTTGTGATTCATAGATTTTAAGGTCAGAAAGGACCACTGGGCTCATCTAGTTTGTTCTGTGGAACACAGACCAGAGGACTTCTCTGAATTAATTCCTGTTTGAACTAGAGCAGACCTTTTAGAAAAACAATCAGTATTGATACATACATACACATTGTCAGACAAAAAGCTATGGTAACCATGTGACACCATGCAATAACCAAGAGTATGATTAATGTGATTTAGTATTTGTGGTCTATTAAATTAAATTTTTTAAACAAACATTTAATTTTTTCTTCTTACTCACCACCCCAATGGTGTCACTACCAGGAAAAATTAATGTTGTCATGGTGTTCAACTATGCATTCCGAAATCTTAATATGTTTGGCTTTCTTTTTTAAGTTTGACCATAATACCAAATTTCCTGGGTTTATAATGTCTGGTTTCAGAATAACTACAACTTACCTTTAGCTTTTTACCCCATATTACTACTTTCAATTTAACTGCATCAAAATATGGTGTGCCTGTACATTTTTCAATAAGGTAACATTTCATAAGTGAACACTAAAAAAAACCCATGAGGATATTATCAGATGATCTTTCCAATTATATGAAGTTATGAAGTATGAACTGTGACAAAGTTCCTCCTCTATCTTGGTGGGTCCTGCACTTATTGGTGGATTTTCTTGCCTCAGAGATTCACCATGTGGGTTGGGGAACAGCCTAGAGACCTTCCCCTCTGGAAGAACCCACAGTCAGGTCAATTGGGAGGTTTGGGGGGGAACCCGGGCCCGCCCTCTACTCCGGGTTCCAGCCCAGGGCCCTGTGGACTGCAACTGTCTATAGTGCCTCCTGTAACAGCGGCATGACAGCTACAACTCCCTGGGCTACTTCCCCATGGCCTCCTCCAAACACCTTCCTTGTTCTCACCACAGGACATTCCTCCTGGTGTCTGATAACGCTTGTGCTCCTCAGTCCTCCAGCAGCACTCACTCTCAGCTCCTTGCGCCTCTTGCTCCCAGCTCCTCACACTCGCACCACAAACTGAAGTGAGCGCCTTTTTAAAACCCAGGTGCCCTGATTAGCCTGCCTTAATTGATTCTAGAAGCTCCTTCTAAATTGGCTCCAGCTGTCCTAACTGGTTCTAGCAGGTTCCTGATTACTCTAGTGCAGCCCCTGCTCTGGTCACTCAGGGAACAGAAAACTAGTCATCCAGTGACCAGTATATTTGCCCTCTACCAGACTCCTGTACCCCACTGGTCTGGGTCTGTCACAGAACTTTAAATCATTTGTACTTGAATTTTTATGGCCAAATTCATTTGTATGCTCTGGCAGCTTTATGCCACTCTGGAGCAGCACAACACATCCAGAGCATACTGTCCAGTTAAGCTGCTTTCATAGCAACTTTGCTTCTTCAAAGCGGTCAGACTGTATGGAACAATTTTGCCCTCCCCCATGTCCTCCCAATTCCCACTGCCTCTTGTATCTTCCTGCATTCCTCTGAACACACCCCAGAATCCATCTCCCTTCTACACGCCACACTTCTCCATCAATTGTGACCCCATGTGCTGTCTGGAGACAGAGAGGAACACTAGGAAGATGTGAAATACACCAGTCATTTTAACCAAGGGGAATCTGTGGCCTCAGTCACACTGTGATCAATGGGAGATGGCAGCATTTTGAAAGAGTCCATAGAATTCTCTGAGGTAGATTACTATTCTTCAGCATTTGCTGAAGGAGAAACTTTCAGTTATGAATAATGGGGGTAAATTACCATGAATTCCAACTAAGCATTTTAACAATGTAGCCTAGGCACAAGACTTCAGAGAGTTAACTGTAAAGGGAAATTTGAAGAGTTTATTTTACAATCTCTGGGGATAAAAACAAGTCTGACACCAAGTACTACATATCTTAAAGGACCCATTTTTTAGTTAATTTTAACAAACTAACAAATTTACTTTTAAATCCTCAAGAAATTCATTCTACACGCAGAGTAAGTATTTTGAGGAGGACAATGTGCTGTACATTTCATACATAGCAACAGTTTCAATTCTTGCTTTAAGTACAAAACTCAACTCAACTTTAATTACGGAGTTGCACTGGCATTGCCATTTTACAAATTCATAAGCCACTACACCTTATGTTTAACAGCTGTCAGAATAAAAATATTGACATGTTAAAAATAAAAACATGTTTTCCTTGGCTCCTAGAGTTGGTTTGTTTTTAAATTATTGGTATCTACATTTCATATTGAGCAAGCCTGTGTAAAACAAATTATTTGGAGTGACAAATTTGAGTTTTCAGTGGAAGCTGAGTGAAGAAATTGTATCAACACACCCTCTACATCAATATATTTTTCCATGAGTAAAGCTCTGTTAGTGCTGCCTCTTTGCTGCCAACTACACTGTAAAATACATTCCGTACTCTCGATATCTCCTGGTGGGAGGTAACATTAAAGGAAACAGACAGACATCAGATCTACACAGAACACTGCCAATAGCCATTTTATTAAAACAATATATATACACTTCATTAAAATGGCTGTTGGCAACATAACCCAGTGTCTACAGTTTCCTATAAAGCTATAAAATAAAGTGTTCATGTCCATCTGAAAATCCATTGCAACATATGTCAAATAAAGTCTCTGCAGAGGGCTTATGAATTTTGGAAAGCTATTCTTATTGTAGCTGCAGATGTTAGCAAGCTACGTGAAATGGAATATACAAGTCAATGAACTTACTGTGGCTGACTTATATATTCAAACAGACAATGATAAAAGCAGGGCTTTGGAGCTGTGCTCCGGCTCCGCTCCAGCTCCAGGCAAAAACCTGCAGCTCCACTGCTCCGAGCTGCTCCGCGCTCCAGGCTCCGCTCCAAAGCCCTGGATAAAAGCTGGAATTATTACTCATTGTACCTGCATGTTTTTTCTAGATGAAAGATGTAGCAGTCTAACATTTGTTAAGACTACTAAAGTGCGGTCTGTGAGGTAAGAGTTCTAACCAACTAGAGTCTTCCTTCCATTTCACCATTTTATTGCAGTATGTCTAGTGATTAGAACACAAGCCTTTGGGTCAGACTTCCCTGGAACCCAGTTTTTGCTTTTCCAATGAATTGACCTTGTTCCCCAGTTTTCCTCATCTGAAAGATGGGTGCAACTCCAGCCCCAGAAGGCAAGGGTAACATTGAAGTTTAAATGTTTGAGAATGTTTGGCTATCATTAGATTAAGGAAATGTATACAAAAATAGTATTCCACTGGTTTTATTTAATTGCACCTCTTTGTATAGACATAATAATGCACCAAGCCTGATTTGGAACCTCAAAACAGCTGCTTAATTATTCTTTAAAATGAAGCAATAGAAGGAAATGAACAAGGGAGGTGGAAAGAAATAGATACACAACAGAAAGTGAAACAAAATGAAAGGAAGGAAAGGGCAGTGACAACAACACATGTTTCTGAATGATTCTGTATAAGAATTACTTTTGGAAAGCTTTAGAATAACAAAATTACAGGAAACTACTTACACTAGTAAACAATTTTCAGTATTTTAAATAGAGAACAATTTTAACACTCAAATGCGTTGTACCGGATAATACCTTGTCTTTATTCCCCTCTTCCCAAAATGAAGTTTTTGATGCATTTGGATATTTTTTTGAGGGGTGGAGGGGGGTTATTTTTTGTTTTGTTTTTTTAAAGGTCATGCAAGATACACCTTGCAAAACAGTAACAGCCTGCAAATTAGGTAAGCATCAATTAGAAGTTATGATCTAGTCATTCTTCCTAGATCACTAAATTTCATGTGATCCAGATAACAATTTACAATTAGGAGAATAATTATAATGGCACCAGGCAGGACTGCTATAGGTTGAGAGTGAATTGTTTTTCCCATTAGAACCCCTGATTTTTCTAGGCTCATCTTAGTTTTAAATTGCATCATGATGAAATTTCACAAACTATTAGATAAATTATATTTTTAAAACTGAAAATTGGTTCAAGTTCTTCAAATATATGTGTCATACAATAGTAATTAAATATTAATGGCGGCACTTATCATAAAAACCAAGCAGATTTATGGGTGGTGCAGCTCCATTTTGTATACAGTAAGATTAATGTAAATTAAGGTTGTCATAATAGGTTTTTTCCATCTATTACAATTTTTGTTTTGTTTTAAATGCTGTGCATACTGTACTTTTTCTAACTAACTATCATAATGATGGCAATTGTTCCCAATAGGACACAGATGACAATCAATGAGCTCATGAAAATAGTACTACTTTAACACAACAGTGAGTAACCTTGATCTAGATTTTCACTATTTCAAGATGATACTAAGAGTTATTTCTAATACAGAATGTCTTGAAGTGATTTAAAATATTAACATGAGCACAGAGACCACATTTAAAACAATGTCAACAAAATGACAAAATAACATTCCATTTAAATGTATGAAAACGAAGATAAAATATCAGAATAAAATTAGTCCATTCAAACTTAAATATTGTGACATGGTCAAATTTTTAGTAGGGCTCTAGAAATATATCCTTGTTCATAGGCAAATCCTGCATTCAACAAGTACTTGCAAATGGCCAGTTAGACACACAATCACCCAATTTTTGCACTGCAAAGTTGCCTAGTATCCAGATATTAATATACACATCTGTTTCTGTATAAAACACTTTAATGTTCTTAACATATTTGGGGTAATTTCTTTGGATTTTAAAGGCCCAGGAAGCCAGAAGTATTTTCTAATCAGATTCAGCCTCACTGTGGAAAGGTTACATTGGAGAAATGTTTAGTTCACTAATGTCTATGCCAGGGGTCAGCAATGTTTGGCACATGGCTCACCAGGGTAAGCATGCTGGCAGGCCGGGCCAATTTATTTACCTGCTGATGCGGCAGGTTTGGCCAATTGTGGCCCCCACTGGCCGCGGTTCGCCGTCCCGGGCCAACGGAGGCGGCGGGAAGCCACGGCCGGCACATCCCTCGCCCACGCCGCTTCCCATCACCCCCGTTGGCCCGGGACGGCGAACCGCGGCCAGTGGGGGCCGTGATTGGCCGAACCTGCTGCGTCAGCAGGTAAATAAACTGGCCCGGCCCGCCAGGTGCTTACTCTGGCGAGCCGCGTGCTGAACGTTGCCGACTCCTGCCTTAACCGATAGTTTTCCTTTGCTATTTGATGTGTCAAGGTTAGAAATCTATTAAAAGGCTGTTAAGTTTAATGTTCTTTTTATGCATTTTTTAGATGGAATAAAACTTAAAGCTACACTAAGATAAATATAATGCATGTGATCTTAATTCTACTAATCCAATGTTTAATTTTTACACATACTTATTTGAATGTGTATTTCCAAATCACACACATTTAGATGAACAATTATTTGAGAGGTGTTTAGTATAAGCAAACAGGGTGGGGGTAAAATCAGACTTATCCAAAAAGATATACTGTGTGGAGAATTAGACAAAATAGTTTTAAGATCTGTTTTACAAGATTTATGCCTAGCTACAGAAAAATAGAATACTGAGCACCACCCATAAATCTATCCTATTGAAGCACTAGACAGTTTCAGTGTCATTCCCAGGAAATGCTACTTATCCAGCCAGGATCTCTTTAGTCTGGGGGGAAAAAATAAAAAAATTGCCCTGAAAGAAACAGAACAAGTTTTAGACAGAGCTCAAGTGCTTCCTGCTTCTAGATCAGGGCAAAAATACTCCAAGAACAGTCTTCTGGTATTCCAGCACCTCCACTTTCAGCCAGAACAAAGCTGTTCTTGGAATAGGGGATGAAGAGGCGAGGGAGTAGAGAATGCCATATTAAACTTCCCAAAAGCGGTATGGCAGAGTCTTGAAGGGAAGGAGGCAGGGATACTTCCATGCACATAGGCCCACTCGACATGCAAAAAGAGTGAGCTTTTCAATTGTGTTAACTCAACTGAGTTACAGGCAGTCCTCAGACTTACAACACAATTGATGCCTTAAAATTGCGTCATAAGTCGGAACGTCGGAACTCCGAACCACAATCTACTCCACTGTGGGATCAAGCATCATAAACTCGAAACCTATAGTCATAAGTCGAATCAGGATGTCATTATAGAAGCGTCGTAAGTGCCATTCATCGTAATTTGAATGTCATAAAGTCGAGGACTGCCTGTATTTTAACTCAACTGATGAAAAGCCTTGGTAAAATACAGCATAACAACACTGGAAGCTGTTTTACCTGACTGCGTTGTAGTAGAGGTTCCTCCCAGTTCTAAAGTCTAATTAAATTATGTCAGATGGTTCTCCTCTATCCAGTAATTTATTGACATGTTCAAAGATTTCTAGTAGATGAGCCAGGATGTTTCTCTACAAAAACCATGCTGGTTGGACTCTTATCACATCATGATTTTCCAACTGTTTTATTATTGTATTTTTAAATAATCATTTCAACCCATGTACCAGGTACAGATGTAAGACTTATTGGTCTGTAATTCTTCAGATTACCCTACAGCCTTTTTTAATATAGGCATAACTTTTGCTACCTCCCAGTTCTCCAATACAGTAGCTGTTTTTAATAAGATATTGTACACTTTTGCTAGGAGTTCAACTACTTCATAATTAAGCTCTTCCAGAATGATGGAATTTATAGTTCCTGGCCCAGTGACACTACTTTTTTTAAAAGTATCATTTGTTCCAGTACCTCCTCTTCTGACACTGCAAAGATGATTACCAGAAAAACAGCAGGTCTGTATCTTTCTGCTGTTACTCTTTGTCAGACAGAAGACAAGCTCAACAGGGTTTGGGAATATTTGCATTGCCTTGAGAGGCTATGTGGCTCAGTAGATAAATTCCCACGTCACCTTGGGCAAGTCACTTCACCTTTGTTTATCTTCTCACACACTACCTTCTCAACTTAAATTATCAACTCTTCAAGGTAAACACCATTTCTTACTATGTGCTGGTACAATGCCTAGCACTCTAGGCCAGGATTTCTCAAACTGGGGTCGCCGCTTGTGTAGCGAAAGCCCCTGGCGGCCCTGGCCAGTTTGTTTACCTGCCCCGTCCGCAGATCCGGCTGATCACGGCTCCCACTGGCTGCGGTTTGCTGCTCCAGGGCAAAGGGGGCTGCTGGAAGCGGCGCGGGCCAAGGGACATACTGGCCGCTGCTTCCAGCAGCCCCCATTGGCCCGGCGCAGCGATCTGTGGCCAGTGGGAGCCGTGATCAGCCGGAGCTGCGGACGGGGCAGGTAAACAAACTGGCCCGGCCCGCCAAGGGCTTTCCCTACACAAGCGGCGACCCCAGTTTGAGAAACCCTGCTCTAGGCACTACTGTCATGCAAATAATAGGTAAAGATTCAACTTGTAATAACAAATCTGAAATGCCAGAATACTAATTCCTTACTTTTAAGTGTCCTTTTAAAAAAGTGATCTGTTTTTCTGATGTTTACAAACCATAAATATTCCACAAAACATGTTCATACTTTCTTAACACAGGAAGGTTAACAGGTTCTTCAAAGTGATTCCAGTATTGATTAGTGAAGAGGTTTGATAACAAAAGTAACGTTTAGTTTGATATCTAATTTACTGCACTTTATTCTCTTCAGCTTAATGAATATAAATGCCTTATCTGTTTACACGAGCTAGAAGACTTCTTAATCACTACAATGAGCATCTCATGTTAATTATAATCCCCCAGAGTAATAGTTTGTATATTCTGTTTTGAGCTCAGTTATAAACCTATATAAAAAGAAACACTTCTGAAGAGACAAAGGATTTTCTCCCCTGTGAAGTTATAAAACCAGGCCAGGTAAGTAAAGCACTACTATGCTCTATTCATGTTTCTAATGCATTAAACAGCTACATCAGAATTTAATATGCATGTTCATGAATGATTTGCTAGCTAGTTATGATAGAGAAAGAACACAAACATGGCAGTTAACTACTGCACTACACTCTCAGGTTACAGCAAAATGAGTCCTACATTCCTTCATTATTTAGGTCAAAGAAATAGCTTACTCAGAACCCACATTCATATATACCATATATTCTACGTTTCATATGGCACACTGATATGAGATGGAATATGATGTAGGTGAACTGAGTTGCCTGACTACAAGAGTTACTTTAGCATGGAGCATGTGGAAAAAGGAGAAATCAAGTCAGAGTCTAGCCTTGCACCAAAGCCTAAGACATTTTCCTAGTCACTAGAACAAATAGCATTAGAGCCAACTGAAGAGGCCAGCCAAAAGATCAGCCAAGAAATTAGTCCGAGAGTCAGAGCTTAGCCATCTATATTTAGCATCAACAAAGGCAAACATACAAGTGGCTAATGTTTGGAACATAAGCAATACAAGAAAGCAGGAGCCAACTAGTCTCCCATGTAACAATAAATCTTAGATTGCATTGCTTTTGAGGTAAAGAATCTAGAAAAGCATTAGGACTGAGAGTATGGTTTATTCATGGTTATATAAGAAGCAAGGTTGGTTGGCACAAATTTGATAGCAAGAACTGAGACATAAGTTAACTTAAAACTCCTCTAGGATTTCAAACAAGTTGAACAAAATGAAAATGAACAACCAGAAGTACTTTAATATGTGTACTTAAGTGATTTATCTACATCTAAACATACAATAGTTGTGTGATTGCAGCTAATCAAACACAACCTTTGGCTTTTGTTCAAGTTCAGATGGTACCTTCCTTGCTATTTATGGTCAGTGTAATTTATTCATAACGTTTACGTCTAGGACTATCCAAAAAAGTTTACAAGAATCCTAGATGAACCCCCCAAAATTAGAATAGTTACAAAAAAAAACGCTAGTGTAATTGTGAATGAGTGTGTGTGTTCTCCCCACTTACCACCCACCCATTAGACAGAACTCCATTTGGGTTGGGGAAAATACCACACGTGGTAGGAGTACCACAATAGAGAACCTAAACTGAAGTGTTTAACTGGAACACACTATGCAACAAGTTTTACCAATCATAGTATGAACAAGAATTTTCAGCTTCAGTTTTATAGTGTTCTATCTGTAGTAGCGTTAGGCTGATTTATGAAACTGCAATTTCTTAAGGATCTCCAGGGTAGTGACAGGGTGAAGAGGGGACTAGAGTTGAAACCGGATATCACCTTAGGGCTCATCTACATGAGAATTTTTGTTCCATTATACCAGTATAATCATACCATTATAGCTAAGTCATTATAGTTATATTGGTAAAAAAATCTCTGTGTGGACAATCTTATTCCAAAATAAATGTGGCTTTTTCAGTTTAGCTTAAAGCACCTCCAGAAAGTGACAAAATTAACCGGGAAAAGTCCCTTTCATACCAGACTAAGAATGTCCATGTGGGAGTTACACCTGTAAAATTACAGCAGTTAAAATTCACAACTTACATTATACGAGTATAAGTTTCCCATGCAGGCACACTGTAAGGGTTGCCTAACAGGCCTACTCACTCTTCCCCAGGCTCAGAACCTACTGCCTACCTAGAAGTCTATCATACTGGTTCAGACCAGTGATCCATCTAATACAGTATTCAAAAGAGGTGCCAGAAATCCTGCAGGCATATAGCTATGGTAATTCTGGATATTCCTGTTATTCATACAAATGTCTAATCCCCTTTTGAATCCCACTTTTCCTCAATGACATGCTGTGGCAATTAATTCCCCAAGCTAACTGTACATGGAAAAAGAATTCTTTTTCAATCTTCTATTTGCCACTTTTTCAATTTCACTGAATGCTTCCATGTTCTTTTATTATACAAAAGTGTGAACCGAAAGTAACTAATCTATTTTCACTATACCATTCTCAGAATGAAAGCACACACAGTTCAACATACTTTTACTTGTAGTCATGCCTTTTTTACCCTTCAATTTTTGAGGAAATTATCCCCTGTGGAGTTGTTTACTTCAGAGACACAACTTGCAATCATAGGCATGTAAGCAGGGATCAGCACAATATCTAAAATCATAGTTGATGATTGGATACATTTGTTTCACCTACAGGCAGCATATCCTTTCTGAATTCATGTAATAAGGAGACAAACAACTGTAGCTACAAGATAACTAACTACAAGGGTTGCTCTTTCAACAAAATAGCAGTAGCATAAAGAAAAACAGACTTTTCCAAACATCTTCAAACCAGTCTATCAGCATACGAGTCTCAGTGTATCATTTTAGGAAGACTGTTAGTTATACAGCAATTGTAAAACAAATTGACAACTATTTCTTGCCAAATAAATATTGCAATTATCTAAAGTCAAACATTAATATTAGAAGGCATTACCAGAATACAATTTATGTGCTTTCCACAGACACAGAAAGACAATGCCCACGGTCCAGAAAAAAAAAAAAAAAAAAAAAAAACTTATGTTACTTGGGTGAAAACCCATGTACAACTTTTCCACTCCCATTTTTAAAAGAATTTATCATGAACTTGTTCATGTGGAAGCTTTGTTTCTCACCTGTCTGTTCCGTTCGTCCATTATTCTTGTGATTTGTATTTTCTTCCTCCCCATTTTCACTCGCTCCTTTTCTTTCCCTTTTTACAATCCAAAAAACACACTAAATCCAAGAATTCTCACTCTTCAATATATTAACACATGGTACACGGTTCTTTTCCACTGTTTCGTCTTCCACCCGATGAAAAGGTTGCTGCTTCTTGTTACGAAAACCTAAAATAAAAAGAAATACTGAAATAATTTTGTGCCTTCTATATTTTCAAAGTTACAGACAATTTCACATCAAAAATTGTGTTTGCACATTCAAAGCAATTCTTGTAAAGATGAACCAACTCATCTTTCTCTTATCAGACATCCTGTCCATTACTATCATACCAAGCAAAAGCAAGTGATGACTGTAAATTAAGCATTTGAGCTGTTTCACAGAACCTACGGCCAAGAGTCAAGTGATCAGTGATTCTGGGTCCTCCACTTAGACATGTTTAAAAAAGGACTGATTTTCAGAGGGTGCTCAACACTCTCTGAAAAAAAATAAGCCCCTTTTTCAAGGTGTCTCCAGTTGAGCAGTCAAAAACTGGGGCACCCAAAAATTCACTTCTGAGAATCATCATCTAGGGTTTGGGGAAATTTAACTTTTTTTTTTTTTTTAAAGGTATCTTTTTCAAATATTTGGCCACAAACATGATAACCCTTTAAGTTATGCTCTTTGTAAAATTTATATAACCATAGTGCAGAGATCGGCAATCTTTGGCACACGGCCCGCCAGGGTAAGCACCCTGGCTGGCCGGGCCGGTTTGTTTACCTGCCGCATCCGCAGGTTCGGCCGATCACAGCTCCCACTGGCTGCAGTTTGCACCTCAGGCCAATGGGGGCTGCGGGAAGCGGCGCGGGCTGAGGGAACATGCTGGCTACCGCTTCCCACAGCCCCCATTGGCCTAGAATGGCGAACCGTGGCCAGTGGGAGCCGCAATCGGCCAAACCCGTGGACACGGCAGGTAAA
Source organism: Trachemys scripta elegans (assembly GCF_013100865.1). Classification (NCBI taxonomy): domain Eukaryota; kingdom Metazoa; phylum Chordata; order Testudines; family Emydidae; genus Trachemys; species Trachemys scripta. The sequence goes on along the minus strand of NC_048307.1, from coordinate 77,456,136 downwards.
CGAACGGGCCCAGCCCGCCTGGGTGCTCACTCTGGCAGACTGCGTGCCAAAGATTGCCAATCCCTGGCATAGTGTCTTGCTTAAGGTTGTTTGGTGTTATTTCACCTTTTGAACAAGCAGTCAATCTGAAAAATAAATTTTCCATTATTATTCAAGCTCTGACTGTTGGAAACAAAATTTAAGGTTACTTTTTTAGCCTCAATTAATTTCAAAATTCAAATCATGTCTCTTGCAACATTATTGTTTAGAGCTCCTCAGCATACATAAACACAGGCTCTGCATTTCAAAGAGCTTATATTTGAACCACAACTAATAATTTATAGAATCAAAATACATAGGCAAGAAATCATATCCAACTTGCTGGTAAGGTGGTCAGCTAGGGAAGGATTAAGAATAGGTACTCTGCTGCAGAAATTATTTTGCCAAAATATGTTGTCAAATATAGGGAAAGATTAAAACAATTAGGTAAGAATTGGAGCGATAGATTAAAATACTCAGATACTACAAGGATGAGTATACCTAAAGAAAAAATTTAAAAAGATAAAATGCAGTAATAAAAATATAAAATGAAAAAGGCTTAAAAATAAAAATTGAAATAGAAGGACTAAGATTGATATTAAACTAGTAAGGCAAATAGCTAAGGACTAAAGCCACTTGTTTTTATTTAGATTGTTACTTCTTCGGGACGGGGCTATTGTATGCCTTTGAAGCACTATCATGCTTTTGAGTGCCATATAAAAATAAATCATTTTTGGTATCTTCATCCACCACTACAATTTAATTTCCCCAAAGGATTATTTCACAAGTTTGGAGATGCTGATGAATAGGTGAGAAAATCTCAAGGTTATGTTCACTACAGTAACTTGCAACTTTTCACACATCTACTAACAAGCCAATTACCAACAACAAATCCTCATGTTTAGAAAGATTTGCAGTGGATGCACACAAAACTGAAAGGGCGACAAAGTCAGACACTTAAATATTTTACTATCACACATGAACAAATGATTTATTTTTTAAGGACCAAAGCATTACAAATAGACAATTACCTAAGTCTTGGAAAACCATGCATTAATACTGTAAACTTTTGAAGATGCTTCTCCCCCAATCCTCCCATTATCAACTAAACTGTAGGATAATATAAGACAAAGTAACAGGAGACCAGTGGAAAACAGATTTAACTTCTCCAATATTAATTGTGTACTACAATGTATTACCCAACTTGTTGTTTGCAGTGTCTTTGTAATCATGTTGGCCCTAGGATATCAGAGACACAAGATGGATGAGGTAATATCTTTTATTGGACCATCTTTTGTCGGTGAAAGAGACAAGCTTTCAAGCTACACAGGTCTGAAGAAGAGCTCTGCGTCTCTTTCACCAGCAGAAAGTGGTCCAATAAAAGATATTACCTCACTCACCTTGTCTCTCCGATACCCAGCTTGTGTAATTCAGAACAAAAAACTTGAACTTGGGTACAACTCATATTCTGAAGACCTATTAGTTGATACGTATGACAAAGAAAGGGGTCAAATTGGTCGTAGTATTGGGTTTGTAACCTTCTCCAACCTTCCAATCCAAAATACCTTTTGAAATTGACTCCTACATATATTTTAAGAGGACTGTCACAAATACCCTATTCTTTTAGCCACGTGTAGAAAATGGTGCAACCACGCCACAAACCATCTCACAGTTAATAAGTAGTGACAGAAAGAGGCGATTAGTCACAGACTGCACTTCACTATGTATTCACCCTGTGCAGAGTATAGAATCATGACATTCTGATGCTGACACAGCTTAAATAGGGGATGGGGGAATATCACAAGAGCACAAGATGTCATTTTATATTTATTTGACATCAATGACCTCTCCCTTGTTAGAATATCACTGAATGCCCAAAAGACATGGAAGACAATTTATAATTAGCACAAAGAGGCACAAAGACCATGTTGGCCCATTGCTTAAGAGGATAAAACAGAATCTCCCTGTATGCTATGGGTTAATTATATTTCAAATAATCAAACTGTGGAATATCTATAAATTTGCATCACTGTCACATATTCTGTACTGCACTTTAAGAAAACAGTATTTTCTTCCAAAGAACTGCTGCTGAAGACAACTCACTAAAATCACAGTTGCGACCATAAAGTCACTTTGGTATATTCCTGTATCGTGAAAAGCTTCTCCCTCCCATGACATGAACAAAAATTTGGGCCAAGTAATAATACTGAAGTTAAGTTAGCAGACACATTTCCATAATGTGGGAATTAAGGGTGCGGGAGGTGCTGCAGCACCCCAAGGTTTTATGCGGGGTCCCGGCAGCCAGCTCCAGCCTTGGCCCCCTTACCCCTGTCCCAGCCCCTCCCCCACATTCCAGAGACACGGCCCTACTCCTGGCCCCAGTTGGGGGGCAAACAGGGGTAAGAGGGCTGGCTTTCAGCACCCCCACTATTAAAAATGTTCCAGCACCACTGCACATATCTATGGTCAGAGAGCACATTATATTTCAAACAGAGTAAAAATGAAATTAACATCAAAATCCCAGGAATTTCAAAGTTAAGGTTGCATTGCCACAAGTCATAGAACCACACCCTAGCAACTACTACTACCTCGCCTCTGTAGAAAGGCAACAGAAGTGAAATTTCACACTGACATGAATATCAAGCATTCCATAAAATAAAATGGTCAGTGGAAGCAAAGAAGAAAAACTGCAGTATTTTCTGCTTCAACAAGAGAATATTACGTTTGTAACTCTAGTGGGACAAAATTAATAGTAGAATAGTTTGAGTATGATCTCATGTGAAACTGATCTTAATTCTGAGTCTCCTAGCTTTCTACTTTTCTTGTTTTAATTTAACATTTTTAAAAACAATGTACACTAAAAACACTAATATCTTCACTTGACGACCAACACAACTGGTAGCTAAGCAGTCTTAAAATATAGTGTGCCATAGGCAAAAAATCTCTGTCAGTCACATGTTCTCACTAATTTTGCAATTGTTTTCTAAATGCTGGAGGGATGTATCACTCTAAAACTAACCAATGAAATCTGTGCTATTTAGAAAGATGATTTTAATGATTCAGCAAAATCAAACTACACTGGCGCCCATACTGCTGCCCATTTAAACAAAACTGTGGAGACAGAGGTCAAAATTAGATAAGTTTAACAAAATTCTTATTTCAAAATTATTGTCCTTGTTTTTCTTGTATTTCTTCCTTTCCGTTTTCTCTGAACTTGTACCATCATGATTCCAGATTATACTTGTCAATGTACAACTCCAATATCCCAGTTTACTATAATGTACCACATTACACACAAAGTACAAATAAGACAACTTCAGATGATTTGCACAACTCAAGGTTCATAAAAACAGTCATTTATGTGGAAATGATCTTATGGAAAAAAGTGTTTTAAGAATCTCAAAAATGAACTAATTTTGTAGTTTAAAATATACTTACACACTACAAAATATTAAATATTCTTAAAGCAAAAAGGTAGAAGAGGCAAAATATAAGATGCATTTTTGTTTTAGAAAGTTAAGAGAAAGTAAAGAAAATTATGTAGTGAATGTTCTCTACTATTCAAGCATGGGGAAGGGAAGCCAAAACTTCTGAGTTCTATTCCAAATTCCTCAAAGCATTTCCTATGTGACTCTTAAGCAAATGACCACCTTTCTGCACCTCAGTAAAACAGGAAGCTACCTCAAAAGTATGTAGAGGCTTAATATTTATAAAAAATGTTGAAATCTTTCAGTAAAAGGTAATATAAAAGTTATCAGTTTGTACGGACTGTCCCGGTTAATAAAGAGAGAGTTTAATAAAGTAATGCACCGTGATAATGGTCAGCACTTTAGCAAAGCCTGAAGCTATAAAATACTCAATATGGCACCCGTGGCACAATGTATGTCTACACTATGAAGACTACACGAGCATAGCCCCATAGTAAAGACTCAGCCTACACCGACCAGAAGGAGTTTTTCTGTCAGTGTAGGAACATCACCTTCCTGAGTGAAGCTATGTCAATGGAAGCCCTCTTCTGTCGACATACCTATGTCTACATTGGTTTTTTTTTCAGTGTATCTACATTGGTCAGGGGTGTGAGGTTTACTTCAAACCCCTGATTGATGTAGTTATGCCAATATAACCTTTCAGTTTAGATCAGCCACAGTCTTCCCTCAAAAGACTTCCTTTATGTGCTAAAACTGTAATTCAAAAATTTTAAGTGTCAAGTCAAAAAGTGGTTTGAACAGGGTGTAACTAAAAAAAAAAGTTAAGATTTTGCTCAAGTACAAAAAATTCACTTTTGGACTGAGACCACGTATGAAACATTTGAATCTGAAAGGATATTTTTTTAAACACAGACACATTTATACATATTACTTGGCCACGTAGTTCCAAAAATGGAAAAAAAAACTGGGGTAATTTGTTATTTAATTTGCTGGCAAACTCACCATTGATGGTGACAGGATTCAGTTTCTGAATTGATGTGTTACACAATGATTATTAAATGTAATTACCTAACATGTTAAAAAAATGTGATATGTTCCAATGTAAGTACGCCTGTAAGGACCAGATCAGCACTATATTAACTTATTTTCACTTTAAGGCAATTATGGAGGAGAAAATGAAAATGGTCAAGAGTTAAGATATTTTAGTTTTTAAAAAATCATTTTTAGAAGTATTTTCAAAATTCAGGTCATTTTTATTAGTTAAAAATATTTTCAGAGTTTTCTATATTATATAAAAACAATAATTCTCCTTATAGTAATGTGCAATTAAGGGAAATCTTTTTCAGGTAATGTTAGAAAAGAATAATGGAATGAATGTTTTTCTACCAGTGTACACAAGACAATTATATTGAGAAGACTAGGCCTAGTGCCCAGGCATCCAAAGCCAATTGGATCCATGCTAGAATGGAACTCTGGAGTGCTCACAAAGTCCCATATTTCAGATTCTTCAGTGCAGGCTGAAATTTGGCTACACTTTCCCCACTGCTTTACAGAAGATCTTTCAAGTAAGCCAGAGCTAGTGAAGGAGATTTGCTTCAAAAATGTTTTAGTGGATGCTAACTAGAGCCTTGCATGGGATTAGTTTTTAATCCAGCTCCCGCTATTATGGCAACGGGTCCTGCAGGAGCTGTGGGATCCCAGTCCTGCACTATATTAGTCCTGTGAAGGGCTCTACTGTGAGCAAATAAGATAGAAGGTCATACTGCAGCCTAGTCAGGCACACACTGCTATTCCAAGAATAAAGAGTGCCAATATTGGAGGAATCCATATAGAGAATGTAAATAAAGTGTATTTTCATCTCTATAGCATGTTTTTTCCATTACTAGAATTTATCTTTAAATGTTTTATGCTTCATTTTGGCCCCACTTATGGCAATAAATTCAGCTTTTGATGACATTTAAACAAGTCTCAACAGGTTTTATGTGAAGTTGTATTCTCTCTAGCCTATAATTTAGAGTCCATCTCAGAAAACCTGTTTAGGAAATGAATGGAGTCAGTAAGTTGAGAAAGTAGACCAAGGAAAAAATGAACCAATTACAGATGTTGGGCCAGATTCTAATCTTAGATTGGGATAAACCCTCAGTCCCACTGCTGTCATCAGTTCTGCCAAAACACTTGCACCATGTGATAAGAATAAGAGAGCAACAAGAATGATAGGTTTCAGAGTAGCAGCCGTGTTAGTCTGTATCTGCAAAAGGAACAGGAGTACTTGTGGCACCTTAGAGACTAACAAATTTATTTGAACATAAGCTTTCGTGGGCTATAGCCCATGTCATCAGATGCATAGAATGGAACATATAGTAAGAAATATATATACACATACAGAGAACATGAAAAGGTGGATTCCAGTTCAGGTGACATGATCACATGTCACTGTAAGACTTCATTACCCACTTGCCAGCACACACGTATACAGGAAGACTTACAGGCAAAACAGAGCCATGTGCAGTCAATTCAAGAATGATAAAAGATCTGAAAAATGTGTCTTACACTGAAAGACTACAGAAGCTCATTCTATTTAATTTATTCCAGAACTGGGTTAAGAACTGGCTTTATCATAGTCTACATAGGGGAAGAGATTTCTGAGAGTAGACAGCTCCTTAATCTAGCAGAAAAAGGAATAGTGAAATCCAATGGCTGGAAGCTGAAGTCAGACAAATTCAGACAATTAAGGTGCAAATATTTAAGTGAGGGTAATTTAGCCATTGGGACAACAGGATGCAGTGGATTTGCCATTACTTCAAGACTGGATACCTTAAAAAAAATTATATATATATATATTTTTTCATTCTATAGCGAAAAACAGAAGTTATGGGCTTCATGCACTATTACTGGGGAGGTTCTTTAGTCTGTGTTATGCAGGATGTCAGACTAAATAACTAGAATAACCCCTTCTGGCCTTAAAATCTATGAACACCTATGTGGCCTTTTGGCACAAAGACTCTTATGAGATCCTAACCTTTTCTACTTGTTCTGTGGTTGTTTTTTGGCTCATAACTGTTTGGTACAAATTAAGTTTCAATTAAATAAGTTTATACTTTGGTTAAATGAGAGTCAGCCACGAGAGATGATCACCACCATCTGAGATTATCACTGTCCTGAAAAAGTACAGTTCTTCCACCCAGAAGGACCAGCACCTAAAGAAAAAATTAGTTTCCTTTAAAGGGATCTAGCAAAGCAGCCTGTTAATTAATATTCAGAACTGAATAAACTTAGAAACAATGGGCACTTAGGAGACATGGGGTTAAAATTTGGGCAAGACACATGCATATATACTTAAGGTTTTGGCAAAAACACGTGTAGTTTTACTGAGGAAGCAAAATGATCATGCAAAACAGAAGTCGAAACCTTGCAACCCACACTGATGGATTCTTCTTTCTGTGGTCACATTTAATGCATGCAAAACAGATTAAGCTATGTACAAGTGTTCCCCCAAACAATTTTTTTTATCCCCATAATTGTTTATTTGCACCCATGATTAACACATCTGGGCACATTACAGAAATTGTAGAAGTGAACAACCTGCCAATAATTGGAGAAAAAAAAATCAAACCCATCCAGACCCCAAGACTACAACCTAGTGACAGGATTGGCTCTGGAACCAAATTGAGGGGAAAAACAAAGCGAACAAATGGCTTTTGCAACAGGACTTATAACCCCTATCAGATTCAGACTATCGTTGAACTGTAGGGGGCAAATTATGCAGTTGAGTTTCCCGCATTTGGGAAAATGGCAGGGGTCAGCACACCCGCAGTGCAATGGATGAGCCTCACCCTGGAAAAACCACCTTCATGGGAGATCATGTCGTCTTCCCCTGCCAGGTAAGTATAACTCTTGTAGTTACAAAAACTTGCTCTGAATGTGCCCCAAGGCAGTGCTATTGTCTGAAGTCTATAGACAGCTTCAATACCTCTAGAGAGATTATTTGTTGCTTAAGACCTAAATTCTGGACCCAGGCATAACCCAGCTAACTGGGCTCCACACTAGATGTTCCTCAGAGTCTGGGAGCAAGAAATCCTTCCTTTAGACCACTGCATATCAGCAGAGACACTCTATGGGTTCTACTTATGCTGTACGGGTCAAGTCGCCTCCCCATCATTTTCTCTACCACTATGCGGTGAAGAATGTCCCAAGATCTGCATGCCCCGTCACCAAATCCCTTCTATACAGCAGAGCAGGAAACCATCACAAAGTGAGCTGTACAGATGATGTGAGCATGCTTGCATAATCTGCCCCAATTGTGCTCCACTTCATCCACCAGAAAAACACTGGTTCTACTACAAGAGAACAGTTACAGAGAATGCAACAGAACTAATCCAAGACTGGTGTGAACTGCCTGTACTCACCTCAGTGGAAATTAAAACTATGATACTCATTTACCATAGTCTCTCAATAATTTCCAGAGGTTTTGATTGGCCCATCTCAAAACAAACCTCCATACACTTAAGAGCACTGGCAAGTGAACAAAAGAAAAAAATTCTGGCTCTTGACATTCTGGATGACGAGTCAACAGTTCATTGATGATATTTTCCTCTATCTTAAAAGGGTAGAATATTCTTAGTAAACATCCAAAAAAGACTATTTTCAAGTAATTATCCTTTTCTGAAATTATTCTGAAGTAGTCCAATATTTTCAGGCTCATTGAGACACTGTGGTTTGATGGCATATAAAATACCTTCAATGTTATCTGATTAAAACAGCACTAAGCAAATGGATCACTTGGAATTCTCCTCTTTCAGTGGTCTTCATATTTCAATACAGTCACTTCAGTGAAGCACTGGCTTTAATTACTACTAACCTGGATCTCAGCATTTTTCCATCTTAACTTCTCGTGTTTATTATGCATATTTTTCTACCCTGTCCCCTTCATCTTTTGGGTAAAAACTTGCACGTAGAAAGGGACCAACACTCAGTATCTGACTATACTGTATATTGGGTCAAAAAAACATTGTACACTAAAATTACAATACCTATTTTGTGCCAAATTCTCAAATGATGTAATCAGAATAGCTCCACAGACATATATGGAACTGAGTCAGATACCACAAGCTGAGGATCTTTAATCACACATAAAATGGGACATTCAAAATTAAAAGCTTACACAGCAACTAACTCTGCCCCCTTCCATATATGATTTATATATCTATTTAGATAGCCCAATGTATAACACTATATTTAGCTGGATATATGTGCAATTCACATTAGAAAGGATGTGGACCTTACTTATATATTTTGCCAGATAGCAATTCGCTTCCAAGGCTTGTGTGATCAAGCAACAAAAACCCTCTTGCAATGAATATGCACACGGAGCAAAATTAAAGTTTCTATAAAATCTTTAACAATGCATTTCCCCAGTTTTCTGGATTAAGTTCTCAGCCTGAATATTCCACTGACAATTTGTTCTCATATAACATTTCCAGGAGGGGAGGGATGGGAAGGGGGAGAATATGACAGAGGAATGAAGGAGGAAAGATGGAAAACAGGATTTAGTTGCAGGCTAGCATGAAAAGTTCACAAGGAGCAAGCAAATCCATGTTTAGATTTGAGTTTGCTAGTATAATTTCAGATGCTGGTATGCAATACCTCAGTAGTCAGAAAAGTGTGTATAACCAAAAGGATAATGTTATTCTTTCTTCCCCCTTGCATGGTAATATAAGGAGCAAAAGACTAAATTCTAACTGTACTGCAAATCCTAAGCGAAGTTCATTTAGGTTAAGTTGCTGTATTTAGCAAACGCAAAATACACATGCTACCTCGTTACAACATTATCCCTGAGATGATCCAGTTGTGTTTAGCATAGCCAAGAGGTGTCTCTCAAGAAAGCTGTTACATTATAATGAATTAATGAAACTGGGAGCCAAAGTGCCATCTGTAGCCTATTAATGTTGCAAGAGAGCCTTCTACAGATGGACTACACTACACTTAAAAAGGTACATAAAACCACAAATCTAACAAGTTAACAATGAGCGTAATTAAAAGAACAACCAACATTCTTGGCATAAGGATTAAAGCTTGTGGAAAAGATCAAGTCTCTCTTTTAAAATGTTGTTGTTTTCAGTTTTATTGATTGTGCTTCAGCTCCACTGTAGTACGTACCACATAACCAATTCTCCAATTACGGCAAGCACACAGTGTTTCAGTTATTCCAAAATGAATACAGAGCATGACTGGCAAAATGGGCACAAAAACTATGGAGATATGAGCTCTAGACATAGATATATACATCAAAGGTATTTGAGTATGGGTAACTATCTGCATCTGTTGATTTTGAAACTGTAGTGGTGAAAAAATAAGCAACAGGGACAGAATCTTTAAGGAAAATTAGCAAGTTAAAATAAAAGCACAGGAAATTGTATTAGCATACCGCCTTAGTAAGCTAACTTTTTCTGGTACACAGGTGCAGGACTTCCTAAGAACAAGTGGAGATGTGAAATTTTTGTCAGGTGACTTATTGCCAGCAGTTAACCGGAAGTTCAAACAACAAGAGTAAAACCACCCATTCGGTATTGTCTAAATTGTGCATACTGTTGAGATTGTGTATTGCAGTTTACCAAGGTTAATACACTCATGAATTGACGCTCTTGTAATCATAAAAGTAATCATAAAAGTTCAAAGTAGATTTCAAGGGCTACATATTTTGGGGGCAAAAAAACTACTCCTTAAAAAAACCACCAACCGCAGTAATCCAAACAGCTTACTTGAAAATTTATTCAGAGCCTGGTTAAATGACAACAAGACAGTCATACTATTTAGATGTGAATTCCATAAACCAACAGACAAAACAACATAATGCTGAAACAGTCTTCACGCCACAGTGAGACATTTAGCAAACCATGAAGACGCCTACAGGTTCCTAACAAAAGATTAGTGGTAAGATTTTTCTTCTGTGGCTACGTTAACCACTGTACCAAACTCAATTTCTTCTTTTAAAATCTAGATGCTCATGCCGGAGCTCAAACCTCAAAACAATGAATGGAAAAACAAAAAATGTCACGACATTGAAAAGTCTAGACTTAATAGAAAATAAGACAAAAATGTGACTAGAGGAATGGAGATCTAATTCCAACTGCTTTTTTTCTTGTCTTTTACATTTTTAGTCATTTAATAGCTAAGTAAAATGCATACCATTTCTGCTATATTTATTCATTTTTATTGTTTTGTATCTACTATGTACAAACTCATGGACATTGTCTGCTCATAGAACCTTATAATCTACAGCTAGATAGACAAGTAGATTAGAAGTGGAACAACTATGGACAATTTACATATAAGTCAACTAAACTCAGCCTGAACAATATAACAGGAGTAAGTTTTGAGAGGGACTTAATATGGCAAGAATAGGGGGTCATGTTGATGAGTTTAGGGAGTTACTTCTATGCAGAGCAGTTCAAAAAGCTTCTAAATGTATTTATACTCACTCTGTTGCATTAAATAACTCAAAAGCATTAAACAATATTTCTAATTAAAATTACAGTTAAAAAAGATAGTTAATACTTAAAATAATCTGGGCAAAAGCTGTGTCTTCCTTGGTGTCTTATACAGCAACAATCACGAAGTGGGTATTCACCCACGAAAGCTTATGCTCCAATACATCTGTTAGTCTATAAGGTGCCACAGGACTTTTTGTTGCTTTTAACCACACCCTAAGTGCTCTACTTAAAATGACACTGACATTCAGGCCGTCATTAGCACTTCACTTGCAAGATCTAGAATGAATTTCCAGTTCCCATTTATTCTTTCATCTGGACTTGGTCAGTGATCTATTGCAGCACTCCAATCTTTCCTTCAAAGTCGAACATAAAACGTTAGTGTCCTTTTCTGCCTTAGCATGTTTGAACGAAATTTTTAGAAAGTAAAACAACATTCTCAACTTTTTATTTCAACTTTTTTCCTCACTTTGAAGTTGTATGAGAAAAGTCTCTGAGCAAATCATGTAAATGAAATGCAGGAGGAACGTGCAAATTATATATCCATTTTACAAACTTTAGCTTTAATACAAATGGAAAAAACCACTGTATAATCTTTTATATGGGAAAACCTTGACTGATAGGATTCAATTATTTGTTTTTAAATTACTACATTTATCACATATGAGATCACTTTGACCCAGAGTTCAATCTATTTAAAAACAAAGATATAAAGTACTACAATTTACTAAAAGTACTAAACGCTAGAAACAGTTTGACAAATAGCAACTTATTTTTAATTCACATTACCTTGTTAGGTTAAATAAAGTTGTGTGTTTGTCATTTACAAATAAAGGGTTTTTTTCAATATCAAACATTTTCATAGCATGGTATTATTTAATGCACAAATGGATTAAATACACCCACCACTCACGATTTTTAAAAGCAATTTTCTAAAACAGAGGAGCAATCAACATGCTCCAATCAGGTCAAAGCAATAAGTAATGGAATTATCTTATTACTTAAAACCTATACATCTGAAAGATGACTAAAAGACTAATAAATGGATTAGAAACCATGTAGCATAGAGTGATGAAAGGCTGGTTGGAGTGACCACAGGCCAGCATCTGCAAGACCTGGCAGAGGGAAAACAAGATGCCACAGGCTAGCAGCATTTCTAAGACCATTGTTTCTGATGATTTAACTGACTTGTTTATGTTACTAAATGACATTTGGGTGTTGCAACATGGTGTAAAACTTTTCAGTTTGCTTGTATTATGCAGAAACCAATTTTGACAGTTCGTATAGATCTGATATATTTTATGTATACAAACAAACATCAGAAAGAAAACTGATTGAATAACCTCTGTTAAAAATCAGAGGGGTAGCCGTGTTAGTCTGAATCTGTAAAAAGCAACAGAGGGTCCTTTGGCACCTTTAAGACTAACAGAAGTATTGGAGCATAAGCTTTCGTGGGTGAATGCCCACTTCAGACGCAAGATGCCCACTTCATCAGACTTCTGTTAGTCTTAAAGGTGCCACAGGACCCTCTGTTGCTCTGTTAAAAAGAAAGTCTCCATTTCTGTCTAAAGTGTAAGTACTTAGTTACATTTAGAAACCTGGCCTCAGTTTAGCAACGTATTACAATTTTTTCCCCTAAAATTTATGGGGGGAAAGTTTTTGATCTGTCTAGCTCAATTTACTGAAATTTTATACACAACTGAAAGTTTTACTCAGTAAGATATTATTTTAAAGTAAGTTTTTAATTCCAAATACAATATGCTTGCATGTTTCTAAAGATTGGAGGCAGTCCTCTGATTAAACTCAAAACTGCTTTTAACCACCTTTATAATGAACTGCGTAGCAGGAGCATAATCAATTTGATTTTAATGAGAATGAATTAAAATACACAATGATTTGTAACGTGAATATGTTTATAGCCAGAACGTAACTATATATGATATACTTTTTCCTTTCTTAAAGGATGCATTCTACAAACGTGTCTCTTTCAAACAATTACGTTTTATAGTAACAGGCATCAATTTAATATTGTTGTGGGTTTTAGGTCTACAAAAATAATTCTGTTCAAACTTCATGTAGAAGTTAATAAAAATTCTGAATAAAAGATAGGTGAATATGATATTCCTTTTTAAAGTGGACTCTTCTTCCCAGAAAACGTAACTAAGTATCTCGGAACATCTCAACTTCCAACAAACATTTTTTCTCTTCATGACAAGTGGATGTCCGATCGTTAGAGCACAGGTCTGGAAACCAGAACTCTTCGATAGATCTTACAACTCCAATTTCCCATGTGCCATTAAGCAAGTCCTTTCAACCCATCCATAAAAATGGGGATACCTAAATTGCAGTTGACTTGTAATGTGTTTTGAGCTCTTCATATAAAAACTGCTCTGAAAGTGCGAACTATGGGCTCAATCATACAAATACTTACATATGCTTAACTATACTACTGTGAACAGTCTCACGGATTTCAATAGTATTATTTATGGTAGTAAACTTAAGTACATGCATATTTACAGAATGGGGGCCTATGAGATTACCCATTTTTGAACTGATTTCTGTAACATCAGCTTAAATATCCATCTTTGCATCGATAACTAAGGATATTCCTATTAACAATACTGCAAGAGATGCTTCTAATTTCCGTCTGTTTAATTTCATCATTTAGAAGCAATATTATTCTTATGAACTTATTTGAGATGCAACACTTAACTAGCCTCTTTTATTGCACCCACTAGGGTATACTGTATACAGTGACATATTTTATTTAAAATATTTTTTTTGCTATGGACAACCTCAATTTTAAAATGATTTAAACAAGAATTTATTTCACTATAACAGAAAGAAACAAAGTAACTTCAACTCTCGTTTTGCTAAATATAGTTACAGGTGAATATCTGAAATTCTTCTGTACTCTTGATTGTAACCTCTAATACACCCCCGCAAAGTTAAGGGAAAGGAGAAAAAACATGGGGAATACATATTAACAGTTTAAAACAGCTAGCTGAAGAAGAGAAAAATAGACAAGCATCTTATTTTTCTGAAAAAAAAAAAAAAAAAAAAATCTCTAAAGGTTTATTTTACAATTTTGCATATTAAAGACGTTCTTAGACCCTAAGGGGGGAAAAAAAGGAGTGACTTGTTTTTGCACGGAAATTCAGAAAAAAATCCAAGGATAGTTAGCCATTATCACTTTTTACATTATTAACAAAACTTCACCATCATTAAAGAGTTCTTACAAAATTCTTTCTGCTAAAAGTCTACACATCTTGGCATTCAAGAACATTACAATTAACTTTCATAAACTTTCTCTTGATTACATGAAACAAATGAATCTTCCAGATGATAGTTCTAATGAGAGAGAGCACTTTATTTTTGGTCTAATAAGTCCATCAAAGAAACTGAGCATAGAGTATGATTCCATACCAGCTTTAATCTCCATTTTAAGGAGACCTGTCACATTATTTTAAATTATATTTCAGGCCCAAGAGAACAGTCTGTATAACTACTACGCTAATCTTAAGTGTATATTATGTGGAAAAAGAATAGCTACTTACCCTACAGTAACTGGTTTTTTGAGATGTTGTAGACAATGTGGAGAAGATGTAGATGTACACTGTAGATGTGTATGTACCTCATGTGAGAGAGTTCAGATTTTTTTTGAATAGCAAAATCCATCAGAACTGTGCATGCACTCCGTGTCTCCTCCTGCTCCCTACTGAGAGCATGGGAATGGCTGTGAACCTTGCTCAATTCCCTCACCATTTGAAACCCATGGTAGTTGAGACCTCTTGAAAGCAGGGATAGAGAATGGGTTGGCGTGGGATCCACAGGGATAACATTTCAAAGAACTACAGTTACTGTTTGTTCTTTGAGTATGTGTCAGTGTGGATCCCACTGTAGATGAGTAAACAGCATCCCCTCAGGATGATGAGAATGAGGAATTTCAGCTGCATCAACTGAACAGAAGTTGAAGTACTGTTCTTCCAAATTTGGCATCTGCTCTAGCCACTAAATCCAACACAATGCTTGATAAAAGTGAGCAAATTACACCACATTCTCACCTTGAAGATCTTGGAAACTGGCACATTTCTGAAACAGGCTGACTATATCACTTGAATTCTGGTGGAGTGAACCTTGATGTTTGGTGTGACAGATACACTAGCCAACTGACTGCAAAGCAAAATACAGAGGATATTGAAATGGCTAACACAATGTAAGAAGATGCCTTGAACTTCAGAACACTTGGATATAGCAATAAATATATGGGGCAATAGGCTGAACAATTACGTAATAAAGCAAAGTCCTGGATACATATAATTTCTTTCCTCCTTGTGCAGAGTGTGGCTGTAGGAAGACAACAGGCAGCTTGACTGACTGGTTCAGGTGAAATTCTGAGACCACCTTAGGAACCTTAACGCACCTTAGGAATGAAACTCGGGTAAGGTTGCAACAGTCTTGTTCCTATGGAATGTTGTCAATCATAGCCACCTGAAGCACACTCACTCTTCAGGCCGCTGTAATAACCACTAGGAACACTGTATTCGGAGGGAGGTGGTACAGGGGGCAGTTTGACAGAGGTTTGAATGGAAGCTCCAAAGGTCTCAGAAGAAATAGATTGAGGTCCCAGGCAGGGACCTCTGACTAGTGGGTGCATAACAGCTCTTTAAGCAACTTTGATACTATAAGGTGAGAGAAGACCAAACATAATTGTACAGGTGGATGGCAAGCTGAAATCACCGTGAAGTGGACCTTAATAGAGCTGAATAAGAGGCCAGCCTGTTTTAAATGCAATATGTAGACAAGGATCTGTAGCAACGAGGCCTGGACCAGTCCAGACCATGATGGGCTGTCCGTATCAAGAACTTCTCCATTCAGATGAATATGTTAGTCTGATACAGAGCAGAAAAGCATCTATCAGAATTTTCTGGACCTGCAGGAAGCAATCTCCATCTGTGGCACTCAACCAGCCAACAACCATGCCATCAGGTTCACTGACTTCAAGTCTGGATGGAGTATCTGGCTGGCCATGGTGTTGTGAGATCAGGTCTGGACATTGTAGGGAGAAGTAGTAGTTCCATTGGCCAAAAGGTGCCTTGGCCAGTATGGAGCTACGAGAACGATCAAAGACTTGTCACATGATTTTGGAAATCATCTTGGGGAATCAGTGGAAAGGCATACGAGAGGCCTTGAGACCACTGCAAGGAAGGTGTCCAGTAATGAGCCCAGACTTACACCATCTCTGGAACAAGAGTTCAAGCCCTTGGCATTGACACTGGAGGCAAACATGTCTATTACTGGGGTCCCCCAAAGTAGGAATATCAACTTTATGATGGATTTCCACAATGACCATTCCTGAGAAGTAACTGACTACTTAGGAAATCCACCAGGTTTTTGCTGACATCCAAGAGGTGAAGAGCCATCAAAGGTCACCCTGTGTTGGTGACACCATGTCCAGAGCCTGATGGCTCCCAGACAGAGGAGAGAGAAATAAGCAAGAAGGTGCACACTTATGTAGAGGACATCTCTGTGATGCACATAAGACTCTGCACTATAGTTTTGAAGAACAGGTAGGAATACTATGCACAACACTGATGTGGAGCCCTATGTCCTCTTACATTTGTAGATAGTCCAAGTGGGGTCCCCAACCTGAACCTGATCCACCCATAATTAAAATTCTTTATCAGGGATGGAGTAGAGAATGGAACCCCTCACACACATTTCCAAAATTCTTCCAGCAGCTAAATTGTGTGGCAACACGTGGTAGGATCATTACCTTCTTGTTCACCTGCTTCATTGCTGGGGAACAGATTGAACTGAGTCAGAGTTGGAGTGGCTGTAGGTGAAGTCTGGCAAGTGGTGTCACATATCACACACCAACATATGGACAAGGAACTCCAGAAACATCCATACAGTCTTACTCTGATTTGATTCTATCCTGCAAACCAATGACTGCCATAAGAACCTATTATCTTTGGAAAGTCATGGGAGACGGGAGAGATTCCAGAAGACTGGAAAAGGGCAAATATAGTGCCCATCTATAAAAAGGGAAATAAAAACAACCCAGGTAACTACAGACCAGTTAGTTTAACTTCTGTGCCAGGGAAGATAATGGAGCAAGTAATTAAGGAAATCATCTGCCAACACTTGGAAGGTGGTAAGGTGATAGGGAATAGCCAGCATGGATTTGTGAAGAACAAATCATGTCAAACCAATCTGATAGCTTTCTTTGATAGGATAACGAGCCTTGTGGATAAGGGTGAAGCGGTGGATGTGGTATACCTAGACTTTAGTAAGGCATTTGATACGGTCTCGCATGATATTCTTATCGATAAACTAGGCAAATACAAATTAGATGGGGCTACTATAAGGTGGGTGCATAACTGGCTGGATAACCGTACTCAGAGAGTTGTTATTAATGGTTCCCAATCCTGCTGGAAAGGAGTAACGAGTGGGGTACCGCAGGGGTCTGTTTTGGGACCGGCTCTGTTCAATATCTTCATCAACGACTTAGATATTGGCATAGAAAGTACGCTTATTAAGTTTGCGGACGATACCAAACTGGGAGGGATTGCAACTACTTTGGAGGACAGGGTCATAATTCAAAATGATCTGGACAAATTGGAGAAATGGTCTGAGTTAAACAGGATGAAGTTTAACAAAGACAAATGCAAAGTGCTCCACTTAGGAAGGAAAAATCAATTTCACACATACAGAATGGGAAAAGACTGTCTAGGAAGGAGTACGGCAGAAAGGGATCTAGGGGTTATAGTGGACCACAAGCTAAATATGAGTCAACAGTGTGATGCTGTTGCAAAAAAAGCAAACATGATTCTGGGATGCATTAACAGGTGTGTTGTGAGCAAGACACGAGAAGTCATTCTTCCGCTCTACTCTGCTCTGGTTAGGCCTCAGCTGGAGTATTGTGTCCAGTTCTGGGCGCCGCATTTTAAAAAAGATGTGGAGAAATTGGAAAGGGTCCAAAGAAGAGCAACAAGAATGATTAAAGGTCTTGAGAACATGACCTATGAAGGAAGGCTGAAAGAATTGGTTTTGTTTAGTTTGGAAAAGAGAAGACTGAGAGGGGACATGATAGCAGTTTTCAGGTATATAAAAGGGTGTCATAAGGAGGAGGGAGAGAACTTGTTCACCTTAGCCTCTAAGGATAGAACCAGAAACAATGGGTTTAAACTGCAGCAAGGGAGGTCTAGATTGGACATTAGGAAAAAGTTCCTAACTGTCAGGGTGGTTAAACACTGGAACAAATTGCCTGGGGAGGTGGTGGAATCTCCGTCTCTGGAGATATTTAAGAGTAGGTTAGATAAATGTCTATTAGAGATGGTCTAGGCAGTATTTGGTCCTGCCATGCGGGCAGGGGACTGGACTCGATGACCTCTCGAGGTCCCTTCCAGTCCTATAATCTATGAATCTATGAAAAAAAACCTGTTTTCAGGGAGGTATGCTCTTGCCAAACCAGATTTGATCAGGACTCCCATAAACTCTATTGCTGTAATGGGATTAGAGTATTTTTTGTAGTTCACTAATAGACCCAGCTGAAAGAACAGGAAGAAGGCAAATTTTAGGTGTACTGCAGCCTCCTGTTGGGAATTGCCCTTAATCAGACAATCACTGGTGCAATGGTAAACATGAATGCCTTTTTCTTCTGAGGTGTGTTGCTACCACTGCTAGGCATTTTGTGAAGACTCACTGTGCTGAGGAGAGTTCATATGGCAGTACCTTGTATTGGTAATGGTTGGGTCCCACTGTGAATCTTAGGTACTCCTTATAGGTCAGATAGAAGGCTATAGGGAAGTACGCATCTTGCAAGTAGCGAGACACAAATTAATCTTCAGCCTGGAAAGATGGAATGACAGAGGTTAAGTATTACCATCCTGAATCTGAAGCAAAATATGTATTTGTTCAGTCTCCTCAGGTCTAGGATATGACCAAGACCCCCTTTCCTCTTCTGGAGAAAGTAGTAAGGAGTAGAAGGCTCTTCCTCTATTCTTCATTCCCACAGTATCTCTTCTACAGCTCTCAGATAAAGCAATGAGGTCACTTCCATTTATTTTACAGGCTCTTGTGAGACGAGTCCCTGAAAAGGGATGGGAAAGAAGGGCAGGTAGGTGGAATGGAAGTCTAAAGGGTAGCCATGGATAATGATATCTAATGCTCCTTTGCTGGTTGTGATAGCAACCCAGGCCTGATGGAATGAAGCAAGGTGATTCCTGAAGAATGGGCTTTAGATGGGCTCTGCTGTGGCACTTGATACTCTATCAAATCTGCTGCCTCTGAGAAGGAGCTGGGTGAGCCAAGGACGCAGAAGAGGGTGTATCCTGGAGTACCTAGCAGTCTTCTGCTGCTGATAGTCTGGCTTTAGGTCTGGGAATAAGGTATCTTCTGCTCTAGCTGGGGTTTATAGAAGACGTTCAGCAGGGAAATAGCACGTAAATCCCAAAGGACCTTAACATGGCCCTTGAATTCTTGAAGGATTGGAGCACTTCTTTTGTACTCTGGCTGAAGAGCTCCATTCCCTGAAAAATCAAGTCCTTTATTGTGGCCTCTACTTTATGTGATATGCCAGATGCCTGCAGCCACAAGGCTTGTCATGGCAATGGCCATCAACTTTGCAGCCGGATCACAGCACCCATGCCACCTGCAGTGATGTTTTCATGACAGCTGCCCCCATTCCCTGATGATGTTTTTCATTTCATCCCTGCCATCCTGCTGAACTTTTGCAAGTGGGTTACTCTCTCTCACAAGAAGTAACTGTACTTGGTAGTTCACCACCCAAAGCTACAAAGAGTCTTTTGAACACACAAGTCTAACTTCTTTGGGTCTCTTGTCCTTAGAAGTCAGAGTCCAATAAGGGCACTCCTCTTGTGCTACAGAGACAATGCAGAACTCTGGGCTTGGGTGGGAATACAAGTTTTCAAAAGCTTTCAGCAGCACCCAATGCCTTTTCTCTAATTATTTGGAGGAGGAAGGAAATAGTGGCTGGGGTTTGCAGTAGCCCTTCGGTTTGGTTCTAGGATCCCTTCATTAATCGGGAGAGTGATTCTGACTGATGACATTGAACTCAGAATATCAAATGACACTTATCCTGTACAAAAGGAGTCTCAATGTTCAGGGTCTCCGCAATTCAGGACATGATGTCCTGGAAGGCTTTAAAGCAGAGGTCCCCAAACTGTGGGGCGCGCTCCGCTAGGGGGGCATGGAGGAACATTCTGGGGGGTGCCGCTGGGGCCCGGGCCAATCCTCCCAGAGGGGCAGGAAGGGAGCGCCACCCAGCCCTGTACTACAGGGCCCCAACCTTGGCCCCACCCCCAGCCATGGCCCCAGTCTTGGCCCCCTTACCCCGGTCCAGATCCCCCCCTCCTGGGGCTGTGGCCCTGCTCCCGGCTCCAGCTCCGGGGAGTGGGGAGGTGAGGACAGGGGCGCATAAGGTAAAAAGTTTGGAGACCACTATTTTAAAGTCATCTCTTGATGGCTGGAGGGTGGGTGCTGGTGATGCTGCTTTGCCTAGTGATAAGGAGTATTTCTTAAGGAAGATGGGGGGGGGGGATCATTGTCCCTCTATTATCTCCTGTTCTCGTGTGGCTAGTCTAGCCAACAAAGCGACCAGGAAGTGTGATTGTTTCTTTTTTCTGGACATGTGGGAAAGTGATCTGCTCCTTGACACATGGAAGTACTGTCCCCAGTAAGGCCAGTATGGACAAGTTGGTATATTGTATGGGTATTGGCCAGGTTGTGGCTGGCTGCCCTAGTGCCATTCATTGCTCCATGCTCATTGGGTTGACACTCTGAAGTGGGGCTCCCTGACAACCTCATTGGGTTCTTTATTCAATGGCAAGGGAGAGGGTTCCCCCCTTGACGCCAGAGAGGAGGGAAGGAGGAATACATCTTTCTGAAGTGCAGCATCAAGGGATTGTACAGAATTCATAACAGGTCCATGCTGGCTGCTTCTGTGATACTGGGGGTGATATGGATGCCTCTTAGACATGGGCATCAGTATCAAATTCAGTGTCTGGCTTCTTGTTATGCCTGATTTCTTAGCTGCTTTGTCCTTATAGTGCTGCCCAGTCTCTCTCTCTCTCTCTCTCTCTCTCTCTGGGAGTTCCCCTTGGTCTCAAAGGTACACTTATACTCACAATGGCTACAAGAATCAGTATCCCATTTACAGACAGGCACAGGTGCCAGCTTTAGTGCCTGAGTTGGGGCAATCAGGAGAGGAGCTGGCATGGTCAGAGCCAGAACTACCAGCACCAAAGCTGTGTCTAGGCACCGGAGACTTTGCAGATATTGAAATGGTCAGTATAATCAGTGCTGACTCTGGCAATGTCATCTTTGTGTTCTTTCCACTGCCCAATCCTGGAGTGTGAAGAGTGCTCAAAGAAGCGCTGATTGATGCTAGCTTACCTGGCCTCACTCTCGTTGTAACCAATGACTGAGTCTGAAGTGACCCACATGGACTGCTCAAGTAGATGTAAATTGAACTGCATGTCCCTGAACTTGTGGGTCCTAGCAGTGAAGGACCTGCACACAGACAACTTACCTGGGAATGTGGCTCTCTCTTAGGCAGAAGAGGCTTCTGCTGTGTCCATCCCTGAGGGAGGTGATCAGTCCATTGCAGGACAGGCATGGTTTGAACCCTGAGGGTTTGGACTTCATCAGAAGGTGGGACACTTGACGCAAAGTGCTTCACCCCACTATACCAGAAGGGGTGGAGGGAGCAGAGTGGGAATGTCAACTGATTTTTTTCTTCCTTCTTTGGAACTTCCCTTAGAGAAAGAGTGTGAAGACAGAAATCACCAAACGTGAAACAACCAATCTAAGTTCTTTGATGCTTTCGCTGGGCCTCATCTTGTTGCAACAGGTGGTAAGAAAGAACTAAGGAATGATCACAGATGTTCAACCCTTTAAGCTTTCACATGGGAGGCACAGGGCACATCAACAACCCCAAAAGGACACTGCAATTCAAAAAAAGTCTGATATCTGATAAGTTTTGTTTTAAATTTCCTAAATTACCATAGTCTACTTTAGTAATAAGTGCCATTTGAGTCAACCTGAAAAAACAAATTGGATGATAATTTAGCAGAAGTGAAGATACCACATGGCATTACAGGCACACAAAGTGTAAGAAAAAAATTATATTTACACACATGCATGCAGGAAAAGTGATTTCTATACACTAAAATCCAGACTTCAATTGTATTTTTACAGTGTATTTTATCTACTCCAGCCATATCTTTAAATCCCAAGCTTTCTGATAAAATATGAACATGTAGCTAGAAGATGAATCACAGCCAATTATAAAATACAGAGTTTCTATACAAACACACAGTAAGAATCTTCTCAGAGCTATCTCCCCGCTCATGTCCTCTGGCCTGCAATAAAGCTCAACTGTTGTGAATATGTTTTGAAATAAAGAATGAGACACTGCGGACTGCTCCTGGCCTGGAGGAGACTGCACTTCCTTCTCTCTTCTACATGCTGGTTTGAAGAACTATAGCAGCTGAAGCAATGAATGATGACGGGTAGCCGGCAACAGCTGAGATACCAATGCCCCAGTCTTCAATTTCACCTGCATCAGCAAAGACAGAGCCTAGAAGGGACAGTATGACTAGGGCCTGACATGTTCAGCTGCTTTATTACTGCTGTCACTATTTTTTGGTATTAAAAAAAAAAAAAGTTTCCCTCTCCCTCCACAAAATATGCAGATCCTTTGAATATACTGTATTTACTTTGAAATAGTGGGCTAACCCTCTTCAATTATCTACAGTTAAAATGCAGGCATTGCCATTCAGCATAGACGCATAACAAAATTTAACTCCAGCTACATAACTTAGTGCAAGAAACTGTTCTTATCCATCCCATCCCTTTATAGTGTTACGTAGCTCTGCCCACTCTCCCCATTGCCTTAGAAGTTTTGTATTACTGGACTAAGCTAACACAATTTAGATGCATCATACAAAGCCTACTACTGGGAAGCACTCATACAGAATGGAGCTAAATCAGATTCCTCTGCACATTGCTCATTCATGCCAGAATGGCTTTGGTAAAATATTAATTGTTGCAGCAGGTGTGCTAGATGAAGCTTCCCAGAGCTTCCTATCTAGCATGTCCTACTTCAGGGATATCTTTCTTTACATACATACACTTTAGGAAGGATGATTTTTTTTAAAAGTTTTTGTTTTTGTTTTTACTGCAATCAGCTATGACCAAGTACACCATAGGAGTACTTGCACACATTCAGTCAATGTAGCATTCCAAAATGTTGTTCATACTTTTATTGTGAAGAACCTTTCATGTCAAATTAATTGAGACAAGTGCTATGATTTGGCTATATTAATTGGAAAAAATCAATCTAAACCTCATCCTAAATACTTTGATAACAACCATGCTCCTCAGGATTAAAGTGTGCTTGGGACTCTTGGAATACATCTTGCAGTGATGTTCCAAAAGAATAGGATGTGCAAAATTTCTGAGGACCTAAAGAAAAGGGACAATATTTTCAGTTCTATTTTGGTAGGTGGAAGAAGATGAAAAGAGACCATGAGAACCCCTGAAAGAAGACTTCTAAGAATTGCTGTTAAACAAGGACCCAAAGAACTATTCAATCTGTACTTGTCTTTAAGAGATCCGAATAGAAAGCAACTGTCTGCGTAAGGTTACTTAGAACCAGGAATGCTTACTTATGGAGGAGGAGGGAGAAAAACCTACTGGCCTTGCAACCTTCTAGAAAAGTTGAGGGGCTCTAGCACAGCTGAAGAATTTGATGAAGACAGGATCCTTTCTGAAGGTAGAAGAAACTTAATGGAGCTTATTATTGACTTATAAATGCAGCATTTGTATCCTTCAACTCATTACGAACCAATGCCATGAAAAATGCAGGCAGAAAACGCAATGGCTTACCATGGAACTGGGAGGGATATAGGCAGTGGAGCTACAAAATAACATGGAGCACCAAAATCTGACAACTCTGACTTGCAAATAGTTCAGTGGGAAAATCCCCCACTCAATCTCAATGGAAAAGGAGGGGCAGAGAAAGAGAAAGTTATGTTGGTCAAACTGGCAGGGGAATGAAGAGCCCAAAAGAGGGGGAGAGCACATGCCTGAAAATGTCAGGGCTGGGCCCTAACTCCTCCTTGGGCACTCCACTTCCCATTGGTAAAGTGTGGGGGGAACAGGAGAGTTGGTTGGCCAGCGTGCCTCCCTCTCCCGCATCAATCTAAACCCTTCCCAGGCTTTTATGGTTCTTTGGTTGCTCACAATTTGCTGCCAGTTTCCACTGCAGATATAGGCTAAAAAGGCCAGCTCCCAGCAGTAAATGAGACCCAGGATTTCACTGGTCTTTGAGACTGTAGCAAAAAGGGAGATAGTCTTCAGCTAGAGGTCCCTTTTCTGGAAACCTTTACCTCCCCTCTTGCAAGAGCAGAGGATTCATTAGAGCTGAGTTCAAGGGGCAGACTAAGGAGGGTCTACCATGAGTTGTATGGTGGAAGCCTTGACTACACCTAGTTAAATGCCTGGTATGAGACACACAAGGCCGGGGGGGAAGGGGAGTTGGAGGAGGGCATATAGCACTCCTCCCAAGTGTTAATAAAGTTGCAGTTTGATACTTAAATCCATCCCTGTGTCTGTCTTCATTAATCTGCATGTTGTGATCAAATACAAGTAGAACCCTGCTACTGTACGCCAAATGGTGTGATCACAGGAGAGTGCTGATATAATCATCAGGTTTTTAAACCTGTTACCGATTGACAAAACTTTTTCCACAGCACAAGTGATTTAAAAACCACAGATAAAATATTGATGTCACTTCTGACCAGGGGCACCGGAACAAGAGAAGGCCAGGGTCCTCCCACTTTTTACTGTCTGTAAGGGCATGCAACAGGGAGAAGGGGTGGAGAGAAATGAGCAGGGGGTAGTCTCGGGGGGAAGAGGCAGTGTGGGAGCAGAGTCTCGGGGCAAGGGGCAGCACAGGGGACCACAGTTCAGGCGCCTATGGCCCCCCCACTCACTCTTAGAGCACTTCTGCCACTCCTGATTCTCACTATTACTCAGTAAACTGGTTAACACTTGTAAATTGGTCAGTACGGTATTCACAGTGGAGTTTTGGTAAATTTGAGATATATAAACCTTTAATCTTATTACACTTCTTTGAAAGCAGAAAACGTACATAACATTTCTCTCTGCAGAGTATCAAATAAAATTGTGATTAGTTACAACTGCAGGAGACATGTAATTGGCACTTACAAAAAATTTAAAGTGTAAAAGAAAAAAACACTGGCAACTATGGCTGTCAATCTCAGTTACCTCAAGCAATTAATTCAAAACAATTAATTGCAGTTTTAATCACACTGTTGTTAATAGAATAACAATTTAAATGTATTATAAATATTTTGGGTGTATTTGAAAATGTAGAAAAACACAATACAAAGCATACAGTGCTAATTTTATATTATTTTTATTACAAATATTTGCACTGTAAAAAAGATAAACAAAAGAAATAGGATTTTTCAATTTGCCTCATACAAGTACTGTAGTGCAATCTCTATTGTGAAAGTGCAATTTACAAATGTAGATTTTGCACTCAAAAACAAAACAATGTAAAACTTTAGAGCTTACAAGTCCAATGTTTAGCACAGGGATCGGCAACCTTTGGCACGCGGCCCGTCAGGGTAAGCCCCTGGCAGGCCAAGAGAGTTTGTTTACCTGCAGCATCCACGGGTTTGGCCGATCGCAGCTCCCACTGGCCGCAGTTTGCTGTCCTAGGCTAATGGGGGCTGTGGAAAGCGGCACGGGCTGAGGGATGTGCTGGCCACCGCTTCCCGCAGCCCCCATTGGTCTGGCATGGCGAACCGCGGCCAATGGGAGCTGCGATCGACCAAACCTGCGGACGCTACAGGTAAACAAACAGGCCTGGCCAGCCAGTGGCTTTCCCTGACGAGCCACGTGCCAAAGGTTGCCGATTCCTGGTTTAGCATATCTGGCACATAAATGCCTTGCAACGCCAGTTACAATAGTGCCATGTGAACACCAGCACTCACTTTCAGGTGACATTATAAATAAGAAGCAGGCAGCATTTATATCCTGTATATGTAAACAAACTTGTTGTCTTAGCGATTGGCTGAACAAGAATTAGGATTGAGTGGGCTTGTAGGCGCTAAAGTTTTACACTTTTATTTTTGAGTGCAGTTATGTAAAAAAAATTCTACATCTGTAAATTGCACTTTCAGGATTAAGAGATTGCACTATAGTATTTGTATGAGGAATTGAAAAATACTATTTCTTTTGTTTATCTTTTTTACAGTGCAAATATTTGTAATAAAAAATAATAAAGGGAGCACTGTACACTTTTATTCTGTGTTGTACCTGAAATCAATATATTTGAAAATGTAGAAACATCCAAAAATATTTAAATAAATGGTATTCTATTATTTTTAACAGGGCGACAAAAACTGATATTTTTTTAAATAATTTGACAATTCTATTGGCAACACAAAAGTCTAGCCACTCATCACAACTGTATCAAGAGTCTCATGATATTTGTAGCTTTTCTTAAATATTCAGATGCTAGAATGGTGTTGAGATTCTCAGATTTCATTTAAAAAAATGAAAAAAAGTTTTTAGCCCCGATGCCTGGGGGCAGGGAGCATGTAATTTGAGGGCATGTCACACTAGTATGTCACACCCACATTGACCCTCCTGGCATGCACTAAGACGTTTCATAGTGCACATTAATGTAGCATTGTGAAAGGGGACTACATTAATGCATGCTAGGAAACATTTTAGTGTTTGCCAGGAGGGTTCATGTGGGCCAATTAGGGTGTGACATATTACTGCTAACTAAAATTTAGAACCCTCTGGTACAGACTACAGCACTGTGTATGTAGATAAGCCCGAAGAGGAAAGTCTATCTAATTTAGCTTTTAGTGAAGTGTAAGATTAGATTAGACTAAATAGGCACATCGCCTGTTTGTTATTTTACAGTCCCTTCTTCTCTAATGCTTTGTGCCAATTAAATAACATATTTAAGTAAGGTTTTGGTCAATATCACCGGTCACATAAGGTATGTGCCTGAAACCCCACTCAGTTCTGTAGGGTGATAAGTGGATTGTACACACAACACCGTGTACTTGGGTCCTCGTCTAGGAATGGAGGAATTGCAAGATTTCACCCTCAAGTCAGGTGAGAACAAAAGGCCCAACTCCTGTTTTGTATGCCTTGAGACAGACCAGAAAGGTGGGAGAGGTGCAGATGGGCAACTACTGCACTTATAGAATATACTCCCAATTAGTTCACTGAGAAGCTGTCAAATTATTCCTTAATCAGTCTGCAGCGATGAATACTAGTTTGGTGTTATTTAAGAACCCAATGTCCCTTGAACCAAGATGTACAGCAGGGGTCGGCAACGTTTGGCACACGGCTCGCCAGGGTAAGCACCCTGGCGGGCCGGGCCACTTTATTTACCTGCTGACGTGGCAGGTTCAGCCGATCGCGGCTCCCACTGGCCGCGATTCGCCGTCCCGGGCCAATGGGGCGGCGAGAAGCGGCGCGGGCGAGGGATGTGCTGGCTGCGGCTTCCCGCCGCCCCCATTGGCCCAGGACGGCAAACCGCGGCCAGTGGGGGCTGCGATTGGCCGAACCTGCCACATCAGCAGGTAAATAAACTGGCCCAGCCCCCCAGGGTGCTTACCCTGGGGAGCCGCGTACCAAACATTGCCGACCCCTGATGTACAGTATCTCACCTTTACCTTATAAAATGAAGAAAACTAATTCTATGTTTTAATTCTAGCAGTTTTATTTTAGTTATTATGTTTGTTACCTAATTTTTTCTTTACTTAAAACCTACATTCCTGGATATGCTGACTACAACTTTTTTTACCTCTAAAACTAAGTGTTCACATCAACATTACAACTTCTCTTCTTCATAAGAATTTAGTTGCAGAGAAAAACCTTAATACAAATAGAATACAATTTTCTCACAAATAATCCTTTGCAGAGATTATGCAGTGCCCCTGCACCCATCAAAAAAAAAATGCATAGATTTTCCATCAGAGTGAAACATTTGTCAGTAATTACTACATAAACAAAAGCAGAATGTGTGCCTGTGTATAGCATTTCTTGTCACTTCATCACAGAATGATGACACTATTAGACCAGATAAGGTATCTTATTTGCCAAGTATTAACACAGAAGGGGAAGTCTTTGCTGGTAAGTGGTGGGGAAACTATGAATATAACTCGTATATTACACCAAAGAAAGTCAGTGCTTAAAGAGGTCTAAAAAGTGGGAGGGTCTATCACTCCCATATCTGCCTATTTCCCTGCCCAGCAATTAATTCTGTCCCTGAAGCCTCAAACCAATCCTATCCCCCCAAACAATTTCACCCCCTCCAGCCTTATTGTTACTCCTAATGTTCTTCACATCTGTCTCCCAGGTCTGGGGAGGCTGCAGCAGGGTCCCCGTCCCTTTTCCCAGGTCAGGTGCAGCAGGATGGAAGAGGGGGCAGATAAGCAGCAGAGGAGACATTTTGTCATTCACTGGCTGGAAGGGGTAATATAGCCAGCCTGAACTGCTGGGATCTTTCTGCAGCCACCCCCCAACAACCTGGCTCATTTTTTAATAGTTCTATTACCCATGTCCACAATTCAGCACACTTTAAGCACTGAAGAGAGTGGAGTAGTGTTGTGACTGACTTTTAATTCAATAAAGAACATGGATTGTAACATGAATGCTGCAGTGCTTTGAGAATAAATTTATAGGAAAACCATAAAGATGCTTACTATTTTTATTATTTTAGGATGCTTAATAACTTGATTTAGTTTAAAAGTTGTGGATTTTTTTAAGCCAAACAGTCAGGGAGCAATCAAATAGTAAAATCCTATTATTAATTTGATGAGGTTTTAAAAATAATGTTATGGCGTCATAAACCTAGGTCATATTTGTACTTGCAGATACATATGTAGCCTGTGCTCAAGATTTTTTTGCTGCTGTTCTTACTGGTGGTTGGTTGTTTCTGGCACAAGAACACAGGAACCAGGCCTTTTAAAAAAAAACAACCAAAGATTTCCCCACCCTATTTCAAGAACTGAGATTCAACTCTGCACGTCTCTATACAACACAACTGTCACAAATGCAGAGCACCCAACTGAACAATAATTTGTTCCATATTTTGTCCGGAACAACCTGACCAGTTACAACCTGAATAATCACTATTTGTTGAGCAATAAAACTTTTATGTTAGTATTTTGATCATTTCAAAACTTATCCATCTTGACAAACGCTGTGAGGAAAGTCTTAGATTTTGATCTGCTATAAACTGCATTAAAATACAGAAAACAATGCATCAGAAGATTGCAATGCATGGCACTCAACCCCATCCAAAACCTTATTGTCACTTTAAAAGGCAAATAATTTTATAAACTAATGGATTCTTCTTTTTGCAAAGGGAAAATACTGTCAATAGTTGGCAAGGAAGCTAGTCTGATCCAAAGTAACTGAAGCAGTACAGTGACTTTGGGGGGTGAAAAGCTTTCAATGCACAGCATGCTAGGTTTTTCAAGATAAAATTCAAGTGTGCCAAACAACTGATATCGCCTCGGTAGAAATGCCAGATTTTTCATGCCATCTGATCCAATACAAATTAAAATAGTTCACTCCAGTAAAATTTAGCTTCGACATTGTCAATATTTAACATTAACTAAAATGAAAAATTATGCAAATGGACAAAGCACATTACCACCATGAGATGCCAACTGATAAAAATTTAAATATTTCCAGCAGTCATTTGTAACATTTCTGGCTGATTAAAAAGGAAATGCTTGATAACTCTAGATGTTATGAATGGTTTTTCAATAGCCATCAACTTTGACACTTGCCATTAGACTTTATCAACAATACTTCAATACTAATTTTAGACTGTGTGTGAAAATTTAACACCTGTACAACCCTAACAGAACTGAGACTTAGATTAAATAAGAATTACATAGATGTAACTGCACCTAGATGCTTGATTTTATATATTATATCTACATATATAGTAAGAGCAGATGGTGTGATAAAAATAGTGTTTTCCAGCAGTTTTGGAAGTCTGAATATGTATCAAATTTTGGAATATACACTTTCAGTACACAATATGCCCAGTGTAGTAGTAAGGAGAAATGATAAAATTCAGTTCTGTAGCCAGTTCAGGATGCAAAAATCTGTAGTTTTATCTGTGCTTGCCTTATTGTTCTCATGAATAAAGTGCAAATGAAGAATTTAAAACAGGTTAAGTATACACACACAGTGCCTTTTTCAAGCTCAGTTGACAAGACTTTCCAGCTCCCTCTTCCTTTAAGGATAACTGTAAAGCCCCGAGAGGCAGTTCTGTTACAAAACTCCAGCATCAACATGAGAGAAGGGCAACTAAGTGGATCATCATCCATTTTGAATCCCAAATTAATGCAGCCAGAAATATTTACGTAGCAAACAAAGTAGGGAAAGGAAGACAGCCGAGGCAAAAATAAAGCGTACACTCTGTTCAGCCTGCTAGTCTTTCAAAGTAGCAGCAATATAATATAAAAAGTCCTCAATTTTCTGGGGCATGGGGCATTTTAGGCCTCTCTGTCACAAGCTATATGGGAAAATACATAAAGTTATTACAGAAACAAGGTGTATAAGGCAATATCTTTTATTGGACCAACTTCTGTTGGAGAGAGAAACAGGCTTTTGAGCCACACAGAGCTCTCTTTCTGCTCGTCTTTCACCAGCAAAAGTTGGTTCAATAAAAGATATTGCCTCACCCACCTTCTGTCTCTAATATCCTATGACCAATATGGCTACAACATCACTGTAATAGGATTGCTACAAAGTAGGTCTTTTTACATGTAACTTGAACACTATTCCAGAAGTAGTCAATGAAACATTTTATTGATTCTTAATGAACATTTGCATATCACATTCCATTTTTCCCCTACCAGACCACTGCCTCATTCAGTATGCAAACTGGTTGTTAATGAGTCAGGGTTGTGTACTGAAATGAGGCTTAGGTGAAGAGGAATACCATATTTACTGTAGAATCTGGATGGTGTTTTATAGTGAGGCAGTATAAAGAATTGCAGTGGTATAATATATGGGGCCAAACACTGAAGGATAAATACTAAAAAGTTGCCTCCATCAGAACATCACACAAACCACATGTTGAGTGAGGCGGCAGACTGGCAAAAAAACCTAAAACACAACCCCAAACTTTACATGAAGGGACTATTATTGTTCACTGTTATCTAAATCTTTGACTGTTGCCTACGTTGTCCCATCTCTGGAAAGGATTCCGCCTCCCGCTCCAGCAGCATATGGGAGTCATAATCAGCCTTCAAGAAACAGGGAAGAATCACCTGTTTCACTACATGCATTCTGACCTGAATATATAGTCAGCACTAGGGAGGCTACTGCAACTTACAGCTGCTGTTCTAAGTTACATCAGGGACTGTTTTGGTCTCTGGGACAGCCCAGAAGAGTCTTAAAGCAAACTTGAGATACGGCCCAGTGTGATGGAGGGTACCTTCTGTAATGGACTTCCAGGGTATGCACTGCACTACCAACCAAATCTGAAAATGATTACAGTAGGCTTGTATACACAAAATGTTCCAATGGACAATATTTTCTTTATATATAGAAGGGAAGTATAATAAGGAAAGCGACTTTTGGAATGTCCCCACCTCCTAACAGGTAGGCTGCCACTTTATTTTTTTTTTTTTTATATAGACACACACACACACACAGCACAAGACGTTCAATCCTAGGCTGCTACTCTCAGACAAGAAGACTGCATGCTGATTCCCATGTTGGGGTACATTAAAAGCAACTAAATATCAAGGCCCTAAAACTGAAACACACCTCAAATCGCAACACAGAAAAATTCCTAATGAAGATTTTTTTATAATGATTCACAAACAAAACTGGACTTTGAATGAAAAAGGCATTTGTAAACCCATGTTTAAAGAAGATAAGAAATGTTGACATTAAAGACTCGTGTTTTCCATAACTCCCCCCCACAAATAGATTAAGTGGGAGGATAATATACATTGAATAAGATACTGGAATATAAAAAAAGGATTGATACATGGTAAGATTAAAAGCTTTGTTAGTTATATTTTAATGATCTATGATTATGGATAATGGAGTATACACAAAGTGGCACTTAGGCCAAGGCCTTGCCTAACCTGAGTGTGTTTTTGCCAATTTGTCTTGTATATAAAATTGCCAAATTGTTTAAAATAACACTATTGCTGGCAAAACAGGTTATACGTCGTGTTGGAAGATGTAAGTAAGAGGTACACAAACATGTAATAATATATAAAAAACAAAAATCTTTTTTGGGAAGGCTCAGGAACAGGGTGACACAGAATAACATGACCCAAAAGCTGCAAAACCAGCAGGAAAAATGCAAAAGTTGGGTAACTGAAACTTGCACATGCATAATATATGTATTACCTGACACCAAAAGGATTGATGTGTTAAAAGCCAATTGGATAAAGATTAAGTAATTTGTAGTATGACTTTTATATATTTCTATAAGTGAACAGAGCCCAAATCAGAGACACCAAACCAGAAACTGAAGTACAAGACTGAAGGATCAGACCAGGAGATCAACAGACCATACGAAAATTTCCCAGGGCCCCAGAATGTGGTAACTTGGGTCCCTATCAATTGCATCTTGTCTGTTATTTGTCTAGCAAAAATATATGTTCAGACACGATAACTGAAATAAAGGCAAAAATTGATTAAGCCTAAAATGGTGGATTTGTGATCCAGTTCCCCAATTTTAACCCAACACCCATCTACTCAGTATTATCAGAAGACTACCAAGGTTATTTCTGGAAGAGCTAATAGGGCCAGGTTTTGGAACTGAAATTATTATATGGAGTATAAATTAAATGGAAGTTGAGGTGTTGAACTAAATTTTAGGCAACGAATAACAAATTAAATATGCAAAGAAAAGTTGGAATTTGTTTACTTTTTAGGTTTACTGGCTATAGTTAAATTTGTGATAATCTAAATATAAAGAGTTGTCATGGTTACTTTTCACCTGTTTTATAATCATGCATTTTAAAGCAGAAAATTGTTGTAAGTAATACAGAAGATACCTACAATATGCTTAAACAAAGGAACATAGTTAAAAAAGTGCTAGGTGCAGAGTGGGCTGTAGATTATCATTTCTTTTACAGGAATACCTCAAATAGTTTTTCAGTACTCTTCTGATGAAGATAAGAACAAAAGCTAAAACAGGAATTCACAACTTTAAACCACACGAGAGCATGTGATCAGACATACCCTCTTAAAGATGCAGGTGCACTGCCAGCTACATAGGTCTCGCTATTGAATTTAAAGTCATAACTAAAGTAGCTTACGTGTTATGCTTGCAAGTTTTTTGAGGAACTGAGCTAAGACAGATGGCTTTGATAACATTTATTAAGAGTTACTATCCATTAAAAAGAAAGAATTGTGTCTCATTTAGCTACTATAATTAAGCAAGGTGTGTTTCCTAACCACCCATGAAACTTAAAATTGGACAAAACCCAAAAGGTGCTTTGTCCACATGGATCCCACTAATAGCACACATGGTTCCACGTACGTATGTTTGAAGTCTTTTAGCCCGCAGTGCGTGTTGGGGCTGCACATGTGTTCCACATGTCCTTGCGTCCTTTCATCTCAGACCCTAAGAGGAAGTGCAGGCCCATCCACTATTCAGGATCTCACGCAAATTCAGGAACCCCATATGTATTGGAGGACTCTGAAGTAGCAGAGAAAGAGGAATGGTCATGGGATCCACACAAAGCATCTCCAAGTCTGGTGTTGTCTGAGGTTTTGGTTTTTGTTTGCGTTTTTTCTACTGTATTGACTACATGCATCTGAAAAAGTGGGTTTCTTACCCACGAAAGCGTATGCCCAAATAAATCCATTAGTATTTAAGTTGCCACCAGACTCCTCATTGTTTTTGTGGATACAGACTAACACGGTTACCCCTCCAATACTTTTGTATTGTCCATGTGTAGCCCACTGGTGGTGACCAGCAAGCAATTCCCAGACCTGAAAGGAGGAGGGTCTGAGAAGTCCTAGCTAAATATATTGTTGAGCCACTCATGAACTTGGCATCTAACCTAGATTCCAGGTCCAGTAAGTAATGTTTTGAAAATGTACCAACAGAGCTCCTTATAATAGCTCAGCAGGTTTCTTGAATAAAGTGTTCTTAAAATAAGTGGATGAAGCCACTTCACATATAGTAGAATGGGCTTCACTACCCACAAGCGGGGAAAGTCACTAGTCTGCAACAATATGATCCACCTGGTGCAGGGACTTGGGGTTCGGGTGTCCTTGGCTGGGAGAGAGAAGGTCTGGGATGATCAGGAGAAGAATCCAAAAAGTGTCTCAGACTGGCATAACCCATCTATGAACCAGAAATGTCTCACCCAAGAGGGCACCACGAGGATAACTGTGGCTGCATCTCATCTGATCTTCATTATCATTACTCTGGGGATCAGAGGAACTAGACAGAAGGCATACAATAGGTCTCATGATACCCCCCCAAGGGGCAGGAGAGGAAGGGAGAACACACACACACACACACACACACACAAGGGAGTCGGGGTCCATAATCCGTCAAATCTGCTGCTTATTGGTGGGTATGCAGAGTAAACAGAAGAGAAGCTTTTTCTATAGGAAAACTAGGGTTTTTTAACAGGTTCAGTAGAGCAATATGGTCTCTGCTGTGGCTTTTGGCACGACTGGCCTTGGGACCTGAAGAGTGTTCATCTGGTAGCTGAAGTGCAAAGCCCTAAGGAACAACATGTAACCCTAGAGAGCGATGGGCATCATCTGTCTTGATGCTGAAGCTTTCTGGCCCCTCCCATGGTAGGTCCTCTATAGTGACTCGCAGCTCCTTTGAAGTGCCTGAAGAGTACAGCCAGGAAAAGCATTTCATTGTCACAACTAAAGCAACCGATCCAGCTGTTATATCTGAGGCACCACTTCTGCCTGAAGAGAGTGAATGGCTTTGAACTATCCCTCTGTCATGATTTCCTTCAGTTCTACTCTGTAGTCCGGAGACCGTTCGTTAAGGAGGATAGACAGTCCCAAATGAGGAAGACTGGTACCTGTAAATCACTCTTGGAACAATACTCCTGCCTGTCTCAAAGCAACAACTGAAGGGGGCTGACTTAGTTTCAGACACTGTGCTCAACTATGAAGGAACTCCCCACGGAGGCAGAGGTCCTCACACCGGTGCTGGATGTTGGGATTCAGGGGCTGAGTCGCAAATTGCTGATGCACTTTGGAACTTAAGTGATACGGTGGAGGTACAGATATGTTGCAAAGACTCCAGATTTTCAGCTGAGTTCAGCAGCTCTAAGAGTGGCATCAAGTGGACTGGATGTTTCTTGTAGCCCTCCAACAGGAGGATATGTAATTGCAATATAGCTTTGTGGAAGAGTGTTGTTAGAGACTTTTTATACAGACAACAACTAGGCAAACAGCTTGGTATCACCCATTTAACCAGGACTAGTGTTTTAACCAAGCTACCAAGTTGTGTTACAACTCTGTAATGAAATGCTAACTGAACTCCAAACAAGCACAGAGATAAGATACATGGGAAAGACACAAGAAAAGACGCTTCCAAATCCAGCAATTAAAGCTCTAAGCACAGTCGGAACAGAACTACAAGCACAATTTAACATTTGTTTCTAGGAAGGTTCTAGCACAGTTTCCTGACCAGCATGAACAGAGACCCTATGACTAATAAGTATATTATAAAAAAAAAAAAAAAAAGATACTACAAACTACCTTGAAGAGGAAGGAAGCCGACAGCCTGGTTTGGTTAGCACATTTTTAAGAAAAATCTCCGCACTGCTCAAGGCAAGCATGTTAGAACATTGCTATCTATACTGTACAAAGTAGGCCTTTTCTACAGCACACACATTGTCATAACTTTCTCCCTGTCACTAACACCAGTGCAACACTGCTAGCTGCTATAAATGGAAGAGTGCTAGCATAAAAGGTGGTGCTGGCAACCGATGGCATTTTAAACCACTATCATCTGAATGGAGCATAGGGTATAGTAGTAAGAATGCCAGTGTGTAATCTACACTATTCCAGTGTTACCATTATACCATTGCTGTTGCAATCGTGAGACAATTTCACAAAAATCTCAGAGTAAGCACTGTCCATGGAGTAAGGAAAAGGAAGTTTAAATTGAGGGTTAAACTTTTATAAAGATATGCACTGACTTCAGATGAAAGTTTGGCCTCATCTAAACTGGTCTTAAAATAGAAGTTAGCCATTAGGCTTTAAACTGCAACTGAATCAGGTTCCAGAACTAGATGAAGCAGTATGATTTAGCAATTTTTTCAAGTTCCATTCCGTGAGGCCTGGTGAACATCTGAGTAAATTTTTGAGAAATTTCTCACTGTTGTCATCACCAGTTCAGCATCACCAACATTAGCAATGTTGAAAACCCTATGGAGGCTGGATTCTGGCCACCAGTATTTTAAGTTTCATGTTATCTAAACCAGTGCTTCTCAAAGCCGGTCCACCACTTATCCAGGGAAAGCCCCTGGCAGTCCGGGCCCGTTTGTTTACCTGCCCCGTGCGCAGGTTCGGCTGATCGCGGTTCCCACTGGCCGCGGTTTGCCGCTCCAGGCCAATGGGGGCTGCGGGAAGGGCGGCCAGCATATCCCTCGGCCAGCGCCACTTCCCGCAGCCCCCATTGGCCTGGAGCGGCGAACCGCAGCCAGTGGGAGCCGCGATCAGCAGGTAAACAAACCGGCCCGGACTGCCAGGGGTTTTCCCTGAACAAGCGGCAGACTGGCTTTGAGAAGCAATGATCTAAACCCACTCGGAAGTAGTTTAGTTGATACTAGGGCTTTGTCTACACTAGAAAGGATTCCCAGTATAGATAAACTATACAGATTTTAAATAAGTCCATTGCCAGTATAGTTTATGTATAGTCTGGGAACAAAATAAGCTACACAGGCAAAAGTACTTGGCCAGTGCAACTAGGGTTTTCACCAGCATAGTTGAATTGGTTAGGAATGTAATTGTTTTCATACTCCTAACAGACATAGCTATGTCAAAACTTTGATGTACAAACCAGGCCCAGGGCTCCAACTGTCGTTGGTTACTGTGATTAAATATTTAGAGTCTCCCTAGTGTAGGCAAGAGCTTAGAAGAAGATTTCACATGAATAGCGTTTAAACACTGTTCCTTACTACTCACTTTCCAGAGCAGAAGAGGATACACAATAGCTATTCTTGACAAGTGAGCAGAAGTTTATAAAGTGTCACAAAACAGTACAGAAGCCGGGGAAGGGATTATTTTAAATGGTGATTTAAAAATCTAAAATTATAATTTGATGCCTGGATGCTTTTCTATAGGCAACGCAAAGCCCTACATATATAAATACTGCATTTTAATCTTTAATCTCTTTTGAAGCATCACATTTGTAAATGCTACACAACTACCAGAAGAAATAACTACACCTCTACCCCAATATAACGCTGTCCTTGGGAGCCAAAAAATCTTACCGCGTTATAGGTGAAACCGCGTTATATCGAACCTGCTTTGATCCGCCGGAGTGCGCAGGCCGCCTCCCCCCGCCCTCCCGGAGCACTGCTTTACCACGCTATATCCGAATTCGTGTTATATCGGGGTAGAGGTGTATTACAAATTTCCATTTTATTCCATAATGGAAAGCTGTATTCTAACTTGATTTCAGAAGATTCAGTATTTATTATTGATTTCTTAATTTCATATTTTCTGCAAATGAAGCTTTGAATCACTTGAAAATAATGCCAAATACAATGGATAGGTACAAATAAACCCCTTCTAACACACTGATGTTGGCAAGTAACCTCTAATTTTTTCTGTGAAGTAAAATAAGCAAACTATTTTTGTCTAGATTCTTTTAACTGACAGAAAAAGCAGCAATGCAAATACAGTTGCTTACAAACTGAGCCTGACGTATAAAATGCATTGTTGTCTAATGCAGTGATTTTCAAACTTTTTTTCTGGCAACCCAGTTGAAGAAAATTGTCGATGCCTGTGACCCAACGGAGTTGGGGATGAGGGGTTTGGGGTGTGGGATAGGGCTCAGGAATGGGGCAGAGGGTTGGGGTGGGGAGGGGAGGGCTGCAGGCTGGGGCCAGGAATGAGGGATTCAGAGTGTGGGAAGGGACTCTGGGCTGGGGCAGGGGTGCGGAAGGGGATTGGGGTCTGGGAGAGGGTCAGTACTCTGGGCTGGGGGTGCAGACTCTGGGGTGGGGCCAGGGAAGAAGGGGTTGGGATGCAAGAAGGGCCTCTGGGTTTGGGGTAGGCTCAGGGCTGGGCAGGGGATTGGGACGCAGGGTTGGGGTGCAGGCTTACCTCTGGCAGCTCCCGGTCAGCAGCGCAGAGGCAGGCTTCCCACCTGTCCAGTTACCGTGGACCGTGCTGCGCCCTGGAAGTGGCCAGCAGCAGGTCCGGCTCCTAGGCGGAGGTATGCAAGCAGCTCCACGCCTCTCACCCGCAGGCACCAACCTCCCCTCCCAACTACCATTGGCCAGGAACCAGCCAATGGGAGTGCGGAGTCGGTGCTCGGGCAGTGCGCAGAGCACCGTGGCTCCCCTGACTATGAGCCGGACCTGCTGCTGGCCGCTCCCGGGGCACAACGTGGTGTCATAACAGGTAGGGACTACTAGTTTTTACTGGCCGGCCGCCAGAGTCCCTGGGTGCTGAGTAAGGCAACTCAGTGCCTTGCATTCCGCGACACGTACTGGGTCATGACCTAAACTTTGAAGGACCACTAGACCAGTGGTTCAAGTACAGGACTAGAAACACGAGCTCACAAGTTTAGCTGTGACTGCTATTTACTCATGCAAGCTTGGTCTAGACATTAATTTTGTGTCAGCTTCAAAGTCCAAGTTATGAAATAATACTTTCCTAGGTTCAATGACTGCTGTAAGGATTAGGGGTTGTAACGTTTTATCTTCAAATACTTTCAGGTTTTGTTTGTTTTGAATTAAAGCCCTACTATTTAGTGCAGAAATAGTATATCATTTATCTTATGTTTACTACAAACAACAGAAAGACAATCAAG
This sequence comes from Trachemys scripta elegans, assembly GCF_013100865.1. NCBI lineage: Eukaryota > Metazoa > Chordata > Testudines > Emydidae > Trachemys > Trachemys scripta. The sequence continues at coordinate 77,417,086 of NC_048307.1, read as the reverse complement.
TCAGTATTTTGATTGCAATGTCTGCAAAGAAGCAAATGGAGAGAGTCAACTGCCAATTCCTTCTTCTACCTAAAAGACTTCAAAGCTTTGTAAATGCTTTTGGAAGCTTCTTCCTGATTGTCTTGCCAAAATGCACGCTGGCAAATCAGCTAGACATGTTACAGTTTCCTCTGTGTGAAACAGGCTTTTAGGAGTCATATGTCCTCCACTTCACATACGTAAGCCATTCTAAAAGCCATTTTGAACCTCTCTACTACTCAAAAAGTAGCTGCTGTATGTTACAAAGACACAGTTCATAATTAATTTAAGAGATTCTATAGTGGCATCCTTAAGCTTTAAGAGAACAAATTCATCTATTTCTTAATGTGCAATGCAGATTTAAGACAACTTATTTGAATTAAAAACACAGCATTAATAGCTATATAACATCATTAGATTTTAAAGTACATCAGTAACACTATATACACAAACGTAAAGAAATCGATTAGTATGAGAGAGAGAAATAGTTGTAAGACTGAGGCAGAACTTCTCAACACAATAATAAAGAACTCTCTTGGCAGCCAACCAATTTCCAAAGACAAGCTACAGGAGGAATTTACTAAGTATGAGAGAAAGCTGCAGCTATGGAAAGATGTTAAGTAGAGTTATTCATCTTCATCTTCAAAGATTTAATTCCTAGAAAGTTATAGATCAGTAAAAAAAAAAAAAAAAAAAAAATCCTGAGTTTTCCTGGATGCTATTTTTCAAACAAAAATAAGCCCCAGAAGACTATAAGGATACACATACCTCTGTACAATTTATCACATAGTTTCTATCTATCCTCCATCCTAACATTATTCTGTAGGAAAATTGAGCTCAGAAGTAAGATTGAGCAATATAATGTTTTTTTCTGAACAGTAAATGCATTTGAGATTTCCTCATCTCTTTCTAAAAGATAACTTCACATAAATAAACACTAGTTTATTACTAAAAATGTGAGGGGAGATTAACTTCTTCCCAAATTCCAACCAATTAATACTTCCTGAACTATAACTAGCATTTTTATTTGTTGAGGTACTACAATGGACAGCACCTTCTCTCGGAGAACAGTAGCAGCCTATGACCGTAGATCCAATGTATAATGTCTACTGAACATGTAAACATTTTACCAAGTGGCTGCTTGCTTCATACAAAGAGATTATAGAGACTCTTTCACCAAAGAATGTGTATGCCAATCTGGTGAAGTATACTCTAATTCTCTCTGGAAATGTTAAAGTCCTTTTTCTGTAGGTTTCTATGATGTATGATAAACTATTGGGCAAGAAAGTTGCTTTTCGTACCACTCAAAAGGAAGAGGATGAATAAAAATGTATGTTACATTTAATAAAGTAGTATCTTGAGTCTAGTTTATAGCATCTTCTCTCTTTCGCCCTTATATTTTAGCAAGGTATAACAGGAGAATATTGCCTTGAATGCTGTAAAATACAGAAAGAATTATTCTTGTAATTAAATGCTTGATATGTTCAGAGTATTCTTTGTATGAAACACAGAATTTCTCTTCTAGAGGTAATGCTCCAGTATCTACTAACAGATCAGATTAAGATAATAGTTTAAGAGACTTCACTGGCATAATTAGTTTAAGATCAAGCAGAAGAGACCATTAAGAATTAAAAACAGTGGAGTAAGGACAAGAGAGAAATGTGACCTCAACATCCCAAAAAGGCCACTGAGATCATAAATTTAGAAGATTCTTCAACTGGGAGCAAGATAGTTTTATAGTTCAGACAGAGACTCCAGAATTACAGAACTAGGAAAAACTGAATAGCCTACAAAACCAAATCAAGAAGAAAGTATTGAGGAGAACCTATTCATTAACAGCTTTGCTTCCTCAAAAATCACTAAGAAAATTAGTCATTCAAACCTTGGTATTAATAAGACAATGCATCAAGAGCCACTGTAAGTCTTCAAGGATTGGCTACTGGATGTTATCTTCATGAATGCAATACTGGAGACCATAAAAGGAGACACAGGAAGTCTTCAGGGAAATGCAGATGCAAAGATTATTCCTTAGTCCGCAAAAGTCAATTTGCTGTGCAAAATGTGTTCTTGTAGTTTATACGATAATCTTCTCAGAGAGACAGATGAAGAAAAGCAAGTTAAAATTGCTAAAAAAGCATCACATGAGAACAAGCCAGCATCTGCAGGCACACTGAAGTGTTTCCATAGAAAAATACGTAGTAACCAATATATACAAGTAATCAAAAGGCAAGGAGATAACATTTTAAAGTTTGAACTGGCCAATAAATTATGAGAAGCAGCTACAGAAAGTTGAATAATAAACTAAGGGCGAAAACAAAAAACCTGAAGAAAATGGGTATGAATCTTACTGATTTTGCTGGGGAAAGTTTAAAACCTTAAGATTTTTGGGACATACTATTAATAGCAATAGCTGTTTCTCAGGATTTAAGAAGATCCTGCATGGCTAGACAGATATCAGGCATTTTGGCTGTTTGATACAAAGAATAATTGTATTCCTTTTTGCAAGTGCATAAAATAAAATCCCTGCTCCCAGCTCCAAAACTACATATTACAGTGATAAACTTGGCATTCTGATGTGGGGAATGTAGCAGGTTGTAGGAAGCAGCCATTATAAGCCACTGAACTACTATGGTGCAAGAACTACATAGGTGAGGGGAAATTCTCAATATGGACACTGCAGACTGTAGCAGGGTGGCCTTCCACAGTTGCTCCTTATGGGCCACCATCTCTCCCCAGCAACCCTAAGCAGGGCACTGATAATGAATTCAAACAATAGTCCCAAAGGAAGCATAAAATGGAAGGGTCTTTTGCCCTACTTAGGCTACCCTTCCACCCTACTCTCTTGTAGAGTGCTTGACCCTCCAGACTTTCTCCCTGGAGGCCACACTCCAACCCAAGCACTGACCCTGAGGGGTTCCTCTCTGGATTCTTTCCCCCCTCCCGCCGTACAGGCTGGATTCTTATTCCCAGTCTACCTCCAGGCCATCTGCCTGGGGTTTGGTCCTGTCCAGGATCTACCACAGGAGCCTCCTTCTCTCCTGACATCCTTTTCCTTCAGGGAGAATCACAGAAGGCAACACCCCTCACCAACTAAGCACTACCAGTCCTTTACGGAAGTCACCTGACTTCTTCCCAAGTGGGTCTGATAACTGACCTAAGTAATTTGATCCCTAGATAACGAAAGTCAACTGGGGAGGGTAGCTGATCCATTATAGGCCAGGCTGAGCCTGATTCTCCTTAAAGGAACTGCCAGCCTGTGACAGAGACATAACACAGGGCACAAAAACTGCTAACAGAATCTCTCCTGGGGGAAGCATGTATATTTAATGTAATTAAATACATCTACTATTTAATTCACTTTGAACACATTCTCATAAATAAATAGATATGTTGTGGACAACAAAAAGCTGCCAATACACAACCAATTTAAACACTTTTGCCAGCACTTCCAGTTATGACATTTAAACCTAACCAACACAAACACACCAAAAACAAGCTCAATTAACACTGAACTGGCTGTAATAGGAGTATGAATCCAGTCACCCTATATTTGTGATTTTACTTCATGATTTTTCACCATTTTGATCCAATTAACTGTGACACCTTTCTTCACAAGAAGATTTAAGAGTAGAAATCTGGCTCCTCAATTTTAAATGCTACAAGAGAAGGAGCAAATTCAACATGTTCAACCAATCACATTTGAACTTTTTGTTCCTATTTATTATGCACTTAGCCTTTGACATTTGCATTTTGGACTAGGCACATTAACTAAGTAAAGGAAGAGCACTATAGTGTCTCCAAACCACTATTCAATACTGGACTTGTATGGTTAATTATATCAAGCCAGATTTTTTTCTGGTGTCTGACAGCGGTCAGCTACTTGTAATGTGCTGAATCCCTTTGATTCCTCCTTCAATTGCTCTTGTAAGTTTAATGCCTCTTTGTAGTGTCCCTGGCTAAACAAAACCTATGCCAGTTGTGAGCAATTTTGTGTTCTGTGCAGATTTCAAAGTATTATGGCAGTTGGACCTAAAACACAGAAACACAATCTAAGGTATAGCACAACATTAATGCAAACTCCGCACCTTTTAAAGCATATCAGCAGGGTCTATATGGGGCAAAGCTCACCATGTTAGAGCACTTTACAATTCACACCCCTCTTGAGCACTATGCCACACTGTGTAGACAAGCTTTACAAGTTCCATCAAGCATCACTGGGAAGCTGGAGCATTTTTCAATCGGCTAACCTTGAGGCTGATGATAGCTCTGGAAGAATTTTTGTACTTCCAGAGCGTGCTTTATTCCATTTCCTTAGCAAGCGTCATACTTCATTGTCATACTTTACACTTATAGACAGGAAGTAAAGTTTTCAAAAGCACTAGACGTCCCATTCTCAAACGAAACAGCAACACTTGGGAGCCTAAATCACTTAGGTGCTTTGGAAAACTATACCCAGCATCTTCAATCACTTAAACACAATATTTTAATACATATATAATCAACAGCATTAAGGAAGAGCTATATGCTTATGGAAATCATTGGGTCATTTCCCATTTTTGACCAACCAAAACAGATTTTAGTTCAAGATAATTCTTTTCGTTTGTCCTTTAATCTTCCTCCTTTTTATTCATTTGCAGCATATAATAACACAGACCTGCAACTTTAGGTCTTGAGGAGTATATCCATGGCAAAGTGATTCAATGATTTCCCATTTGCAGGATCACACTCAATGTAGTATTCTTTCAATACAATACTTTCAGTTGATGGAAAATCTGATCTTGAAGAATCCAAATACATTGATTTATGCACATCTGAGCTGAGCACAAATGCTTTCTATTGCTACTTAACTTTTGACAATATTTACATTCCAACGTAAGAGGATTACTTTATCATTACTTCAGTTGTAAGTAATGGAACCATTTCCCACCACTTCTTTCATCTTCTGGCATACTGAGTCAGATAAATAAATACACTGAAATATGGTCATCACTACATACTAATCCTCCATTTGTAATTTCACTGCTGCTATTCAGATCAATAGCTTTCACATTTACTAGTTAGAATGAGACCCAACCTCTCAAGATTGAAAATTATGATTTAATAGCAACCTTTTAAATTATATGCCTTGCACACTATCCAGAAGCTTTAGATTCTAATAAATCAAGCCCCCAAAACAGTTTGCAACTACATCCATACCCCTCTCCACAACCAGTGACAGCTGATTTCACCTATAAGCCATACCCCACTCAGAGATTTCACCCATTCTCCTTCCCCTCTAAGCATCTATGCCAGGGGTCGGCAACGTTCGGCACGCGGCTCGCCAGGGTAAGCACCATGGCGGGTCGGGCCAGTTTTATTTACCTGCTGACGCGGCAGGTTCGGCCGATCGCAGCCCCCACTGGCCGTGGTTCGCCGTCCCGGGCCAATGGGGGCGGCGAGAAGCCGCAACCAGCACATCGCTCACCCGCACTGCTTCTCACCGCCCCCATTGGCCCGGGACGGCGAACCGTGGCAGGTGGGGACCGCGATCGGCCAAACCTGCCGCGTCAGCAGGTAAATAAAACTGGCCCGGCCCGCCAGGGGAGCCGCGTGCCGAACGTTGCCGACCCCTATGCCAGTCATTTGGTACAGAGGTTGATTCAAGTGATAGATTACATACCAGTTATTAGTTCTGCAGTTTCATATTTGAGTTCCTTCAGAACTCTTGAGTGAATCCCATTTGATCCTTATTACTGATTTAGTAGTTCATTACTGTTTAATTTACTTGAATTTAATTTATAACCCTCTGTTGACATCTCAATTTCGGACAGTTCCTCAGATTTTTTTTGTCCCCTAAAAAGAATGGCTCAGATGTGGGAGACTCCTTCAGCTCCTCAGCAGTGTAGACCAATGCAAAGAATTCATTTAGATTTTCTGCAATGCCCTTTTCTTCCTTGAGTGCTCCTTTAGCACTTTGATTGTCCTGTGGCCCCACTAATTTTTTGGCAGGTTTTCTGCTTCTGAAGTTCTTAATTTTTTTTTTTTTATATATTTGTTTTTGGTAGCAGCTCTTCAAATTCTTTTTTGGCCTGCCTAATTATACTTTTACAATTGAATAGGCTAGCTAAAATGCTGCTGAGGTATACTTAAACTGAAATGGTGCTTAAAATATTTCCCATATTTATGCAGAATGTATTAAGCCTCCAAAGGTGTCAATCCCTTCTGTGGTATAGCTGAAACCACCTACTCATATTTTAGACTTTTTCCCTTAAGTTTTTTTTTAAAATGTGGTCTTTGATGTTTTTTGGAACTTGCTTGATTTTTTAACAATACACTCTTTTTCCAAAGTTAATTCTCTAGCTTCCTGAACTGTCTTACTTATTGCCAGTGTTATTTGGGGAAAGCAACCTAAGTGTATTTTAAGTGGCTGTTCAGATATAACTGTATAACAAACTCCTAGTGTGTAGTGTAGCAATCTTATTCCTCCAGTTACTATGTATTCTGTAGAAAATAAAGTAATGTATAACTCCCATTTTTTATGAGAGTGAGCTACTGGTTGGTCCCCTTGCAATGGTTTTTGAGAAAAATAATTGCTCCTATCTTGAATTTTTCCAGTTAAGCCAGAGACGACATCTCTTCTTTTAACACGCATTCTTTCATGTTGCTTCTTAGGTGAGTTGAATGGAAGATATTTCTTGGGTCCTAAGGAACTTCTCAATAACACATTGATGCTTTTGTGTTCAAGAATATAAGTCTCTAAAAATACCTATTTTGTTCATGTGTATTTGTTAAAGGTTGATAATATAGTAGGAAAACCTAAGTACTGTAGAGCAGCATGCTTTCATTTTTAATTCAAACTTAAAGGCACTTGAAACCTTGTTAGAGAAATATTCTAGGTTCTGAAGAATTACGTACGGGAAAGTGTATTCTTGGTTTTGACCAGTTGAACTGTTCACATTTTTTTTTTTTTAAATTTGAAACTGCATTGGCAAGTTTGACATAAGAGCCTTATTAGTTGTGCTTTTCCCAGGGTACAGGTCTGTCTCATCTTACGCTCGGGTTACATTCCACAGTCAGCGCCTAAAGCGAAAATCGCGTATAGTCAAAATTACATTG